>NW_023665596.1:1039375-1375000 GCF_014743375.2 Drosophila subpulchrella | reverse complement strand
CATTCAGACAGACAGACAGACAGACAGACAGACAGACAGACAGACAGACAGACAGACAGACAGACAGACAGACAGACAGACAGACAGACAGACAGACAGACAGACAGACAGACATTCAGACATTCAGACAGACAGACATTCAGACAGACAGACAGACAGACAGACATTCAGACAGACAGACAGACAGACAGACAGACAGACAGACATTCAGACAGACGGAAAGACATTCAGACAGACAGACGGACACACATTCAGACAGTCAGACATTCAGACAGACAGACAGACAGACAGACATTCAGACAGAGACATTCAGACAGACACACAGACATTCAGACAGACAGACAGGCAGACATTCAGACAGACATTCAGACAGACAGACATTCAGACAGACAGACAGACAGACAGACAGACAGACAGACACACAGACAAAATTTTTAAAATTTTTTTTTGTTAATAAATAATTAATTAAATTTTTATTACTAAATTTTTTTTTGGTTTCTTTGTTTTTTTTTTTTTAAATATATATTATCAATATTATATTTAAGTATATACATATGTACACTACCTACTCTGCCTCCCTTATGCTAACTAATATACCACCGTGGTAGCTATACGTGGTCTCAAATGTGCGCGCAGTGGCCCTATTATCGAAAATATTTGAAAACGCCCAATCAATATGCGTATTGAAATTGGTTGTGGACGAATCCAAATCTAGTAATGAACTGAAACCTTTTGCATCTGCTAAAAAATCGAAAATTCTCCTACAGCAGCCAGAGATGGAGTGAAGGCACAAATTAAAATCTCCTAACATAAACAATTACTATTTAAAAACGTGTGCCGCTGAAATAAATTCTTAAATTCTGTTTCAAACTTTATCAACGGATACGTCGGACTTTTATATAAAACAATAATCCCTAAAGAACGGTACTTAAAGGTGGCAAACTCGAACACTGGAGATGCTAAATTTGTAGAATTAGCAAAAAAGCGACCACTTGAACACAGACTAACATTCTCAAAAAGTTCGTTTCGAATGAATACGAGAATGCCTCTTTTTGGCCGAGCTCCGCTTGCTACTGACTGGCAATCTAGTCGCACTGCTGGGGTAAAGTCAGAAATATTATATGCTTCATTTGAGTATGTGGAAGCCTCAACGAAGCACAAAAGTGAAGACTTAAGCATTAGCTGATCGGAACATACATCGCTAATGTGTCAGTGCAAGCTTTCCGTATTATGGAAAAAGACATGAAGGTTCGGACTATTGAGTAAGCAATCGAAATGGGTATTCAGTAACTCAGCGGAACGCAATTCTCGGAGCTCTTCTTCTGAAGCTGAGTCCTGAGCGGATCTTGGAGGGACGAAAGGTCCAATGATATAAAGACCTGCTGCACTTGTGGCTCTGCTACAGCCTACATACAGTGCAGCTCTCTGCATTCCTGGACTAGTGTGCTCCACCACTTTGCTGTACGTAGCTCCTTGACTTTTGTGAATAGTAATGGCTTCTGCAGGTACCACTGGAAACTGCTTTCGGTCAATGGTAGTGGCCTGGCTAGAATTAATCTGAAAGCTCTTGATAATCTTAACAACTGGGGTCCATGAAGGCTCTTGACGGTAACTGAACTTTGATCGTGCACTAAATCCTATGCTTTCATCTGAAAATTGTATCCAAAGAATATTCGGAGTGTTGGACGTACTGAAGCCTATCTCCCTAAGAACACCTGTGGCTCCATTAACGAGACCATCTGATGTATCTACATTGACCGTCATCATATATTTAGCAGTGGTTTTTAAAATCAGTGAGGTACACAAACCTTGTGATTTTGATGTTTTTAATACCCTAGCTTGTTCCAGACATCTGTTCCTCTGCTCTGAGCTAAGTTGTGCAGACTTAACTGAGTCTATAGCTTCCGAGTTAAACTGATCAGTGGGAATCGAGCTGAGCTTCTCCCTATTGTACCGATCTGTGTCCTGATTGCTTGAGAAAAGGTGAATTGCGTCATTTGGTACCTGACTTTCATCGGAAATTCGGGTTCTAAGTAAACTTATATCATCAGACGACATTTGGCCGGACGCCATGTTATTGAGTTCAATTGCAAACGGCTGGTCATCTCGCTGTCGCATTATATCTGTGAGTTCGAAAAACTTAAAAGGGCTCGGCTGAGATCCAAATATAGCACTGTATGGATCATGCGACGGCGGCTGAAAAATCCAACGATCACATACTGGCCGCAATTGTCTAAGATCGCTGAACACGATGACCGAAATACCTCCGAAGGGAGCATCGACGTTGGAAAAAATTTGCTTTAGGCGAGAGTCCAAATGGGAAAACATTGTTGCGTCGACCATAGAAATTTCGTCTATTATAAGTACTATGAGATCAATAAATCTAGAACGCAGGGTATTTAACAAATCAGGGCTTAAGCTCCTAAATGCAGACCCAGCCTGATATACAGGGAGAGAGAACATGGAATGAAGAGTGGAGCCTCCGATTCCAAAAGCAGCTTTGCCTGTGGGAGCGCACAATAATATTTTAACCGAAGTTGGGTCGCATCCTGCTCTACCATTATACTCCTTGGAAAGGGACTGAAATAGCGTAGAAATAAGTCTACTCTTGCCGACACCTGCTCCGCCTCCTACGAACTCATAAAAACTAGCATTTCTTCTTGCATACATGCGTTAAAAAGGTTTTTTGCTTCAAATTGAGGGATCTAACTAAAGTTGCTAAGTTTTCAGCGGAAATAATTGGCGGGAGCTTTATTATCCGGATATTGCTATCCGGATCAATTTCTTGAACATTATTGTTTAAGCTTAAAACATTTATTTGAAAAGATATTTCCGGAAAAGCTAGGGCCCTAAACTCCTCATTAACTGCGGCCTCCTCATCTATATTTTCCTCATTATTCTCTTCTACTTCCATGGCCCTTATAAGCGCGTCTTCCAAACTTTCTATGGAATTAAATCTATCAAAATTGGCTTTAATATCCTCTTCATTCCCTAGGTAAAACTCCTGACAATTTCTCTGTACTAAATCTACCTGTTCGTCTCTCCACGGAGAAAAAAGCATCACTAATGCTCTAAAATAGTTCTGTCTATCTATATTAATATTGAAGGGGCTATACCTAATAATACTCGGCCTATTCCTATCTCTAATAAAACCACTACCGTCGAGAAGCGCGAAATAAACTTCTCCTAAAATATCATTTTCTTCTTCAGCTTCGTTGTCACTATTTCTCCCTTGACGAGTTCTTCCCCTACTTTTTGAAAACTCATAGTTTGCAGCAAAATCGGCTAAACACAGGCCTTCATGAGAATCTGGTCTTTGTTCGTATCTGTGCAGCAAACCTTTCTGAAAGATGTCAGTGGAATTCTGAGGCATACTTTGCAGGACGCTTGCAGGTCTAAGCATACGAACTCGTTGTTCTGGAGGGAAGGTGTTTACGTGAACGCATTTATTGCTAGATTCTGACAACGCCAATCCCAGACAACAATATACGGCCTCCTGAGCAGAGATCTCAGTGCCCGAAACAAATTTGTGACCAAGATACTGTAGCTTTTGCCGAATGCTTGAATTGCCTCTTCGAATGTCATTAGCTGCTTCTCGCATTAACTTCGAAATACCCCTTTGGGATTTGTTAATATAATTAATTATGTAGCTACAGCAAGCAAAAGGGTCCAAAATTAACTGGATATCCATATTTTCCCTTTGCATAGATAGAATGTGTTTATTATAAGCATTAACTTGAATTTTTGCAAATGTTCTCTTCAGAAAAATCTGTGGTTTTTTCAAACTAGACCTAATAGCATATATGTAGTCCTCGTAACTGAGGCTCACCTGATCATGAGAAAGAAAATTTTCAAATATGCTAAGAAGGTTAATCAAATCATCTGATTGATCGCGAAGCAAAAAGCTACGAATTTTTTTAAAGTTTTCGTGGTGAAGAGAAAAGTTTTTAGTTTCTTCAGGAAGTGGCTTCAATATTTCCGTTTGGGGCATTGGAGGATATGGAATACCGAATCGACAAACAGATTGTCTGCGCACCTTTTTAAGACACGAATGCCCGTGCTTATGCTTTTGGTATTCAACATATTGACCCAAATCTGTGTTTGTAACATCCACAGTTACAAATTGATCAATGAAGGCTATTACACTAGACATAGATTCTTCATTGTTGAAATCCACTTCCGGGGCATCTTTCAGCCAAAACATACCGTGAATATGAGGTGAACCTATCTGTTGAAACTCAACTCGCCAATAATAGGTAGTAACAAACTTACTTCCAAAGATACCCTCAGGTTTCTTCATTAACTTAAGAACTTCCCTATATCTATATTCAAAATATCTAGCACACGTCACTGGGTCTGTCCTAATCAGGCGCGCCTTTTCCCTAAATTGTAAGTTTAAAGCTTCTTCTTCATTTATTTCAACCCTAACTACATTGCGCTTGAGCAGTACTATCAGCTCTGGCCACCTAGTTTCAGCGGCCGACAGAGTTATAAAGAAAGTTGGCAAACCAAACTGGCGAATCATAGCCATGACTTTCTTCTTTTCTTCTTCCCAGTGAGCAGGAGACGTGCGAATATCTTTAAGAATTCGATATCCATCATCATGGCTAATTAAGTTGCCCATAAAATCTTCATCAAGTACGTTAGCAACTGTTATAGCGCTGGAGGCGCTGCGCTTACGTAAGCAAGTTGAAATACTGTTTCGAATTTTAATTAATTCCAACTTCTTATAATTGAAGAATAATTTGTCAGTTCTACAACCTCTTCTAATTCTTCAGAGTCAGCATCAAGAATCACGTCGAGAGGTTTTTGGCCCGCACCTGGAGCCATTGTAATTCTCGGAATTCCTACATTGTGTGTCTGGTTATTCTCAAGCATCGTTTCTTGTCCTCCAGAATTTAGCTCTTCGGCTTCCGCACTCTCATCGGAATTAATCGCATCCGAGCTTACATCCTCCTGCTGGATGGCTAATTGCTCCTCTACTAATGCTAAGTCAGCTTGAGATGCTATGAAGGGAACAGTTTCGGATGTAAAATCAGAGATCCACTGCTCGCTATACGTGCACTTCGTCGAGCCAGTGTATTCCTCGCCTGCTCGACGACACTGCGATCCCTAAAATTTCTAGCTGTAGCTCTCCTAGCCCTATCCTGCGCTCTATCCAACAGGCGATCCTGTGTTGATCTAACCTGTGCTCGTTGCGGGGTATTTGGTTCTTGCTCACCCGCACGATACGTAGGATCCAAGCGCCTAATTGAGCGACGCCGAGTATCGGCTGCTTGCTCATCCGCACGGAAGGCAGGTTCTAAGCGCCTTACCGAGTGGTCAGCAGTATTTGAACCTGATCTGTAGCTCGGACTTGGCTATTTCGTCGCCTAATTGAACGACGCCGAGTATCGGCTGCTTGCTCATCCGCACGGAAATCAGGATCTAAGCGCCTTTCCGAGTGGTCAGCAGTATTTTGAACCTGCTCTGTAGCTCGGACTTGGCTATTTCGCCGCCTAATTGAACGACGCCGAGTATCGGCTGCTTGCTCATTCGCACGGAAATCAGGATCTATGCGCCTTTCCGAGTGGTCAGCAGTATTTTGAACCTGCTCTGTAGCTCGGACTTGGCTATTTCGCCGCCTAATTAAACGACGCTGAGTATCGGCAGCTTGTTCGACTCCACGAGCGGTAAGATTAAGACGTCTTGACCTACGAGACGCTGTATTAACGCCCTGCTCTGAATCCCTGACTAAAAAATTTTCCCTTCGCCTACGATGAGCTTCTACATTTTCTACCCTCTCCATCTCTGCATACTCAATGTTTTCCATATTTGCCCTATTTCTTAATAATTGATTCCTAGCCCGTTGAGATACAGTAGGTCTATTTAGTCGAGGCATTTTTATAAAAATATTTAAATTTCCCTAATGGAAAATATATCTTTAAAATATAAATATTAAATACAATTTTATAAAAAAGGATTAGTAAGGCTATATTAATAGAACTATAAGTGCAAGTCCTTGAAAGACGAAACTTATAACCCTATTACGATTTTATTAGTTAAATACGTTTATTGAAAATATGAAATAATAATATTCAAAGAAAAAGTCTTTAAAAAGACCCAGTCTTAAAATATTATTTTAATGGTAATAAGGTTGATACCTAACAAATATTATTTAAATATTAAAGCCCTTAATTAAGTGAATAAGTAAATACCTTAATTTATAAATAGAATTATAAGTGTTAGTCTTTAAAAAGACTAAAACTTATAGGACTATTAGATAATAAATACGTAAATTTATAAAATTATAAAAAAAAGCCTTTAAAAAGGCAATTTTCTTATATTTCTATAAGTAAGAAACAAGTGCGAAACGACTAGAAAAATCGAAAATTTAATCGGAAAAAAATTTAAACATGAAAATAGAAATGTTTATAATTTTAAATGAAACTACTTTAAAATGAAAATGAATAAAATAAAAACAAATTAAAAAAATTTAAAATCGGAAATTTACCAGAAAAAATTTAGAATATGAAAATATTAATGTTTGTTATTGTTAATAAAATTACTTTAAAAAGGGTACTTAGCAAAGTGCGCAGCAACCAGTCATCAGCAAAACGCGTCGTCGGCAGAAGCAGCAACAACTCGCGTGCGCGCAAAAACACAAATTTACGTTAACTTTCTAGCAAAGGAAAAACACAAATTTACTTTAACTTTTTAGCAAAGGCAAATTTATTTATTGAGTTTACGTTAAATTGCTTGCAAAGGTTAATTTATGTTAGGAATATCGCTTTTAAATTGGAAGACACTTGAAAATTCGCAAAAATCGCATTCGGCACACGGGCAGTAGATTCGCTTACGATGTGTAGCGCTTGCTTTAGCAGAAGTGGCTCCATCTGTGGGTTATAGAGACACAGGGGTGGCGCCATCTAGTATTCGTGTGAAGAATTGTTCTGCAGCAGTTTTCGGAGTAAGTGAGAGCAACAGGGGCAAATTTCAGGCTTTCTCTGGTCTAGTTTTTCACCTCATACTCCGGGGCTTGGGTTACCGCCTGAATTATGGCGTCAGAGTCGGTCTTTTCCGTTTTGGCAGCCGAGGCAAGCAGAAGTGAAAGTTTCTCTGCAAGTGATAAACCCGCAAAGTTTAGCGCGAGTGTCTAGATCAGCCTGTTCATATTGCTGGGCCACCGGAAGGGAAAAAAAGAAAAGGAAATATATATTCAGGAGAATTATTACGGATTAGGGTGAGTTCTAGCCGTGATCGCAAGGTTTGAGGTCTAGTGGATAACGTTGAGCTTATTCGGTAGCTACCAGCCGTCCTCAAAAGGTTCCTGCGCGGCCGCCGTATATTCGAGGGAGATCGGTGGAGGTCATCCCCATTATATTTGGAGGCGGACAAGCTGCTCGAAAAACTACGTCGTGTAGCGGAAAAGAGGCCCAGTTCCGGGCCCCGCCAACAGCATTACCTCTGGGGAGATGAGAGAAGACCCGACCTACCTCACCATTTTCGTCTGCTAGGTTATAAGTAAAAGCTTTTGCTTGTGCATCGTTCTTCGTTTAAGCGAGAGCCAAGGGCAGTTTTTCGATCGCGCTGCAAGACGTTCGGTCCGTCGCGGAACCGCGGCGGAGACTTTCTTCAAGAGCCGTGAATTTGGCGTAAAAATGCGCAAAACTAAAATAAAGTTCAAAGGGGGGAAATCGGAAAAGTTAAGCCCTCTATCGGTTTTGTGACCCCGTCCGACTGAAACAGTAATGGGAGAGTTCGCGATTAATTACATTCGGGCATAACCTCCAGAGAGAACGAAAATTAGTTAAGTGCATGTGAATGGAAAAAAAATTGTTATGCAACACGTTAGTTTAAGTGAATTGTTTAAGATAAAAGAGTTGGTTTGTTGATTGATGGCGAAGCGATTTAAAATCGTACAAGGAGGCAGAGTCGGCATCCGGTTATTTTTGAGCAGTGCATTCCGGTCGTGCAGTCTTAAATCGTTTTGAGTTCAGTATTATCTATATATTTTCCCGCAGCTAGCCACAAGCATCTTCGGCGAAAGCGCTTTCCTCGTTGGATGTTCCTGCAAGCGGTGAGTGCCTAAATTTTTATATTTGAAAAATCAAAAAAAAAACTCAAGGCGATGTAAAGAAAAGAGAAAGACAAAAAAACTAAGTCACACTGCGCCCAATTGGCCTGCAGTCAGAAAAATCGTGATGACAAATCCTCTCCTGGCGATTTATTATTGAGAGTCTTACTTTTTTTTGATTATTTGTTTCTTACCCCTTTGCATTATTAGTCAAATAAAGTCGTAAAGTAAATTTTAAATTGAATTTCCGCCGCATAATCATAATCTCGTTTAAAGCTATGCCAATTTAATTAAATCGTATCATTATATATTCCTGCATGCTTAGATTTAAGATATGTGTTCGCTTTGTTTACTCTTTTTAGCTGTTAATAAAACTTTTGTAATGTGCTAAACTAGCAGTCTGTTGCCGCAGCTAGGATGATTCCGCGATAGGGTAGCTCGTATTGATGGGGTCGTTCGGACGTATGGGAGAGAACGAGCAATGGTTGGGTGGGCAGTAAAGAACCTCGGGGACATCTAACGAGGTGAATTTGAGATTCGGCTAGGGTATTATGGGAATTTTGGACTTTCCTTTCGATTTTAGGTGTTGTTGCTCATTTCCGAGTTCAGCTTGTCCAGCACGCGAAGTTAGATTTCAATTATCATTAACAAATAGGCACTTCATGGGGTTAAGCATTTTTCATCCACTTCCACAGCCGACAAGCAGCCAGCCGAGTATACCCGCGTGCGCTTGACCACCACGGTACCACCTCCGCCTGAAGTTAATTTGAATGTGGCGACTCGTTACATTTATAAATAATTAATTCCAAGAACAATGATAATAAGTCTTGGCGCCCAACTTCAAGGGCCACATAAACATTATGTGACTCATATACACCAATAAATTCGATTGGATTCAGTTTAGTTAATTAATTCCGGTTTAGCCAAAGTCAAGCGGCGGAATATTTAATCCAATTCTGGTGCAGTCAGTAGGATTACCTATTTCAAGTTGCTGCTGATACTTAGCAAACCATAATTTTTTTGTTAGTTTTTTTAGTTGTCAAAGAATAGGAAGACGGAAGAACTAATTATCAGTAATTTGGTTAACCGACCACAGTGAGGAACTTAGAAAACGACACAAACCGACTTTTGTATACCCTACAGACTAGCAACCCAAAGCGTTGGAGATCAAACGCATAGGACATACATGGGGATTCACTTTCAGAAGGAAACTCATGGCCACGGGTGATCTCTAAAGCGGAAGGTTGCAGAACAAAACAAAGTAGTCATAAACTATTGTTATTCATCCGCCTAGGATTACTGTGCTTCTCTTATATGAAAGGAAGCGCAGGCCACGTATGATGGCAAGTGTCATATGCCCGACGGCAAACATAGAGAACTTTTTCAGACGTTTGGAGAACAGCGTGGAGCTTTCCGCTGGCCACAGCTGGCAATAGCTCGAGTTTGTCATGCAAGTGCAATTGCAGCTGCATTGCATTGCGTTTACTTTTTGTTCTCTTTTGCTCTTGCCGAAACTATGTCTCAAAAGGAAAGCGAGTTATTTTTGATGGAATCAGACTATGCTTGCAGGCATAATCGTTTTATGAAATATTGTAGAAGATTTTAATTGTTGCCGATATATATCTATCTTGTTTATTTAATTTAATTGGTGTTTTTTTTTAAATTTTGTAACGAACACGGCAATGTGTGCGGCTATCTGGCAGCTTACTCTGCCTACAGGATCGGCTGTGCTCAAGGAAAATGGGAGTGGGGTTTTGCTACCTAGAGAACCGCGCCGTCACATAAACTTAAATGGTAGACAGAGTAGGGAACTATTGAATAACTAAACCAAAGCTCAAAGAATCTAATTTTATACTAAGTGTGAGGAATTGCAGATGTCCTTTAATTCCTCTTCAAAAACCCACCCAACCTTGCATAGGCTCGCTTTGCGTATGTGGCCAATGCCCTTATTACTGATGCACAGTTACTTCAGGTGTCCCAATTCGCAAACAAATTCACTTCATTTTATACTTCATTCTCAAATACGTACCAAAATTCAATTAAAGATAAGTTGCCCATGGCGGCTGCTTATGATTTTCTTAACGTTAGCTTGCCCATGGCAGATTAACCATATAATGGGTACAAATGACTTCATTTATGTTCTTCATTCAAAAATTTACGTTAACAATTAAGTTTAAAAAAGAAAAAAGGTAGTCTTCAACAAAATAGCACGGGTGTCGAAACTTGAATCTATAGTTATTCTATAGTTATATTACTTGGCTCAGATTGATGTTAACAGACGGTCGGCTATGCCGTACTTACAACATGAATACTTTAAATCTGTTTCCAGTGCAGTCGACAGGCCTGTGGACGGTGTGTGTAAACGAGGATGTGTGTATGCTGAGTGAACTACAAAATATTATTAGTTAACAGTCAATCTAAGTCCAAATATACATACTGTACCCGTGTAATAAGCTTAATTTCTATAAAATTTAAATCTATTCTAAAAACTACAAAAGGGAGTGAATCCTTAGCTGCGAGGCGGCAGATTCAACAGCTAGAACAAGAGTCCCGGGTGTCTGCTTATCCGCGATACGCTCGTGTTGGACGTGTCGATGGCTAACCATCAGTCCGGGGTTAGCTTACTCGCAACTAGTTAGGAGAATATGGCGAACAACACGTGTATCAATCTAGGAACGGCAAACATAATATCTAACTGGTCAAGGCTGGGTTTACTTTTATTTACCTTAAGTTTTCCTTCGTCTTACAACGGTTGGAAAGCTTGGCTCGAAACTTAAATTTGCACTGGTAAACTGTATGTGGCTCGGCTCGAGTAGTCCCGCTCCACGTGTTGGCAGCCAGAGTGGGCCAAAACGAGCACCAGGCGAATTGATCAAATAGCGCTGCGCACTCCTACTTTCGTTTATCCATTAGTACACAATTATTGAAAAATATTAAATTCCCTATGCTCACCTAATTAGTTTTTCAACTATAAGTTGGATGTTGCGATCGGTGCCAGCTAAATTACGCCAGCCACTTTGGGCGTTTGGAAATAGCTTTGTGGGGGTTTACTTATTAGTCTTTTGTCTTGTTGGGCGGTTATTAAGACCGATACGGTGCATATATATATACACACGTGGACTTTGCACTTCTTTGCAAAATTCGATTTGATTTAAATCGCGTGTGCTTTGGCCGAAAGATCAGAAATAAGAGAACGAAAAAACGCAAATGGCGGGTGCAAGCCCTCTGACAAGCAGTGTTAGAAAATACGAAATTATCGTTTAGTATTTTCTAGGATGTGTGGTTGCCACCAGGTTGCGGAACCAGTAGAGCTATTTTATATTTTAAAAAAATACATGAATCTTTTCCTAATAATTTCACACCCCTACAGTTTTATGTTTGTAAATTTGTTTTTAAATTCAAAATTTACAATTTAAAACCTCTGGACTACATTTTCTGAAATCGGCGAGCCGAAATATACACGTCAGCCGCTGGGGTCAAATACAAAATTCTATTTTTATGCGGCAAGATTTCTCTCGGTGTAGCAGTGATTAGCAGTTCAGTAGAAAGAGTTGACGCGAATCAAGAGAGCTCAACGATTGAACGCTGATCGCAAGCAAGGTCGTTAACCCCAAACAGAAAGGGAAAGCTTAGGAGCTTTACACTCTCTGGCATTATTATCATCTGACAATTCCCAAAGACATTGGTTTTATAAATCGGTTTCGGGCTTATGCACAGCAAATATATTGATTTTATAAGATAATCTGAATTATTCTTTTTTAGCCCTATTTATATTTATGTAATTATAATTATTATATTATTATTATTTTTATCACTTGTGAGGAATTATTATAATTGTTTCATTTGTCGAGTTCCAAGTTTAGAATTATTGTGTCTTAAATTTATTTTATTTTTTTTAAGAGTTGATTTATAGTTAGTTTCCTATTTAAAATTCATTCACTTTGTTTCCTTTATATTAAAAGGTTTATTCGTTTTAATCCCATTTAATTAATGATGAGCACTTCAGAAGAAAGCATGGATGCGTCTCCTTCGCCCAAGTGCGTTCTCTGTGAAAAGCCATTAGCGGCTGCACCGCAGGCCAGGACTAATTGTGGACATGAGTTCCACAAAATATGCATAGAGAACTATGGTAAGACCCACAGCACTTGCCCGACTTGTAAATCGATTTGTTTCGAGAAGGTGCCTCCTGTAAGAAGGGGTCAGCAGTGTAGGATGCAAACCCCACCAGTGGGTCAAACAGCGTCAGAAGCATCAGGAATTACCATGCAAAATATAAGCAAAATTGTTGAGCAGCATGTGAAAAACATGAGTAATAGTTTGTTGACACAGCTTTCGGAAAAAATGGCGCAATTGATCGAAACTAATATTGGCGCACGTTTTCCCCAAGTGTCTGAGCAGAATGTCCCGGAAGAACAAGTGCAGGAATTTCAGTCCTTGAGACCGCATTCAGCAGTGGGTTCGGACTTAGGACAGAGGCCTGATAAAGTTGGCCATATTATTAATGGAGGGAAGCTGAGGTTTAATGGTCACGATGGGTTAAGCGTTGATAACTTCATATATAGAGTAGAGGCGTTGACTCACCAAACTCTAGAGGGAAATTTTTCTGTGTTGTGCAGCAATGCTAGTATATTGTTCGACGGAAAGGCACGGGAGTTCTATTGGAGGTATCACAAATCTTCGAGGAATTTAGGATGGATCTCTTTGCGTTAAGCTTTACGCAAGCAGTTTAGAGATACTCGAACCGATGTAGACTTCAGGGAAGCGATCCGAGATCTAAAACAACAGGAAAAAGAAAATTTCGATAGCTTTTACGATGCGATTGTTCAGATAGCTGATTGTCTAGAGGTACCTATGCCGGAGAAGGACTTGGTAGAGACGCTTCGCAGGAATCTCAGGCCAGAGATTAGGCATGAACTACTGAACGTGAGCGTAGATTCCATAGCAAAACTTCGGGATATTTGTCGACGCAGAGAGAGCTTTCTCGAGGATGTGAAGCGAAGTTATGGTTACCAGAAACCCACACCATTCCGTCGGCAGGTATCAGAGTTGGTGCAGGAGAGCCTTGGGGAGGACGCAACAGAGTTTTCCGATGGCGAATTAACAGTCGAGGTCGACGCCCTAGCATTGGTTTGTTGGAATTGCAGGAGAGAAGGCCACCGTTATGTCGATTGTGGCGAAAAGAAGAAAATCTTTTGTTATGGTTGTGGTCTTCCGAATATTTATAAGCCGCCATGCTCTTAATGTCAAAAAAACAGCCGTGTGTTCCTCGCCAAAAGTCGACAATTTCCGAGATAACTCAATAGCCAACATAGATTCATCGACACTAGCTAAGACAAACGAATGCGAAGCAGTTGTTAAACCCATTCAGTTCTGGCCACAGCTCGTACAGAAAAGGCAGACTAGTATGGATCCAGGTCAAAAAAAGCGCTGTTTCAGAAATGTGAACAGAATCAGAACATTTTGGCAAGCAACCAAAACAATAGAAGCCATTAGACATAAGAGCTACGATAAGCGGCCGTATGCGGAAGTTTGTTTGTTGGGTCAAAGGGTGTTAGGTCTCTTAGACACGGGGGCCGCAATAAGTGCTATAGGAGGAAAATTGGCCGAACAAGTTATTAGAAACCGGATAAGGCTTAAAAAGGTTCTGGGATCTGCTAGCACTGCAGATGGTAGGAAGCAGGACGTGGTTGGCCGTTTAAAGACAATAGTCCAATATGATGACGTTGTCAAAGAGTTGGATCTACACATAATCCCATCTCTTAGTCAGGAGCTGTATTTAGGAATCGATTTTTGGAAGGCTTTCGACCTCCTGCCACCCGATATGAATATAGCTGAACTAGCAGATAATTTTCATACCTTGCCTGACCAGCAGAGCAACGAGTTGAAGGCAGTGATCAACAAATTTCCGTCCTTCGCAATCTCTGGTTTGGGAAAGACGAGCCTCATATCGCATTCAATCGACATTGGCGATGCAAAGCCGGTTAAGCAGCGACATTTCCCTGTATCTCCAGCGGTCGAAAAACTTTTATACGCTGAGGTTGATAGAATGCTCAAGCTTGGGGTCATCGAAGAGTCAGATAGTGCGTGGTCATCGCCGGTGGTACTAGTCCAGAAACCAGGAAAGGTACGGTTATGTCTAGATAGCAGGAAAGTGAACATGGTTACCACAAAAGAGGCTTACCCTCTCCCACAGATAGATGGCATTTTAAGTAGGTTACCTAAGGCAAATTTTATATCTAGCCTGGATCTGAAGGATGCCTATTGGCAAATACCTTTGGATCCCGCTTCGCGTGATAAAACTGCATTCACGATACCGGGGAAACCTCTGTATCAGTACAAGGTTATGCCATTTGGCTTGACCAACGCTTCGCAGACCATGACAAGACTCATGGATAAGGTGATACCTGCCCATCTCAGAAACGCAGTCTTCGTCTATTTGGACGATTTGCTTATTGTGTCCGATAGTTTGGAGGGGCATTTAAAAGTGTTAAGTGAAGTGGCAGGATGCATCAAATCAGCGGGTCTAACTCTAAATGTAGAGAAAAGCAAGTTCTGCATGAAGAGCGTGAAGTACCTTGGGCATATCGTGGGTGAAGGTGTTGTACGTACGGACCCAGAGAAAATAGCAGCTATGACGGAATTTCCATTGCCCAAGTCGTTAAAAGCACTTAGAAGGTTTTTGGGAATGGTGGGTTGGTATTGAAAGTTTGTAAACAATTTCGCTGCTGTTTCAGCACCCCTTACTGACCTATTGAAGCCGAAAAGGAAGTTTTCGATGACACCAGAAGGACAGCAGGCGTTCGAGAAATTGAAAGAGATGTTGAGTTCAGCTCCAGTATTGCGCAGCCCGGATTTCAGCCAACCTTTTTACATCCATTGCGATGCGAGCAAGACAGGTGTGGGCGGTGTTCTAGTACAGAAATCCGAAAATGGAGACGAATTCCCCATAGCTTATGTGTCTAAAAAGCTGAATAAGGCTCGGTGACCGAGCAGGAGTGTCTAGCTGCCATTATATGCGTTAAACGTTTCAGCGCATACGTAGAGGGCCATGAGTTCACCATAGTTACTGATCACGCATCTTTGAAGTGGCTTATGTCGCAGACAGATCTGCACTCTCGGTTAGCACGATGGGCGTTAAAGTTGCAGGCTTTTAACTTCAAAATTGAGCACCGAAGCGGTAAGCTTCCCGTCCCGGACGCTTTGTCGAGGGTAAATGAGGAGGAGGTAGCAGCATTAGACGCTAGTCACGGATTACTGGTGGACTTGGAATCGCCGCATTTTAAGGATGCAGATTACTTAGAGCTGATTTTGAGAGTAGAGGCCAACGCTGACAAGCTTCCGGATCTAAAAGTATCAGACGGTCTAGTGTATCGGAGAGGGGAACACACTTCAGGAGAAGCTATTCACGATACCTTCTGTTGGAAATTGTGGGTACCTCAAGGTTTGGTTCCAGAGGCTTTAAAGAAGGCTCATAATGACCCCTTGGCATCTCATGGGGGTGTTCACAAAACGCTAGAAAGATTGAGGCGATATTATTATTGGCCAGGGCTGGTAAAGGACGTCAAACAGTACATTGAAGGGTGCATCACTTGCGACAAAGGCACCGAATAAGACATTACGTCCACCTATGGGTGCGCAGCCAGAATCTAGTAGACCTTTCCAGAAGTTGTACGTAGATTTTCTAGGGCCCTACCCTCGCTCAAGGAGTGGTAATATCGGAATTTTTATAGTTCTGGATCACTATAGCAAGTTTGTGTTCCTAAAAGCAGTGAAGAAGTTGACAGCCGATGTGGTGGTAAAGTATTTGCAGCAAGATCTTTTTCATACTTTTGGGGTCCCTGAGACAATTGTGTCCGACAACGGGTCGTCATTTTTGTAGCGCTTGCTTTAGCAGAAGTGGCTCCATCTGTGGTTCATAGAGACACAGGGGTGGCGCCATCTAGTATTCGTGTGAAGAATTGTTCTGCAGCAGTTTTCGGAGTAAGTGAGAGCAACAGGGGCAAATTTCAGGCTTTCTCTGGTCTAGTTTTTCACCTCATACTCCGGGGCTTGGGTTACCGCCTGAATTATGGCGTCAGAGTCGGTCTTTTCCGTTTTGGCAGCCGAGGCAAGCAGAAGTGAAAGTTTCTCTGCAAGT
This sequence comes from Drosophila subpulchrella, assembly GCF_014743375.2. NCBI lineage: Eukaryota > Metazoa > Arthropoda > Insecta > Diptera > Drosophilidae > Drosophila > Drosophila subpulchrella. The sequence continues at coordinate 1,358,807 of NW_023665596.1, read as the reverse complement.
GATAAACCCGCAAAGTTTAGCGCGAGTGTCTAGATCAGCCTGTTCATATTGCTGGGCCACCGGAAGGGAAAAAAAGAAAAGGAAATATATATTCAGGAGAATTATTACGGATTAGGGTGAGTTCTAGCCGTGATCGCAAGGTTTGAGGTCTAGTGGATAACGTTGAGCTTATTCGGTAGCTACCAGCCGTCCTCAAAAGGTTCCTGCGCGGCCGCCGTATATTCGAGGGAGATCGGTGGAGGTCATCCCCATTATATTTGGAGGCGGACAAGCTGCTCGAAAAACTACGTCGTGTAGCGGAAAAGAGGCCCAGTTCCGGGCCCCGCCAACAGCATTGCCTCTGGGGAGATGAGAGAAGACCCGACCTACCTCACCATTTTCGTCTGCTAGGTTATAAGTAAAAGCTTTTGCTTGTGCATCGTTCTTCGTTTAAGCGAGAGCCAAGGGCAGTTTTTCGATCGCGCTGCAAGACGTTCGGTCCGTCGCGGAACCGCGGCGGAGACTTTCTTCAAGAGCCGTGAATTTGGCGTAAAAATGCGCAAAACTAAAATAAAGTTCAAAGGGGGGAAATCGGAAAAGTTAAGCCCTCTATCGGTTTTGTGACCCCGTCCGACTGAAACAGTAATGGGAGAGTTCGCGATTAATTACATTCGGGCATAACCTCCAGAGAGAACGAAAATTAGTTAAGTGCATGTGAATGGAAAAAAAATTGTTATGCAACACGTTAGTTTAAGTGAATTGTTTAAGATAAAAGAGTTGGTTTGTTGATTGATGGCGAAGCGATTTAAAATCGTACAAGGAGGCAGAGTCGGCATCCGGTTATTTTTGAGCAGTGCATTCCGGTCGTGCAGTCTTAAATCGTTTTGAGTTCAGTATTATCTATATATTTTCCCGCAGCTAGCCACAAGCATCTTCGGCGAAAGCGCTTTCCTCGTTGGATGTTCCTGCAAGCGGTGAGTGCCTAAATTTTTATATTTGAAAAATCAGAAAAAAACTCAAGGCGATGTAAAGAAAAGAGAAAGACAAAAAAACTAAGTCACACTGCGCCCAATTGGCCTGCAGTCAGAAAAATCGTGATGACAAATCCTCTCCTGGCGATTTATTATTGAGAGTCTTACTTTTTTTTGATTATTTGTTTCTTACCCCTTTGCATTATTAGTCAAATAAAGTCGTAAAGTAAATTTTAAATTGAATTTCCGCCGCATAATCATAATCTCGTTTAAAGCTATGCCAATTTAATTAAATCGTATCATTATATATTCCTGCATGCTTTGTTTACTCTTTTTAGCTGTTAATAAAACTTTTGTAATGTGCTAAACTAGCAGTCTGTTGCCGCAGCTAGGATGATTCCGCGATAGGGTAGCTCGTATTGATGGGGTCGTTCGGACGTATGGGAGAGAACGACCAATGGTTGGGTGGGCAGTAAAGAACCTCGGGGACATCTAACGAGGTGAATTTGAGATTCGGCTAGGGTATTATGGGAATTTTGGACTTTCCTTTCGATTTTAGGTGTTGTTGCTCATTTCCGAGTTTAGCTTGTCCAGCACGCGAAGTTAGATTTCAATTATCATTAACAAATAGGCACTTCATGGGGTTAAGCATTTTTCATCCACTTCCACAGCCGACAAGCAGCCAGCCCAGTATACCCGCGTGCGCTTGACCACCACGGTACCACCTCCGCCTGAAGTTAATTTGAATGTGGCGACTCGTTACAGATGGTTAGTCGTAGACTAAAGAGATAACAGATGATTTACAGCGCTGTAAAGTTTTTGCCCGCCAATTTTACGTGCACGGATTTTCGGTCCTTTTCCCCGAAATATACTTCTCTTTTGGCGCATAAAAATGCACAAAGAGAAAATGATAGGAGCGAAAAGCCTCCCTCCCGCGCCCTTTCTATTGTTTTGCAATTGAAATCATACATTAACCTGATCGGAATTTGGTAAATACAACTGGTAGACCAATGAACTGGTGTTCTGGTAGAGCCAAAAGGGGAACAAAATGAAGTTGTTTATTATTCAATACAGTAAGTTAGCCGCGCACTGTGCTCTCTCTTAGCGTTGGCAGCGCTTTTCATTCTCATTTTCTTGTCCCGCTTTTGTTTCAGCCTGCGCCAAGGAAGAGAGAGCAAGACATAAAACAGACTGAAAACATTTATATATATATATATGTTTGTTAAGCATCAACAAACAACAAAATAATAGCAATAAGTAAATTGGCCAGAGGACAGACGGGAAAAGGACAAATAGTTTAACTTGTCAAATATTCAATAGAATATGTTAGCTGCGCACTCTGCTCTCTCTTTGCGTTGACAGCGCTTAACATTATCATTTTTTTGTCACGCTTTTGTTTCAGCTTGCGCCGAGAAAGACAGAGCAAAACATACATAGTTTAAAAGAGTTATATTCGCCGCGCAATTCAGCTTGCAACTATTTACACGCAAACATACATATGTAAATATATGTCATTATCTGGCCCTAACGTCATTGCTTTTCCTAACTCCTTGGGATGTTTGTAGGCGTTGGAGTGGCGTGGCAAAGATTTTATGGGACAGTCTATAGGTATTGGCTAAAACAGTGCATATGCATATCTGATAAAAGACATAATAAAACGATTTACAGAGCTGTAAAGTTTTTCGCACCAATTTCACGTGCTCGGCATTTCGGTCCTTTTACTCCAATCTTCCGCGTCATTTGGCCCATGTGAATGCACTGCGGTAAGAGAAAATGCAAAGAGCGAAAAGCCCTCCCTCCCGCGCCCATACCATTATTTTTCAGGCACTTAAATCTTATATTAACCTAATCGGAATTAGTTAGACCAATAAATTGGTGTAAGGGTAGAGAACAGGAGAGTCTAAAACGACAAGCCAAACATAAAATAGACTGAAAACATTAATATTTATGTATGTTTGCTTATTATGAACAATTTTAGAGCCTATAATATATTCTTAAATTTAAATGTTTGCGTTAGTTGTTCAATAAAATGTTTGGTCAAATAGATTTGTTTGAAAAAGTTCTGATCGCTGCTTAATTCAGTTTGCAACTTTTTACATACAAACATGCAGAAATAAAATGATGTATACATATGTACATTGTCTGACTGACGTCTGACGTCATTGCTTTTCTCAACTTCTTGGGCTTCTTCTTCTTCTTCTTTTAGTCCGCCAATTTAACGTGCACGGATTTCGGTCATTTTCCCCCAAATATACTTCTCTTTTGGCGCATAAAAATGCACTAAGGGAAAAAATGCAAAGAGCAAATGCCCTCCCTCCCGCGCCCATGCTTTTGCTTTTCAGCAATTTAAATCTAACAATAATCAGAATTAGGTAATTGAAATTGGTAGACCAATGAATTGGTGTTAGGGTAGAGAACAGGAGTAAATTGTTAATTATTCAATATAATAAGTTAGCCGCGCACTCTTATCGTTGGGAGCGCTTTTCATTCTCTTTTTATTGACCTGCTTCTCTTAGCGTTGGCAGCGCTGTTGTTTTTTTTGACCAGCATTTGTTACAGCCTGCGCCAAGAAAGAGAGAGCAAAACATAAAATAGAATAAAAACATTTGTATTAATATATGTTCGTTGAACATAAAATTACAGCAATAAGTAAAGTGGTTAGGGGACAGAGGGAAAAAAGGACAAATAGTTTATTTTTTGTTCATTATTTAATTGAATAAGCTAGCCGCGCACTTTCTTCTCTCTCCCTTGCTCTCATTTCTCGGATCTGCTTTTGTTTCAGCCAGCGCCAAGAATGAGAAAGCAACACATAAAATAGACAAAATCATTTATATTTATGTATGCTTGCTAAACATACACAATTTTTGGGCACATTCTGTATATTTAAATATAAATGCTTGCACTAGTTATTCAATAAAATATTTGGTTTAATAGCTTTGTTTCAAAGAGTTCTATTCGCCGCGGATATTAGATTGCAAGTTTTTACACCCACACACATGCATAAATACATATGTATGTACGTATGTTTGTCATTTTCTGGCTCTAGTGTCAAGGCTTGTGTTAACTACCTTGGTTTATGGGCATTGGACTGAAAACGGGAAAGTTTTTTGGGAAAATCTATAGGTATTTATTAAAGTGGTCGTAGCAAAATTTTTTTTGGGTCAATCGATAGGTATTGACAAGACTATACATTTCAGTTAAAATTTTCTTTCTAGCATCTAAACTGTAGGAGCCACAGTTTTGGGCGGTTTGTGGGCGTGGCACTCTACTGAAACAAACTTGCGCTGCGTAAGAAGCTCAGGAATCTGCACGCCAAATCTCAATAGCCTAGCTCTCATAGTTTCCGAGATCTCAGCGTTCATCCGGACAGACGGACATGGCTAGATCGACTCGGCTAGTGATCCTGATCAAGAATATATATACTTTATGGGGTCGGAAACGCTTCCTTCTGCCTGTTACATACTTTCCGACGAATCTAGTATACCCTTTTACTCTAGTATAACTGGTGCGCTAGTTGTTCTACGATCTTGTAGGGAAGAAAGGTGCACAAGACAACATTTCGCAAGGTAAGAGAGAACCGGGTCATTAAAGTTTAGAGAAAGAAGGGCAAAAGATAAGAATTTTTTTGAACACGCTCAATACGATTGATGTGTGTAGTACCCGTCGGACTCCAGACAAACGAAGCATATTCAAATCTGGACCTAATAAACGAAGAAAATAGGCTTAGTTTAGTTTCGTGTACGGATCTTTAAATTGCGTGGAATTTCGTTTTACAAACCCATACATAGCGTATGCCTTTGGAATTATGTAATTTATGTGATCAATGAAAGTATTTTTGGTATCAAACATAACTCCTAGGTCCAGTGATTCATTTCTTAAGGAAATAATATGGGAACTAATGGAATACGAGCTAAGGACATTAATTAATAGTTTGCTGTACCTAACGTATAAACATTTTGACACGTTCAGGGTCAACTTATTACGAGAACACCAATTTCCCACTTTTACTAGGTCATTTTGAAGAAGTTCACTATCGGAGATTGAATTCACAGACCTAAATATTTTAAGATCGTCTGCAAACAACAGGAATTCAGAATTTGTTATGCAATAGCTTAAATCATTAATGTAGATGATGAATAGAAACGGACCCAATGCACTTCTCTGAGGAAGGCCAGAAGTTGCCACATACGGGTTTGAGAAAACACCATTGCACTCTACTCTATAAATCCGCCCATCTAAATAAGATTTAAACCAATTTAATAATGATGAATGAAATCCCAATTTCTGCAATTTTGCTAATAAAGCATTATGGGAGACTTTGTCCAATGCTTTGGCGAAGACGGTGTAGACTACATCAACTTGATGAAGCAACAGACAGTGAGTGGATGCAAAAAAAGATTGAACGTAGCTAAATTAGTGGTAGTTGATGGTTAGGCCTGATGATCCGACCAGCAAGATAAGTTAGCTGCTTAGCTACAATTCGTTCAAACATTTTTGAGACATTACTTAGCTTTGCAATTGGCCTATAATTTGAAACAATATTTTTGTAACCAGACTTGAATATAGGAGAAACTGTGGCTAGTTTCCATCTATGCGCAAATACGCCAGTGAAAAGACACTTGTTGAAGATTTTTTTTAGGGGCTCACAAAGAACACCTATAAGGTTTTTTAAAATAAATGGAGAAAGGCCATCGCAGTCTAATTTCCCTGAGTCGTTAAAACTCTCCGCCGCCATATGACAGTCCAAATCAGTAACATCTAAGCACCCAATATTTAGCATCGTGGCAATGGCACTGAGTGAATCATCGTCATTCCACAGCGAGCTCGGTTCAAAGTTAGATGCAAAGTACTTAGCAAATAGATAAGCTACCCCAATACCTGAAGAAGCTGAAAGACTTTAATATGACATATGGGAAGGAAAGTAGGAGGATGTTCGTTTAGAATTAAAAAAGTGCCAGAATTATTTAGGATTGGTAATTAGTTTACACTCTATACCAGCAATATATTGGCTGTATAAGAATTTATTGAGGAACTCAAACTGACGCTTATGTTGTTTGTACCGATCAAAGTCAGCAGCATCACCGCTTTCTATGTAGCGCTTATAGAATTTATTTCGGAGATTTTTATATTTTTTAGCATTTAGCATTTACCATGGTAGTCTGTAAGAACTTTGAACTCTAGTTTTAGCGTATCTGCCTATAATAGTAGAGAGAAAAAAACTTCATAGGTTGTATTCACATCCGCATGCGAGAGGACTTCCGCCCATCTGATATTAGAAATATCACTACGGAAAGAATCTAAACTGCTAGATAGGTTGAAGTCGCCCAAAACACATATATATTGGCCATCTTCCAGCTCCTGGTATAGGTGGGCAATGTTGTCCACATGCGCTTTATATAAATCAAACCTGCTGCTTAGGGGTATGTATGATACTGTCAAAAAAATTGTCTCGGTAGGACCAGCGAGAGATACACAGAGTTTGTGGAGCAGAGAATCCTCGTTCTGAAGAAGAATAGCAACGCAACGCAGCTCACGCCGCATAGCAATTAAAACTCTGGAGCATCGTGTTTTAACGGAATCTCGATCCTTACGGAACACATGATAAAGATTTGTATCAAAGAATTCATTATCGAAGAAATCCATGTTGAGCCAGGTTTCAACAAAAATGATGACGTCGTGATCACCCTGAGACGTTGACTGGAAAAGGGATTGAGCTTTCGTACGCATACCACCGATATTTTGAAAATAAATATTGAAATTTGTATTGTTAGCGCATATCCATAACTGGTCCAGCATCATGGCCCGAATACGTAAGAGGCCTCGCGGGGATTTTATCATAATTAATAAAATTATTTGTAAGAACCTTCAGTAAAGTAGTGGTGCGGATACGAATAGGCTGGTGATCGGCGCTCCAAATATTAGGCGGGCAATCAATATTAGCATTCAAAATATAACTGCACGCAGGTGAATCCACTCCTGGTAATAATGAGCGAGAACATACTACAGCAGCCGCAGTCCATTGTTGTTGTTGATGGCGAAAGCACCTTCAGAGAGAGCACTCTGAAAGGCTCGCCATCCAGCCAAATGTGTCGATAAAAGTTGTTGTAGAAAGTCGAACGTCAGAAGGGTAGAGACGGAGAGCGCATAACTATTAGGCGATGAAAAGTAAGATGGAGCAACGGGAGAGAGGCGCAAGATGATGAGAGCGCAACTCCGAGGAGCGCGCCGATATTAGAACCATGCGGACAGCAAATGTCGCGCAAAGCAACCAACAAAAGCTCCGGCTGATGTTGTTGATGAAGCATCAGGAGAGCAACGGAAAATGATGTGAGTGCAACTCGGAGGAGCGCGTTGATATCCGAGCCAGGCGAACGGCGAATGTCGCACAAAGTGGACAACAAAAGCTCCGGCTGATGTTGTCGATGGTGCGTTAGGAGACAGTCAGAAGATGATGAGAGCGCAGTGAGAAAGGCAAGCAGCTGCCGATGTTGTTGCGAAAACGACTCCGACAAATGAGGAAAGGCTTGCAGACGATGTCCCGCAAAAGTATCGACGCCATTGGCGTCGAACACTAGGGGTTTTTTGATGGCTGACTTGATGACAAATTAGATAAGATTCCATCCCCTACCACAATGGCCCGATCTCTATGAATAAATCTTTTGACCTTAACTGAGTCGGCCAGAAATCGTTTTTGAAGACTGAATCGTAAAGGTGATCGGGGATACCAAGCTTGAAATGTACAAGCTTTAAGGTTGTAACGTCAACATCTTTTTTTTCAAGTTTTACACAAGTGAGAGAACTAGCATCCACCTTAAGCTTGGTGGACACATATTTTAAAACAGCATTCGGCTCTGTATCAGTTGCAAACTTTCCGACATGCAAAAATTTCTTGGTCGGCAAAACATGAAGATCTTCGGAACTAGGAGCCACTCCAACAACATGTTTATTGGGCTTGTTGTTGTTCCTTCTCCTCTTATTTCGAACTTGTATGAAATTTCCTTTCTCAATATCCAGAGCATGATTAGAAGGGTCAATGACCGCATATGACTGGGGAGCTGCAGCTACGTTGGTAGGCCTCGGTAGACGAGGTTTGGGATTTACATTCTGATTCAATGAATCATCTTTAGGGGGAACACCTCCAAGAATTTATTATGAAGGCCCTGATATAAGCGCTCTAGGGCTTTTAATTTATCATCGAATTCATCAATTTTAGAATGCGAATCATTCGCAACCACATAACTTCACAATGCCACAGTATGTTTGGATTTAATACGAGTTTAAGCACATCGTCCGGTAGGGCTACTCATGAAGTATGATAGGCGCGACGGCACAAAGAAGAACAGCGAAGAGCATCCAAAGCGCGAAGCTGGGCCAATGTAACATCGGTTTTGCACTCGGGACAGCGGGGAAGTAACATAGCGAGAATTTTAAGCAGGTCTGAACGCAAAGAAAGCTAGATTACGACTGATTTTTGGTTTTAACTTTAAACCGGTGCCGTACTGTGTGCGCTATTTGGCGACGATGTCGTTAATTTCGTAATTCACCTCCTTCTTACGACCCTTGTTAAAGGACCTACGATTATCTTGCTGAATTTTGAAGATGTTATTCTTCGCTTTTATACGAACGGTCTCTCTCTCTTGGTCCAGTTCTTCGATAGCGACGTCTTCAAGGAACGTGTTAGGCTCGGATAAATGGTTAGTCCTCATTTCAACCCCTGTTAATATCCTGAAAGGTGATAGTTTCGGGCTTCTTGGGGGTGTGCTGTTCATTACTTGCTGCACAACCTCTAGATGTTTATGCCAGCTGGACGATTTCTCTTGACAAAGCTTGGCCAACATTGGGATTACGATATTATGGATTCGCTCCACTTGACCATTTCATCGGCGAACTCCAGTGGCTATCATTAGATGTTGTATCTCGTTCTCGTCGCAGTATTGCCTAAATGTGTGTTCAACAAACGCTGCCCCTCTATCTGATTTTATGGGCTTAGGGTTCCCGAACAGCGGTTGTATTTTTTGTCGGATGGAGCCAGACAAACTTAGAGAACGCATCGATCACGACGAGAATGTAATTATACTTCTTGCTGGTCTGCTCTATTGGTCCCACATGATCAACATGATATGTTTCCAACGGCATATCGTCTTTGTTAATGGGTGTTAAGAAACCTTCCTTTTGGCCTGCCTTGCCTTCAGAAATAATACATTCGACGCAACTCTTGACCACTATTATAACTTTCTTCGATAAGTTCGGTATGTAAAATGTCAGTGTGTATCTCCGTTTGAGCTTTAGGAATCGACAAATAGGAAAGGAATTTCCTTAGGAACCAAGTCGGAAAGTGGTTTTGCTTTCAACGCGTAATCTGCAATGAATCGCCTAAAATAGGATGTTAGTCCAAGAAAACGCTGAAGACTCTCCTTCGACAATGAACCCCAAAAAGTCGACCTTTCCCTTGACAAACAGGCATTTGCTCCACTTAATTTTCAAGTTAAGCTCCGAAGCTCGATTTAGGACACGCTTTAATTTTTGTATTCCGTCACGAAATATGTATATATTCTCGAATTTGGCTCAATTGGTAAATGGAAGAGTCCATTCGCTAAGTCAAGTGTTGTGAAGAGGCTGTTTCCTTGCAGTCTTTCAATGACATCGTCTATAAGTGGCATCGGAAAATTATCCTTGGCAATCTTAGCGTTTAGACGTCTATAGTCGCAACAAAGGCGCTTGCTGCCATCCTTTTTCGTTACGAGGACAGGCGGTGAGGCATACTAAGACGAACTTGGTTGGACAATCTTCTCTTCTAACCATTTCTCAAACTGGTTGTCGATAATTGTTTCGTCTGCAGGTGAAATGCGTCGAGGGCGTTCATAGACTGAGTGTTCGTCATTTAGCAATATCTTTATTTGAATGGGACTGGCCTTTTTTCTTCTCTGGCTTGTAGTTGTTGATCAAATCTTTTACAGTTTTAGCAATTGGTCTTTCCAGGTGAGCGACGTCGATCTCGGGATCCTCACCTTCAGCAAAAAGACACATCTGAGGGTATTCCTGGAATATCTGTAACTAACAAGCGTTGTCTACCACAACTGTGGCTACGAAACTGCCAAGCGTATTTAGCTCGCTGCTACAAATGCCCAATAGACAGTGTTTTTCGTTTTTTAAGATCGATATTTCCTAGCTTCTCAACGATGTCATCACGGATAAGGCAGAGATCACAGCCTGTATCGATCAAAGCGGAAAATCGAACGCCATTACAGAAAATTTTCTTAAATATACCTTTGTATATTTATCCCTCCTTCTTTTCAGCTATTCTATTGCCTGGACAATTCGATGCCTTGTGGCCAAGCTGTTTGCATCTGTAGCATTTAATGGGCTGGTTACACTCCCTGGCAAAATGCGAGGGATCACCACACTTAACCATTTTTTGGAATGCTGTTTGATCACATCAGGTTTTTTGTCTTCATTGGTATTATGAGATTTAGCCGTATTAGGCAATTGAGGGCGACTACAGCGAGTTTTCTCATATACCTTTATTTGCTCCTTCAGTTCCTGCAGAGTCCTGGCCTGGTATAAGTTGCTTTTGTTGGCTCTCAAGTCCCTTCGATGAAGTACTCTATAAGACTGGGGTCATCCAGATTGACAGGCTTTCCTTTTTCCATGAGTGAATAGAGATTCTCCTTGTAATCCTCATTTCGGCCCTTTCGGCGGTTTTTTAACATACGGTGAACTTCAATTGCCGATACCTCTGACCCAAACTCAGCTTCCAAAGCTCGCTTGAGAGTTGACCAGTTGGTCCTGCAATGTTTGCTGTCTAACGCTTGTAGCTAAATTAAGCTGTGGTAATTTCTCTTTCAGCTCGTTTACGTTAAGCGAAATTTTTCTTCCCTCTGCATTCTTTACTCGTTGTTACTCTCTGCTTACATATAGTAGAAATATTTCAAATTATACAAAATTCTTGTACTTAACTTAGTGGTTAAATTTTGTGAAATATTACAGGTAATAGGTATGAAAATACAAAAAAAAAATGATCCATGCTGGTTGTCTCAAGTCTTCTTTCTTTGGCACGACACACCCTGTGGCCAAGGTGACGCTGTTTTTCAGACTTTTTCACCCAATTTGCGCTATCCCAAAGCAAGATTTTGACGCCTCCTCGCTCGCTTGCAGAACTTTTGCGCAGGTTGCGAACCTTTCTATACTTCTCAGGTGAACACGATCTGCCAGTGAACTGCTTTCCCTCCGCGTAGAACAATGTTATCCGCACTCCGATTTTAATAAATCTGTGTGGCACGTCCGCTTTTCTGCAGTTTTTCCAAGTAAATCCCACTTCTGATACAAAATTTATAGGATTGCCGGCGATTGGCTTAAAGATAATCTCAACAATTACGTTTATTGACTTTATTTAATTGAGAAACAATAAGATATTCAGTTGTACATCTTCTTCCTCGGAAACACAGAAAGCAAAAGCGAGTACTCTATGCGACAACTCTTTTCGCGCGGTATCGAATATAATATTTTGACCGAGTTGTAAGCGATAAATTTACGTTAACAGATTTGAATATAACTTCATGTAAATAAAGTAAAATAAGTTTAAGCAGAGCTTTTGTAGATATGACCACTCCTTGTCTTCATTTCTTTTTCCGCATAGGTATGTATGGATTTATTCAAAATAACATATGAGGAGTTTAGTTCAAATTTGTCATAGATGTTCAAAAGCAAATATTTAATATTTGTCAGATTATGATTCCTCAAAGGAATCATTTTTATTGTATTAAAAGCTTAGTTTTCACAATTCTCGATGTTTGCTTCTGCATTTGCTTTAATTGCTACTCCTTTTTGAATTTCTTCTGCCAATCGCTGCCTAGCCCTTTGTCCGCGGCAAGCATCTACTTTAGTTTGTTTGATTTTGTACTCGCTTGCTGAAGGCACGGTCGAAGATCGCTTGCCTATCTTTTTCGATTTATATACTTTCGCTAGTTAAAAGGCACAGACAAATCGGTCTGCCTGCCCAACCAACTTTGCAAATAAGGCCTTGGTGCCATTTAGAATAAACTTAGTTCATAATTAATTGACAATTTGTGCAGTTTTATTTTATTTGGGCACCACCAAAGGATAGCGTTAGTGAAAAGCTCACTGACCCAACATTTTGGTAACCCCGACGTGATCTAAAAACAATAAAAACTATACTGCAATCAAACAAATAATTTAATTATTTTCGTTCCTTTAAAGTTGATCGCGCATATACATAACTTGCAAGTGTACATAAGCGCAAGCGGTAACACATAAACTCCGCTAGAAACTCATATCGCACCCGCCCCTGCGCATCGCAAAGAATATTGTTGGTTTCCTCTTTGTGCCTTCGTTCCCGCTTTGAACGTTTTACAGCGGCGACCAAACGTTTTTGTTCGCGAGTACGTTGCACCGTTTCCGTTTATATGCAAGTAGACGCGCAAACATTCCGTTAGATTTTTCGGTGGTCAATAATTTTGGTACAGCACACACTGGAATTTTATTATTTTGCAAGTGATAAAATCTGAAATTAATCAAAATAAATTTAGTAAAAATGTCAACCGGCACAACCTTAGCTGCTCCAGTTCAGGGAGTGAAGCATCTTAAACTAAAGGCTGAATCAATGCTTTCTGAGAAGGCCCTGACTGTTGAGAAGCTCCAGGCGATGAGTGAGGAAGAATTAGAGCTTCGTGTTAAGCTCTCAGAGGAGAATATGACAGAACATGACAGTCTTGAGGGGCTGAATTTTAATGAAATCGGCAGCCAGGTTCGCGATAATTGTTGAAGAGCTCATCATATCAATAAAAATCATGCTAAGTCGAGAATTGGGTAAGCGTCAACAATCAGCAATTCGAAGTTCCACGCTTAGACCAGAGCCATCTCTGGATTTCCTTTCTGTGTCGCTAAAAGATCTCATTTGCCTAAATTGAGATTACCTGATTTTTCTAATGGCTATACTGAATCGCCGACTTTCAATCCATGTTCAAGGCTATCATCGACATTGACGTTAAGCTCAATAACATTGAGAAGCTGCAGCATTTAAAGTGTTGCCTGAGGGTTCCGCCTTGGATACAGTGCGCTCATTAGAAATTTGTGATGGCAACTATGATGTAGCCTTGGATTTGTTGAATAACCGTTTCAATAATAAGCGTCTAATCTTCCAATCTCATATAATGACAATTTTGGGTCTCCCTAAAGTGGACATGCAGTCCGCAACGAATCTGAGAGATATGTCTGATAAAATAAATTCTAATCTACGTGCTCTTCAGTCAAAGGGTTCGGTTGAGCAAATTTCAAACTGCATTCTTGTTCATGTTTTACTCCAAAAATTAGATAGCAAAACTCATGCCAATTGGGAAGAATCTTCGGCTATTGATGAAATTCCTTTGATTGTTCCATTTACTACATTTTTGTCCAAGCGTTGTCAAAAATTGGGAAATGTAGAACACACCGCAGCATTGTACTCATATAGTTCACAATCAGGAAGAAGCCGCAACAAAAGCATTTTAATTGCCACTAATATTTTGGAAAATGGATGTATTGTGTGTGACAACAGTGGCCATTAAATTTATAGCTGTGGTCAATCTGTCAGTACATGAGCGTATTCGAAAGGTAAAGGAATTAGCACTCTGTCTCAGTTACTTAAAGAAGGGGCATCAAATTCGCAATTCTAAGTCAGCTGATGTCGAGGTCCAAGCATCACACCCTATTGCATCTTGCACCTCCCGCTGCAAAACAGAGTACGCCAATTACTTCAACCCCTTCTAACTCATTGCTGGCTCAGAATGCGGATTCTGACATTGTCTTTCTTGCAACTGCAGTCATAAGCGTTCAAAGTTGATCATTGTGACTTCCCGACTCGCTCACCAGTTACAATTGTAATTATCAGTTGCTGGTCTTGGAGATGCTCGATTTGACATTAAGTTAAAGTCGCATACCTCTGATTACTTCGCATGCCTATCTGCTCTTGTTGCTCCAGCGATTACTGACAATCAACCCAGTTTGACCGTTAAGCCCGATGATTGGAAAAGTCCCTCGAATATTCAGTTGGCCGATCCTGAAATCTATAGATCTCAGCGATTAGATCTTCTTATTGACGCAAGCATGTTTTTTGAGCTATTATCTGTTGGGCAGATTAAGTTGACTGCTGGGTTACCCCTATTGCAGAAAACGAGGCTTGGTTGGATCGTCACAGGAGGTGATCTTCCACTATCAAGGCAACTGCATTACACGGTCAAGCTGTGCGGCATGAATTGGTTGCTACTGAAGTTCGTATGGATGAACTAGACCGTCGCTTTTGGGAAGTTGAGAGCTGTGGTGAAGTCGTGGTCACAGCCACCAAAGAAGAACTCGAGTGTGGCTTATTTCAAGACCACATTTCGTCATTTAGACTCTGGTGAATAGTCCGTACGATTACCTGCAAAGAACTCTCTATAATTACTGGGTGAATCGTACAATCAAGCTTATCGCCGGCTTCTCAATTTGGAGAACAAGCTAGAGCGCAAGCCAGAAGTCAAAGTCCAATACTCGGCATTAATTCGTGAATATTTTAATTTGAATCACATGTCCGTCGTGCCCAGAGACTCCTTGAGTCTTTGCAAATATTTTCTGCCCCACCACTGCGTTTTCAAAAAGACAGCACAACGACTAAATTGCGAGTCGCTTTTGATGCGTCTGCCAAAACGTCAAGTGGACATTTGCTGAACGAGGTTCTCACGCTGATACAATTTCGGACTTTCCCTGTTGCATTGACTGGTCTACATCTGCAAGATGTATCGGTGTGTTTGCGTGGCTGAACCCGAGAGCTACCTTCAATGTATTCTTTGACGTGACTCACCAGACCAGGAGGTGCAGGTATTCAAGCTCGATATCGTGTTTTATGGAACTAAGCCTGCAGCCTTTTTATCCGTTCGAAGGATGCATCAATTGGCAAGTGATGAGAATAGCACATTTCCAGTCGGTCCCGACCGTTAAACTCAATTGGCTAACCGAAATACGATTAGCCAAACGCGCCTCAAAGCCAGACATACGGAAAGTGCAACTGTCATCATATTACCATGGTCTGACCGCATAGGCAGCCGATGTATGCATGTACAACTTCTTTCGCGCTCCGGCTGTTAGCAGCCTTATGGCCGCTGCCGATATTTTGTAGGCAGCGCAGCCGCGACCTTCTAACTGAAGAAACACTCTCAATTCTGAACTCGTAAAATAAGGAACATATTCTGACCAGCTGATCAACCATAAGAACTGTGGTAAATTAATGTATGGACCTCTGCCGATAAGCTAACGAAGGGCGTACATAAGCTTTCTGGACACTACAGCATTATAAATTACAAATTAAAGCGTTAAAGGCGTTAGAGTGGGCGTGGCAAACTTTTTTGGGTCAATCGAAAGCTATTAATGAGACAAATACATTAAAGTTAAAATTTTTTTCTAGCATGAAAATTGTTGGTGCCACAGGCTTTGGCGGCTTGTGGGCGTTAGGGTGGGCGTGGCACATTTTTTTTGGATCAATCGATAGGTGTTGACGAGACTAATGCATTTCAGTTAAATTTTTGTATCTAGCATGCAAATTGTGGTCGCACAGGCTTAGGCGGCTTGTGGGCGTGGTATATTCGCGTTACAAACTTGCGCTGCGTTCAAGGCTACGAAATCTAATTCTGACATTCTAATTCTCTATCTTTCATAGTTTTATACTTTAGGGATCGTTTAGGGGCCCTGGTGTTTACGTAAGCGGGTTTCTGGGCCCGTTCTAAGGCTCTGATGTGTACACTATTGGCTTGGATGTTTACAGTACCCGTTCGATGCGGAGTTTGTGAAACTGGTCTGGGTGGGAATAATTTGGAGGGGTAGTTGAAAGAAATAGCTGACCACGAATTTATCTCGGAGTCAGTAAGAGTTATTTGGAAATTAGCTTTTGGCTCAAAGCTGTTTAAAAATTGGGTAAGTGCCCCTGAGTAATGTGTCATATAACTTGCATGGATTCTTGTGTGATGCTTGTGTGCAGTCGTTCAAAAAGCCAAAATTGCTTAAAACGTGATTAAAAAATTCAAAATAGGTAATTAAATTTTAATAAAGTGGTTAGTTTTATATTAATTTCACCTCGCTTATGATATTTAAATCGCTTCGCTAAATATATTATAAAAGGCTCGACCTTCTTCATTCAAATATATTTATATGCACAAGGCTTGGTGTGTTTGTAAAAAAAGCTGATTTTCTAAAAGCATATTTCCATCGCTCTCGCACTCCCTTTAACTGAGTAACGGGTACCTAGTAGTCGAGGCCATCGACTATATCGTTTTATCTTGTTTTTCTATAACATTTTTATAGAATTTCAGAATTAAGAATACTTTTTTCTTAATCGGTTATCACATAGTTGACACAGGTATCGAACTATTTATACAAAAGGCATAAAAACCTCTGATTACCAAAGTTTGCTTCCTCTCTTACATTAATAAATTAATTTTATTTACAAACTTACATAGCAAGTGATTTCCAAGCCTTTTGCTTCAACGGTAATTTCAATTTAACAGATAACACACTGCAAAACGATTTACTTTTGTTTAAAGTGAATGATGATTGTCCATTTGACGAAAATTGTTCTACAGAGTTGAGTAAAAATTTGGATATGTCGAGAATCTGAAAACAAGTATGTAAAAATATTATTTCAACAAATATATAATAAATATAGAATAAATTCTATGAACTCGATGAATGCGTGGTGGAATTTTACCCCTTATATATAACAAAACAAGGAAGAACGCTATAGTCGAGTGCCACGACTATCAGATATCAGTTACTGAGCTAACCTGTTACATAAGTTTCCCCGAATATATATTCTAAGTTCTAATTAAGATTTTTTAGTTCGTCTGTATTCTGTGAGCAATTCAATCTGAACTCCAATTGTCGATTTCGGTCGTTTAAAAAATTATAACTATTATTTACCTGCTTAATTTTATGTATAAGAAACCGCTTTTGACTTGTACATCGAAAACAGCGATGCACAGAAAACATCGCAATTGAAACATAAAATATCATTCAACAAATAATGTAAACAAACAAGGGAGAACGCTATAGTCGAGTACCTCGACCATCAGATACCCGTTACTCAGCTAAAGGGACCAAAGGGAAGTGGAGATATGCAAACAGCAAATCGAGATTGAAATGCGCCACCTACCGGCGGTAAAAAGATTTAAGCGTTATGGGCGTTAGAGTAAGCGTGGCAAATTTTTTTTTGGATCAATCGATAGGTATTGACGAGACCAATACATTTCAGTTAAAACGTTTTATCCAGCATGAAAATTGTGGGCGCCACAGGCTTGGGCGTTAGAGTGGGCGTTATTTCAGAATTTCGAATAAAATGTAAATAAAAATGGGACGACTTTATTATACAGCTGCCATAGGCACGATCCGATAATTCATTATTCATTATATTACATTATACATATACGGTGGCTTGATATTTAAATCAATTCTTCAGTAAGCATTCTTAGGACGTAGAGGATCAGCTTCTACAGATTGTGTGAATCACACTTAACTTAATAAAAGACATTTCAAAATATTGGTTTGTGTGTTAAATTTTGGTGCAATTTCCTTTAAAGAATTCGCCGAGTCGATCTACCCATGTCCGTCTGTCCGTCTGTCCGGATGAACTCTGAGATCTCGAAAACTATGAGAGCTAGGCTATTCAGATTTGGCGTGAAGATGTCTGAGCTTCTTACGCAGCGCAAGTTTGTTTCAGCAGACTGCCACGCCCACAAACCGCCCAAAACTGTGGCTCCTACAGTTTTGATGCTAGAATGAAAATTTTAACTGAAATGTATTGTTCTCATCAATACCTATTGATTGATAAAAAAAAAATTTGGCACGCCCACTTTTACGCCCACAAACCGCCCACAAACTTCAAAAAATCGTAAGTATGAACGTGGATATCTCGGAAACTATCAAGGATAGAGAATTGGGATCTCAGATTGACGAGACCAATACATTTCAGATAAAATGTTTTATCCAGCATGAAAATTGTGGGCGCCACAGGCTTGGGCGTTAGAGTGGGCGTGGCATTGCCGCGTGACAAACTTTTGCTGCGTACAAGATGAGATCCCAATTCTCAATCTTTGATAGTTTCCAAGATATCCACGTTCATACTTAAGATTTTTGAGGTTTGTGGGCGAAGCAAACTTTATTTTTTAAACAATCGATAGGTATTGATGAGAACAACACATTTAAGTTAAAATTTTTTATCTAGCATTAAAACTGTGGGCGTTAGAGTGGGCATGCCACGCTGCTGAAACAAACTTGCGCTGCGTAAGAAGCTCAGGAATATGCACGCCAAATCTCAATAGCCTGGCTCTTATAGTTTCCGAGATCTCAGCGTTCATTCGGACAGACGGAGAGAAGGACATGGCTAGATCGACTCGGCTAGTGATCCTAATCAAAAATATATATACGTTATGGGGTCGGAAACGCTTCCTTCTGCCTGTTATATACTATCCGACGAATCTAGTATACCCTTTTACTCTTCTTAGAAAAGTGCCTTTAAAAACACATTTTTTTAAATTCTCGCGTACCCTACAGTCAGACATGCAAGTTCATTGCGTGGAACTTAAAGGGCTCCACATACTCATTTTTTGAGGATGAATTGGGATGGGCGTCCCAGACCTTGGCTGATTGGGCGATTTTTCTCAGGGAAATCTATAAAGATTGTTCCGAGAAAAGTGGCAAGACCACAATCGGAGGCGTTGTTGCGACTGTGGACGAATAATTGCTGCCGAATAATTGAGGGTCAGTGGGTGTTCGGTGGCATCGACCACGAGACGGGCGACTTTTTCATGGTTCCGGTAGAGGACAGGTCAAAAGACACCCTGCTACCAATTATCCAAGACAAGATCTCTGCCGGGACCACCATCGTCTCCGATTGCGTATGACTGTTTTGACGACTCAGGTTATCAACATCTGAAAGTCAACCACTCCATCAATTTAGTTGACCCAGTCACAAAGGCAAACACCCAAAAAATTCAGCGTCTGTGGCGGGACCATAAAAAAATATTCCGCCCTACGGCCGAAAAAAGGAACACTATCATGGACATTTGGCGCGCTTCGCATTTTTAAAGAAGCACAGGCCGCACACCGTGTGCCTCCATTTCTTCTTTACAGCCATGGCGGATATGTTCAGGCCGAAGAGCAAGTCATATGATGTATGTTAAATATGAAATCACAACATCGTGTAAGTACAAATTTTAAGAAATATTCAAATAGTAAAACTTGGCATGAAATAAAAAAAAAATTTCAGCGAGAATTTTCAAAAAATGTGTTTTTGAAGGCACTTTCGTAAGAAATTACTTTTTTTTATAATATAATATAAGAATGTATATGAATGAAAAGCTTGCCTTAATGGACACTTCCTCTTTATTTTCTTCTTTTTGCTCGAACTTTCAAACGCGAACCTTCGTCGGCTGACCCACATTATCTTTCCATCATCCTCCATTATTTAGCATGGGGTACAGCAGGTTGGACAGTCCAGCTTGTCCAAAATAACCCCGTGGTCTCGAAGAAAGCGGAAATGAGCTTTCCCATCCTTGCCGATAAAATCTCCAAACGTTAGAAAGCAGGATTGGCACGTCATGTTGAACAGAATGAATCAATTAACAACAATTTTTGATATAAATTTCAATATTACTCAAAATTTAAAGACAGCTCGATTTTATAGCAAGTATGAGAAAAGCACACTTGTTTTTTATACCAAAACCGGAAACTTTGAAATTCAATTACAAGAGAACCATGTCCGACCGCCAAGTTCTTATCGCAAATGGCGGTCCATCAAGGATAATTTTTTTCGCGAATTTCGGGGGTGAGTCCTGTAATCTAGAGTATTACTGAAATTTTATTTGTTATACCAGCTAAAGCCACCAAGTGCTGTTGCCTAACATAACGTCAGATCCAAGTACTAGCTTCGCCAAGTGGGTTGAGGACAGCTAAATCCGATCAGCGTTCATTAGACTTGCAGTCACCTGTAGTGAAAAGGGGCTGCCACGCTATTGCGCATCCATACATACAGACGTATATGTATACACACCCCTCTACCGGCGGTGTCTCAACCTTGCCAAGTCGCTGAACATAATTGGTAAAGGCTTGGTACGTACGCTCCAATGCCAATTCGGCAACTGACGGCTGTCGTGCGGCCAGAACAACGGCCACGACCGACCTATTGGTAACCATTGTAGTAGAATAATACGGGTCCCGGCTCACTAGGTAATAAATCTAATTAGTCACGCATGGTTGCACACAGGTGTTTTAATGAACTAATTAGCATAATTAAATCATAAATCATGTCGAAAAAGGGGGTGGGGGTGACCCTATTTAATCACGCATGGTTGCACACAGGTGTTATAATGACCTAATTAGCATAAAAAGGTCACTTAATGAGGTTAGAAAGGGGTGTGAGGTGTGAGGATCACCCCAAAGAAATGGTGAAAGTGGGGGTTGGGTGTTTTGTCATGTCTTGTCTTGTCTTTTTCTCACCCCAAAGGTGTGTGTGTGTGAGGGGTGTTTTGTCATATGTAAAAATGTGTGGTTGTTTAGAGTGATCTTTACCCGAATAGGGTGTGTAGGAGTGTGATAGGGGTGTTTTGTCATGCATAGGAATTTGTAAAACGATATTTAGGCGGAGGAGGACGAGGAGGGGGAAGTTGTTTTATTAAGCGTGGACGTTTTGTTGATTTAATTAGGGTTGTAGATGACATCTGTTAGTGTAACCTGTCTACCGTCTTGTGGTCAAAAGGTGTTGGTTTGAGGGATATTAGACCGCATACTTTTGTGGTGTGAAACAAGCGTGAGTTCGAGATCCTCACCCTCTTTAGCGATCATTAGATGGGAAAGTGAGCGTGAATATATACAGAATTTTGCTACTAACTTGTATTTAGTTAAGGGGAGGGTAATCTTAAATGTTTCAGTTCTATAGTGGAGGTGGTGGTTCCTAACAGAATATACACAAAAACAAATGAGATCGTTACTTAATCATATTAATGTTAAATTAGTTTCTATTGAGTTTTTTAAATAAATTAATGTATCTTTCCATAAATTTTAAGGCGTCTTCTTCTTTATTTTCAACATGCATACACCTGCAAGTGTCAGGTCCATCTTTACAATCATCATATGCCCATTCACAGGATGATAGGTGTTCTCCATACTTGGAATTAATTACTGGGGTGGCTTCTACATCTTTAAAAAATGTATGAAATGATTTCAATTTCTTAACATGTTCCTTAAAGATCTCACTTCCATGCTCCTGTAAGAACTCTTCAATTTTTGAGGAAATCATTTTTTTCTTTCAGCGTAATAGTCTGAATTTTTATCTGAAACTAAAGTTTGGTAGAGATAAATCATTGTATTATACTTAGAAAGCATATGTTTAAAAAAAAACAGCTGATGATAGACACACCCTCAAAAACAAATTCAAAACAATAGAAAATTTTTTTTTGTGGTTTTCTCTTTATTTTAGAATTTCAACATATGATGAAATTAATTATCTTACTCTGTATTGTTGAATTACAAAATGAAAACAAGCACAAGTTTCTATATTATAAGTTTCTATTAGAAAACTTACATAAATTTAGATGTTCTCCAAATGTTGTTTTTATAAACTCTTTTACGTCAATACCCATGAACATGTTCCTTGACTCCAGTAGTAATTTCAAGTCCTCCTTTGAAATCATATTTCCAAATATGTTTATAAATAAATTAATTGTATTTATTAGGGAAGAATAAGTCGGTATATTAAGATTGTTATTAGAATCAGTCATTTCGTTAACTTCTTTTCCCGACTCTCAAAATGTGAGTGAATGGTGAAAAGGTGTTTAGGGACTACCAATGTCATCAATGTTAATTACATAATAAATTTTTAAAAATTTTTGTAGGAATAACCATTTTTGATATCCCTTACAAATTATTTCCTTTTTTCTAATTATTTCTCTTAAATACATTTGTGTTTCTTTGAAAAAGTATACTCCATCATTCCAATAAATTTTATGATGTTTTTTTGTTAGCCAAGTAGCTGTTTTTCTACATTTTTTATTCAATTCAATAAAATCATGTGGAGAGTGTATGATAAAATAAGAACTCAAGATTGTCTCGTTTATGAATACGACTCCAATTTCATTTAGAATAAATTTATTATTATTCCCAAGAAATCCTTGAACATCAATTGCAACAACGTCTTCACTCATGATTGATTGATTAATTGTTAGACAATCCGCTGAACTAGACCATTCAACGGGTTATATTCAACTAAACGATCATGTATGAGCACGCAATATACTTAAACATTTTCGATAGTGGGCTTGGCAAGTTCAACTGAAATCCTAACATCACTGGGTCCCGATTTAACCATTTCATTTTGATATGATAAGTCTATTACGATAATAGGAGCTTTAGTTTTAAACTCTGTAGGTGATAGTAAAGGAGATTCACTTTGGTTATAGTAACTAGTTTGAAACTTGCAATACATTTCATAAAGGTGAGCAAAGCGATCTTTTTCAAAGTCCAAGTTTAAGTCATCGTAGGGATATGTTTCAGAGTTTAAGTAGACCCTTAGATTTCTTAACTTGTTTGTAATCAGATGGTGGTTATCTTTAAATCCAATTAAAGCAAATCGTGGACGTTCTCGGTTAGCATCTAATTTAACATTCCAAGCATGATTTGTTCCATTACTTAGTTTAGGATTAATGTATGTATCCCGACTACGGAATGCAATCCGTAGATTGGTTCCACTTTTTATAATATCATACATTTTAATTTTCGTTGAATCGCTGGGTGTTATATGAGGAATTTTCCATGTAATATTAGTCATATTGAGATGATAGTTTCCCACTAATTGTGCACTCTCAAATTTATCTTGCTCAAGTACATAGTTAAAATTCTTTGATATTAATAGTACTAGTTCATGTATACAGTTTATTAACACTTTTTTGAAATCTTCAGCAAATCCAAGTAGATTTTTAAGGGGTATTGAAAAGTTGAAGTGGGGGCTTAAATTGAAATCGGGTCCTCCACTCCATCCAGAATTGTAAAGTCTCTTGCTTTCAAATTGATTTAAAGAAACAAAGTTTTTTATTGTAGAAGTAATACCACTAAATCTTGTTCTATCTATCTCAACACCATTTATTTCATAGCGTATTTCTTTTAAAAAGTATGCCATACAATCATTTCTCATTCTCGCAATAACATTTTGAGTTTCTACCGCTCCCCCTTCCTTAATTAGGGTAATATGTCCTTGAAAATTTAGAAGACTCTCATGGGGGAGTACATATAAATCTTGATTTTGGATTGTAATTCTTATCTCATCATTTGGTTTAAATGATTGTTGATAGGGTTGATAGCTGTGATATTCCTTCTTTGATATACTTTCATCAGAGAAAGGTTTTTCCCGTACTGCCAATATTTCATTCAACCCCATGACTTTAGTTAAACTCGCACTTTGAAGCCCAATGATTTAAGAATTAACTTATTTTTTAATGTAAGTGTGTTTTTTTTTGGTTTCCATCCTCTTCCTATAACTTTATGTTTTAAAGTGTGCTGATGATGGTAAGTATCACCTCTTTTATTGTATATAATCATTGTATTAATCTTAAGTGTAAACGAATTGTATAGTTTTCACCGCGTAAATTTATTAATTCACCGTTCTGATCAGTTATGTGTATAGAGAGTGTACTTATTTCTCTAGTGTTGACTGGTAAGTAAATAAGATTGTGTGGTGTGATATTCAATTTATAGCCTGGTGGAATATTAATTCCAAATTCGTATAATGAATGATCTTGTCTACTATCAATATATGATCCGCTTACAATATTATTTATTTTTATTTATTTTTAAAATGTTGACAGGTTGATCAGATATATATGTTTTTTTCAAGTCGGGTTAAATTATTATACCCGTTACTCGTAGAGTAAAAGGGTATACTAGATTCGTCGGAAATTATGTAACAGGCAGACGGAAGCGTTTCCGACCCCATAAAGTATATATATTCTTGATCAGGATCACTAGCCGAGTCGATCTAGCCATGTCCGTCTGTCCGTCTGTCCGGATGAACGCTGAGATCTCGGAAACTATGAGAGCTAGGCTATTGAGATTTGGCGTGCAGATTCCTGAGCTTCTTACGCAATATTTTAACTGAAATGTATTGTTCTCATCAATACCTATCGATTGATAAAAAAAAAGTTTGTTACGCCCACTTTTACGCCCACAAACCAAGCACAAACTTCAAAAAATCGTAAATATGAACGTGGATATCTCGGAAACTATCAAGGATAGAGAATTGGGATCTCAGATTTAGATTCCGTAGCCTTGTGCGCAGCGCAAGTTTGTTACGCAAATATGTCACGCCCACTCTAACGCCCACAAGCCGCCCAATCCTGTGGCGCCTACAATTTTCATGCTAGATACAACATTTTAACTGAACTGTATTGGTCTCGTCAATACCTATCGATTGACCCAAAATTTGCCACGCCTACTCTAACGCCCATAACGCTTAAATCTGTCTACCGCCGATAGGTGGCGCATTTCAATCTCGCTTTGCTGCTTGCATATCTCCATTTGCCTTTGGTCCCTTTAGCTGAGTAACGGGTATATGATAGTCGAGGTACCCGCCTATAGCGTTCTTCCTTGTTTTTTTATTGAAACCAAGCAATTGTCCAATGGAGTTGTTTCTATTAAAATAAATAGATTCCTTGGTAGTTGTAATATGAACTTGGAGTGTGTTATTATTACTCTCCATTTGAAATGTTTTCTTAAGATCATAATCTTTTAGTTTATTTTTAGAAAATCATAAATATCATAGAGTTTATATGATCCTATTGGAAGTTGAGTTACTTTATCACCCGTCCGCTCTCCCTCTCCATCTCTCCCCTAAGTCTCCGCTCCGCTCTGGAGCGCTTAAGTTAAGTTAGGCTTAAGGAGTTCTTATTTCCAAGTGTACGACTAAACACCTATGCCCGTCGCGCAAAAACCCCAAAGTACCCCCGTTTTTTTTTGCGTACCCTTCGTTCTCGGGAACGAATCAAGCGATCAAGCAACCCCGCTCCAACATGTGGGTCCTTCGAGACGGATTTTAAAATCTTTGGATTTTCATCTCCTGGAGTTTCCCTTGTTTTTTCCCAGCAGGCTTGAACCGCTCCAGATAAGTTCCACTTACTATAATTTGCCGGTCATACAGCCAGTTTTTCGAACCCTATTTCGACTAACTTTCTGTTTGATATATTGGCTAAATCCAAAAGTGATTAATCCGACGCAACGGCAATACATATATGTATTTCAATTCCGTTATTTATATCCGACAATATTCCAGTTTCCTTTGCCCACAATTGTACACTTGAAAAAATTCCAGTAAATATAAAATAAATGCTACTATTTAACTAAAATAATTCTCAAATATATTTTCATTTCCAATTGTGTGTAAAATATAACCCAGCCACAGTAAAAAATTTCTGATCATAAAATTTTTCCTTAAGATTTGCACTCCTTATTTTTTACGGTGTTCCAGCTGCGTGTGTATATTTACATAAATATTCTAGTACAGTCCACTTTAACTACTCTTTCTAATACAGTCCACTCCAACTACTTTTTTTTTGCTAGTGCACAGTGGGTCAAGGGCTCACAATAATTGTTCCTTTCAAACAAACAAAATTAAAGTCCGTAATTCTTTACATAAGTCCAACCATCCGATATAATAAATATTTATTGACTCTGCCTATCCGACAGTGTGACCGTATATACTTACAATCTTGATTTGTTCCTAAATTCCAATTGGATTCTAGCCCGTTTCCTTACTTCTGAATTAAAAATTTTAAATTATTTTTACGTCATGGCAACATCAATCAAATCCACTTTAACCCGATTTGACTGTCTGATCCACTTTGAGGCGACTGTGAACGCTCGTCGAGATCACTTCAATTCCTTGTGGCAAACGGTAAAGGCAGCATACGACACATGCTCCGACTGTATTATAACTGCAGGCGAGGGCGCCGCAGACACGAAATCCATACTACAATCCAAGTATTACCAAACGTACTCCACCTATGAAATGTTTGCAGCGCAGCTCATGGAACAAATCCAAAAAGGCTCCTTCCAAATACCTCAACCACCAGTAACTCCGTCCCAAAATTCCACGTCTTATGGCTGTCGGCTCCCTCCTATCGACACAGAGGTTTTCTCTGGCGATTATCTTCGCTGGCCGACTTTCCGGGACCTTTTCACGGCAATATACATACATACATACAAAAAACAAGGAAAAACGGGTGCCTCGACTATCAGATACCCGTTACTCAGCTAAAGGGACCAAAGGGAAATGGAAATGAGCAAGCAGCAAAGCAAGACTGAAATGCGCCACCTATCGGCGGTAGACAGATTTAAGCGTTATGGGCGTTAGTAGTAGATTAATACGGGAGCTGGCTCACTAGGTAATAAATCATGTCAAAAAAGGAGGTGGGGGTGACCCTAATTAGTCACGCATGGTTGCACACAGGTGTTCTAATGACCTAATTAGCATAATTAAGTCAAAAAGGGGGGTGTTGCTGACCCTAGTCAGATGAGCATGGTTGCACACAGGTCACTTAATGGGGTTAGAAAGTGGTGTGTAGGAGTGTGAGAGAGTGGTGTTTTGATATGTCTTGTTTTGTCTTGTCTTTTTCTCACGTTAAAGGTGCGTGTGTGATAGGGGTGTTTTGTCATGCGTGGGATTTTGTGGAGTGCAATGGTTGCACACAGGTCACTATGTTGCTTCTAACTTGGGTTAGAATGCGTTATGCGTGGGCGTTTTGTTGATTCAATTAGGGTTGTAGATGACACCTGGCTTGCGTGTGTGATAGGAGGTGTCTTGTCATGCGTGGGATTTTGTGGAGTGCAATGGTTGCACACAGGTCACTATGTTGCTTCTAACTTTGGTTAGAACGCGTTATGCGTGGGCGATTTGTTGAGTCAATTAGGGTTGTAGGTGAGACCTGGCTACGGTCTTGTGGTCAAAAGGTGTTGGTTTGAGGGATATTAGAGCGCATACTTTTGTGGTGTGAAACAAGCGTGAGTTCGGTAACCTCCCCCTCTTTAGTGAGCATTAGATGGGAAAGTGAGCGTGGGAGTGTAACAAAAACGTTGTTTTGTTATGCGTGGGCGTTTTGTTGATTCAATTAGGGTTGTAGGTGACACCTGTTAGTGTAACCTGCCTACGGTCTTGTGGTCAAAATGGTAACGGTGGTGGTGGTTCCTAACAGAACAAAACCAAATGAGATCGTTTATTTAGTCAAATACGTTTTTCTTTAATCATATTTGAAAATTTTTTCTCATGCGCTTACATGAGAGAGAAAACGGCTATGTTGCTTCTAACTTGGGTTAGAACGCGTTATGCGTGGGCGTTTTGTTGAATCAATTAGGGTTGTAGGTGACACCTGGCTTCTCATGCGCTTACATGAGAGAGAAAACGGTTACCTTCTATGTTTTGAAAAAATGTATGTGTTAAGGAGAAATGTGGAAAGTAGTTCAGTTTTAGAAAACTATTCGTTTTACAAGGGGTGTTTTGTCATGCGTGAGATTTTGTGGAGTGCAATGGTTGCACACAGGTCACTATGTTGCTTCTAACTTGGGTTAGAACGCGTTATGCGTGGGCGTTTTGTTGAATCAATTAGGGTTGTAGGTGACACCTGGCTACGGTCTTGTGGTCAAAAGGTGTTGGTTTGAGAGATATTAGACCGCATACTTTTGTTGTGTGAAACAAGCGTGAGTTCGGTAACCTCTCCCCTCTTTAGCGAGCATTAGATGGGAAAGTAAGCGTAGGAGTGTAAGAGGGATGGTGGTGGTGGCGGTGCTTGTGGTGGTGGTTCCTAACAGAAAATACACAAAAACAAATGAGATCGTTTGTTTGGTCAAATACGTTTTTATTTCTATATATTCGTCTTAAATTAGTTTACATTGAGTCTTTTAAATAAATGAATGTATCTTTCCATCAATTTTAAGGCGTCTTCTTCTCTCTTTTCAACATGCATACACCTGCAAGTGTCAGGTCCAACTTTACAATCATCATATGCCCATGCACAGGATGATAGGTGTTCTCCATACTTTGAATGAATTAGTGGGGTGGCTTCTACATCTTTAAAAAATGAATGAAATGATTTCAATTTCGTAGCATGTTCCTTGAAGATCTCACTTCCATGCTCCCTTAAGAACTCTTCAATTTTTGAGGAAATCATTTTTTCTTTCAACGTAATAGTCTGAATGTTTATCTTAAACTAAAGTTTGGTAGAGATAACTCGTTGTATTATACTTAGAAAACAGATGTTAAAAAATGCAACAGCTGATGATAGACCCACCCTCGAAAACAAATTCAAAACAATAGAAATTTTTTTTTTGGTTTTCTCTTTATTTAAAATTTTCAATATATGATGAAATTAATTTTCTAACTCTATATTGTTGAATTACAAAATGAAAACAAGCACAAGTTTCTATATTATCATTAGAAAATGTACATAAATTTAAATGTTCTCCAAATGTTGTTTTTATAAACTCCTTTACGTCAGTACCCATGAACATGTTCCTTGTCTCCAGTAGTAATTTCAAGTCCTCTTTTGAAATCATATTTCCAAATGTATTAATAAAAAAATTAATTTTATTTATTATAGATGAATAAGTCGGTATATTAAGATTGTTATTAGAATCAGTCATTTCGTAAACTTATTTTCCCGACTCTCAAAATGTGAATGAATGGTTAAAAGGTGTTTAGGAGTTTTCGGTTGTGTAAAAGTTTAAGATTTTATGAGCATTGTTCAGAGAGCAGACACCATCCCGAGCATGTAATGAACAATATGGAAAGTGATTTCCATCCATTATTTTTAGAGAGGGACAACCAATTTCATCAATGTTAATTACATTATCAATTTTTAAAAATTTTTGTAGGAATAACCTTTTTTGATATCCCTTACAAATTATTTCCTGTTTTCTAATTATTTCTCTTAAATACATTTGTGTTTCTTTGAAAAAGTATACTCCATCATTCCAATAAATTTTGTGATGTTTTTTTGTTAGCCAAGTAGCTGTTTTTCTACATTTCTTATTCATTTCAATAAAATCATGTGGAGAGTGTATGATAAAATTAGAATTCAAGATTGTCTCGTTTTTGAATACGACTCCAATTTCCTTTAGAATAAATTTATTGTTGTTCCCAAGAAATCCTTGAACATCAATTGCAACAATATCTTCACTCATGATTGATTGATTAATTGTTAGACAATCCGCTGAACTAGACCATTCAACGGGTTATATTCAACTAAACGATCATGTATGAGCACGCAATATACTTGAACATTTTCGATAGTGGGCTTGGTAAGTTCAATTGAAATCCTAACATCAATGGGTCCCGATTTAACCATTTCATTTTGATATGATAAGTCAATTACGATAATAGGAGCTTTAGTTTTAAACTCTGTAGGTGATAGTAAAGGAGATTCACTTCGGTTATAGTAGCTAGATTGAAACTTGCAATACATTTCATATAGGTGTGCAAATCGATCTTTTTCAAAGTCCAAGTTTAAGTCATCGTAGGGATATGTTTCAGAGTTTAAGTAGACCTTTAGATTTCTTAAATTGTTTGTAATCAGATGGTGGTTATCTTTAGCAGCTAATTTAACATTCCAAACATGATTTGTTCCATTACTTAGTTTAGGATTAATGTATGTATCCCAACTACGGAATGCAATCGGTAGATTGGTTCCACTTTTTATAATATCATACATTTTAATTTTCGTTGAATCGCTGGGTGTTATATGAGGAATTTTCCATGTAATATTAGTCATATTGAGATGATACTTTCCGACTAATTGTGCACTCTCAAATTTATCTTGCTCAAGTACATCATTAAAATTTTTTGATATTAATAGTACTAGTTCATGTTTACAATTTAATAATACTTTTTTGAAATCTTCAGCAAATCCAAGTAGATTTTTAAGGGGTATTGAAAAGTTGAAGTGGGGGGTTAAATTGAAATCGGGTCCTCCGCTCCATCCAGAATTGTAAAGTCTCTTGCTTTCAAATTGATTTAAAGAAACAAAGTTTTTTATTGTAGAAGTAATACCACTAAATCTTGTTCTATCTATTTCAACACCATTGATTTCATAGCGTATTTCATCTAAAAAGTATGCCATACAATTATTTCTCATTCTCGCAATAACATTTTGAGTTTCTACCGCTCCCCCTTCCTTAATTAGGGTAATATCTCCTTGAAAATTTAGAAGACTCTCATGGGGGAGTACATATAAATCTTGATTTTGGATTGTAATTCTTATCTCATCATTTGGTTTAAATGATTGTTGATAGGGTTGATAGCTGTGATATTCCTTCTTTGATATACTTTCATCAGAGAAAGGTTTTTCCCGTACTGCCAATATTTCATTCAACCCCATGACCTTAGTTAAACTCGCACTTTGAAGCCCAATGATTTAAGAATTAACTTATTTTTTAATGTAAGTGTGTTCCTTTTTGGTTTCGATCCTCTTCCTATAACTTTATGTTTTAAAGTGTGCTGATGATGGTAAGTATCACCTCTTTTATTGTATATAATCATTGTATTAATCTTAAGTGTAAACGAATTGTATAGTTTTCACCGTTTTAATTCACCGTATTAATTCACCGTTATGTGTATAGAGAGTGTACTTATTTCTCTAGTGTTGACTGGTAAGTAAATAAGATTGTGTGGTGTGATATTCATTTTATAGCCTGGTGGAACATTAATTCCAAATTCGTATAATGAATGATCTTGTCTACTATCAATATATGACCCGCTTACAATATTACATACTAAGCGTATTGTGTTTATTTTTAAAATGTTGACAGGTTGATCAGATATATATGTTTTTTTCAAGTCGGGGTAAATTATTTTTTTATTGAAACCAAGCAATTGTCCAATGGAGTTGTTTCTATTAAAATAAATAGGTTCCTTGGTAGTTGTAATATGAACTTGAAGTGTGTTATTATTACTCTCCATTTGAAATGTTTTCTCAAGATCATAATCTTTTAGTTTATTTTTTAGAAAATCATAAATATCATTGAGTTCATATGACCCGATTGGAAGTTGAATTACTTTATCACCAATATGAAATAGATTATTATTTATATCAACATTGGGTATAGAGTTGTACATATGAAAGTCAATGAGTGCACACTCATATTCACCATTTCTCAGTTCAATGGGTGGGAAATAAGAAATGTTTGTAATGGGTTCATTACCATTTAATGTAAGAGTGAATGATCTACTCATTTTGGGGTCTAATAATGTACTGTGAAAATATAGCTTACAGAATGAAACTTATATTCTCAAATAATTATAAATTCATTAAAACCCTTCCTGTATCTTCCCTTTTCCATATCGTTATCTTTACTTATTATGAGGAATCCGTATTTATCACTCCAACACTTTTGACAAATTTTCATAAATGAATCATAGGACATATCAGTATTTACATGATCACGATATATATGACGCATATTTAAATCATCTTGTTTAAACATTATAATCATATTCGCGTTATCACGTATTAGATGTTTTGGAATATGAGTATATGTTTGGCATAGGTAAAAAGAATCTATATTTTTATGACGCCCCATACAGAAATATGAACGAATGTTGTTTTGTTTTTCACAAGCAACATCATCAAAAATCATAATAGAGTTTTCTTTAGCCTTAGCGGGTGGTAAAACTTCATCATTTTGTGAGAACGTATAATATCCCATTCCCTTTATCGGTTTAATTAGTTTCTCTAAATACTCATACTTTGGTTGATATAAACTCTTTGAGAATACATATATATTCTCAAATTTTAGCCCGTTTGGACTTTCAATAAGGCTGAGCATAACATTTGTTTTTCCACAGTTTGAGGGACCGACAACAAATGCTCTTATTGTATTGGGTAATAAAGAACTATGTCGTGGAACTGAATTTGTTAATGAATGATCACCACCCTCGATATTTCTAACACAGATTTCTTGTTTTTGACGTATTAAACGCATATTCACGTGTGTAATGTACTTCATTCGATGAGAAATGCTCCTTGATTAAACATTATATAAAATGGGTAAAAGTTTTTATAATTGTTGCAGTCAGAGTTCAAACTTGAAACGAGGTAGTGGTATTATCAACAAAATAATTAACACACTTCCATTTGAAGTACATATTCCTGGTTATAATTTTTGTGGGCCTGGAACAAAGCTAAAACAAAGGTTGGAGCGCGGTGATCGTGGGATAAATCAATTGGATGAAGCTTGTAGAGTACATGATATTGCATATTCACAATATAAGGATCTAGCTGATCGACATAAGGCTGACGCAGTACTAATAAATAAAGCGTGGGAACGTGTTGGTTCAAAAGATAGTAGTATTGCAGAGAAAACAGCAGCATACTTGATTACAAATATTATGAAAACAAAAAAGAAATTCGGAATGGGTGTGAAAAAGGGAACAAAGAGAAAGTGTAAGAAAAGGAAATCAAAGGTAAAGAGTTTTTCAAATGTTATCCAAACAGGAATGCGGGCATTGAAAACTCAGAAGCCACTAGATCTAATGAGTGCGATTAAGGTTGCACGTAAAGCAGTCAATAAATCAATTGGTAGAAATAAAAAAAAAATTAAGATTCCTCGTATTATTAATGTGCCGAAAATTGGTGGTTTTTTACCTATTGTACCCATTTTGACTGCACTAAGTGCATTAGGTAGTCTCGCCTCTGGTAGTGCAGCTATTGCTAAAACTATTAATAATGCAAATATGGGGAAAAAACAATTAGAAGAGAGTAAGCAACATAATAAGAAAATGGAAAGTATTAAGGTGGGTGAAGGTATGTTTCTTAAACCTTATAGAAAAGGTTATGGATTATATCTTAATCCATTTAGAGGAAATCCAAAAAACTAATTACTAAGCTACCTAAAAAACCTCTGTCAAATTTCGAAATTTTGAACTTTGCTCAAAAGTACATTCCACATTTCCGAGGTGTGTTTATGAGAGACTCACTCCCCAAATCTCCTTGGAGAGAAGAGTCAGGAATTATAAACCTAGATGATAGTTCATCAAATGGTACACATTGGGTAGCTTATAACAAAAATAAAGAAAGTATACATTACTTTGATAGTTTTGGGAATTTACAACCCCCAAAAGAAATTGTGAAATACTTGGGGAATAACATTAACTATAACTATGAGAGAAAACAAGACTTTAATAGTACCAACTGTGGACACCTGTCCCTCCAATTCTTACTCTCTCTATCCCACCCTAACTTTTACACTATGATCAAGTAATTTCTCTATGATTCTTGAAACCCACCCTATTTACATGCTATTCACTGCTGTGATTGGTCGATGCTAAATCAAGAATGAGAGAGAACAGGGAGGGTTAGTTTACCTCAAGGTATAAAAACTCGATCAAAAGTTATTCTAACACACATTTAAAAACCACCTGCAAACAGTCTCAACCTAAAAGTTTCAAGCTAAAACGTTCTCAGCCTAAAGTTTCAACCTAAAAAATCTTGCAATCATCAAAATCAACAACAATAAGAACAACATAAAAAAAAACAGTTAAAACAGTAAGACAACAACAACAATTAAAACAGCTGAAAACAACAACAAAACAGCTACATCTGCTAAAAAACAACTAAAATTAACAACAAAAACAGCTACAACTGCTAAAAACAGGTAAATTCAACAACAAAAACAGCTACAACTGCTAAAATAACAACTAAAATCAACAACAAAAACAGGTAAAAGCAACAAAAACAACGAAAACAACTACAAGAAGAAAAAACTACAAATGGTCAATCCGGGAATAATGAAAGTACTCAAGGAGTTTAATGGTAACGCACCAAAACCTCTCTTAACAAAGACGAAGATGGAATCGGAGGTGTGCTACCCTATCCGACGTGCTCAACGTAAGAAAACCAGCTTTGGGATGGCCCTCACTCTTGAACTTGAAGAGTATATGCTGTACTTGCCGGAACGATACTCAACTTTAGAGGATTCAACAATTGATTATATAAAAGATAATCTTTTTTGTATTATTAAAAAGAATGATAACAATCTCTATTTAGAATTAAATAAAGCTTAAAATGTTTTCATTTTTAATATTATTAATGTATCTATTTTGATAAATAAAAATAAAAATAAAGTTTTATAAAACTCAAACTCAAACCCTTTGTTATAAATATTTAAATTATACTACATTTTTCCCAGTATCACATGAGTATCAGAGAAAACGACAACAATGAAGCGTAAACTTTTAGAACAGTTGACGAAAAGTAGAAATTCATTAAAAAGAAAATTTGATGAATTGAAACAAATAAAAAATGAGAACGTATCAAATTTGGAGGAAACTTTTAAACCTATTACAGAACCTTTACATGAATTACTCACTGAAAATAAAAAATTGAATAAAAAAGAATATATTAATGATACACATGATATTAAGACTAAGTTCAAGAAAGAGAAAATAAAAGTACCTAAAAGTAAAAAAGAAAAAAGGGTACACGAGAGAGTAATCGAAAGTGATAGTGAGAGTGATGCTTATGCTGATGCTTTTTCACGACAGTCTCTTATAGATGAATCTGATGTTTCACAACAGTCTCTTATAGATGAATCCGATGTTTCACAACAGCCTCACACAGATGATTTAAATGAAAGTGTGTATGAAGAAACCGGGGTGAAGTACAATCTCAACATTAATCAGTTAAAGCAAGAAAAGATTTTAGACAATAGTTATGGGCCAAGAGAAGAAAATAATATTTTAATGTTGGGTAATACAACACTTAAAATTAAAAAAAATTTAATGAAATTAGGAAGTGGAAATTTATGGACTCTATCACCAGGTCTATACTCTTTAATTTTTCATAATAGTCCTAAGGATTATACTAAGAATGATTTAGAATCATATAAAAACATTTTAATTGAAACAAGTGCTCACAAAAGAAACTATCAACCAGATGGTCAAGTAAAGGGTAATCGTTCTAAAAAATATTCTTCAATTATTAAACCATTAATATCATCTTCAGTAAATGAAGAATTTACTGGTTCTGGGTATATGAGACTACAAAAAATACCACCAAACTATGTATATTGGGATAATGTTAATGAACTTGTTGAAAGATTGCAACTCTTAATGGCATCGAGAGCTGCTGGTAATAATAACCATACTAATGAAATTCTTTCAATAATAGAAGAATTGCGGGAAGCAAAAATAATATATTAATAAAATAGAAAACATTTTCTCATTTTGTTTAATAGTAAAATGTCTATTGACAAGTTTGGTCACTTTTCAAATGATAGAGATTTTTCCTCGCTTTTCAAAAGGGAAGTTGAGAGTCTTACAGGTATATATCTAGACACTGATGGTCACATAAATGTTCAGAAAAAAAGAATTAAAAACTCTTCAAAACCAATAAATGGAAATGATTTGGCTATTAAATTTTATGTTGATGATAAAATTAATGAAGCGAAATCACATCAAATGGAAACTATAACTAAATCATTTCAACTACGAAATAAAAGAGTATCAGAGCTGGAAAGTAAAGTAATAAAAATGATAACTCAAATGGAGTATATACATAATTCAATAAAAGAGCTTCTAGATAAATTGGAAAATCTTAACAAATTCATAAACCAACATTTAAAAAAACCTCCACCAATCATTCGTTCTGATCAGACACAAATAGATGGAATAATACTTCGGAAAAGTCCATTTGCACATCGTGTAAACGAAGAAGAAGAAGTTTTAACAATTAATGTGGATCATACATAAATATACCACTCTTTCATTATTTATTTTATAATTAAAATGTCAGTTGATAAGTTTGGTTGTTTTTTAAATGAGAAAGAGTACTCAAGAGATATAACAAAAGGTCTAGAAAAATTTCAAAGTATACTTAATGATTATGATGGACATTTAAATGTTCAGAGGAAACGATTTAAAAATTCCCTACCCCCCATTCATGAAAATGATATTGCAACAAAGATTTATATTGATGATGAAATAAGTAAAGTAGTACAGAATACATCTAATGAAATTTCTAAGCAACCGCAGAAACAACAAATCTTTAGATTAAGACCTCGAATCAATAATATTGAGGGAAAAGTGAGTGAAATTTCTAAAAAATTGGAATTTCTCATGAAAACTTTTTATAAGGTAGTGGAGGATATAAATGAAATAGAAAGTAACATTTTCAATTATATAATTGCACCAACCTCAGTTTTAAAAGGTGAAACTGAATCTTTAGAGAAGAAACCATTTATACCAGATAAAATAAAGCTATGAGTAAACGAGATATTGTAAATGAGTTACATCGCCCATCATTCAAGAATTTCCCAAGACGTAGAGTTATAGTAAAGGGTATAAATGATTTATGGCAGGCTGATTTGGTTGAAATGGGGGCATATGCATCATCAAATAAGGGGTATAGGTATTTGTTAACAGTAATAGATACATTTTCTAAATATGGATGGGGTGAAGCAATAAAATCAAAAAATGCAGATGAAGTTACAAAAGCAATGGAAAAAATAATGAAATCTGGTCGTGGAGTACCAAAGAATTTACAAACAGATAATGGAAACTAATTCTATAATAAACAATTTAGAGAATTGATGAAAAGATATGAAATTAATCATTACTCAACATTTAGTACTCTTAAAGCATCTATTGTGGAACGTTTTAATAGAACAATAAAAGAACTTATGTGGCGTGAGTTTAGTTTTAATGGAAAATATACTTGGCTTCAAATATACAAAGAGTTGATTAATAATTATAATAACAGGAAGCATAGAACTATTAAAATGAAGCCTATTGACGTCAGTGCTAAAAATGAAAAACAGATTTTGATGAGATCATACAATCAT
The DNA here is from genome assembly GCF_014743375.2 of Drosophila subpulchrella. NCBI lineage: Eukaryota > Metazoa > Arthropoda > Insecta > Diptera > Drosophilidae > Drosophila > Drosophila subpulchrella. The sequence continues at coordinate 1,321,968 of NW_023665596.1, read as the reverse complement.
CTAAAAATATTTACAAATGGGGACTTTAAAGAGGGGGATCATGTACGAATAAGTAAATATAAACATGTCTTTGAAAAAGGCTATACCCCAAACTGGACAACGGAAATTTTTCGAATTCGGAAAGTACAAGATACATCCCCCACCACATATTTACTTGAGGACTTGAAGGGTGATCCAGTACAAGGTGGTTTCTATAAACAAGAAATTAAAAAAACAAAATTCCCTAATACTTATCTTGTTGAAAAGATTGTGAAACAAAAAGGTGATTATGTGCTTGTGCGTTGGCTAGGCTTTTCAAAATCAGAAGATAGTTGGATTCATAAAAACGAAATTCTATAAAGAACAAGTGGAAGCATAGAACAATTAAAATGTAGGCATTGACGTCAATGCGTGAAAATAAATTATGTTTCTTCTTCACAAGCACGCAATTCCTATTTATAAACGGAATGGAACTTGATTATGAGCTTGTGCGTTGGCTAGACTAAAAGAGTATATACAGATAAGAATTTTGGGTGGAACTTGATTATGAGCTTGTGCGTTGGGTAGGCCTTTCAAAATCAGAAGATAGTTGGATTCATAAAAACGAAATTCTATAAAGAACAATAAAAATGTAGACATTGACGTCAATGCGTGAAATAAATTATGTTTCTTCACAATCACGCAATTCCTATTTATAAAGTGTGAAGAAAAGCATGTACAGATAAGAATTTGAACAGAACGTTACATATTTATATATACAAATCTGGAGGGTATAAAGGCGGAAGAATTTCAAAAAGTGTTCAGTTTCCATCTATTCGTTCACGCAACTCAATTTCGAATCGTTTGCTTATTCATTCGTTCGTTCGTTTGTTCGATTGTCAAAAAAAACAAAATCAAAATTAAAATGACGGTTTTTATAATATTTTTTGTGATACTTTCTCTCTTTAATCCGATGGTGAAAATGGTACCACTCCCCAATGAAATGACTTTAATTGAAAACCGATCGACTTCCAATAATTCGATTGGGTTATTTATCAATGTTCCAAAACTAAAAAAAATCATTAAAATTGACTTAAAATTTGAGATCCTAGAGGATAGTCATATTTTTATGGATCTCATAAACAAGACAAGTGATGAAAGTGAGATACCAATCTTAAAAAGTGAACTCGATACAAAAATATTTAATGCTATTAATGGTAGAATGAAAAAGACTTAACAACAAGTACAAGTGCAAGTACAGTTGAAGAAGAAGAAATATCTACATCAACATCTAGTACAACTACATCTACCTCAACTACAACAAGTGCCACTACACCTACAATGAGAAGGGGAATTCTGGAGGAGGAGGAGAAGGAAGAAACAACAACTACAACAGCAGCAACTACATTAAAAAAAGAACTCCTGGAAGAAGATACAACAAAAACAGCTACATCAACAACTACAACCCCAACCAATCTTTTTGATTTTCATAGCGAAAATGAAAGTGTTGATCATATAGAAAATAAAACCATAGGAGAAGAAAAATCAGAAAAAATTGATATGGGTATAATTGATAGTGAGAGAGAATTTGAAAACGTAAGTCGAGCACCAACATTTAGTAATACCTCACAAGAATTAGTGTTGGGGATCAGTGATAGTGATACAGAATTTGAAAGTGTAAGTCGGGTCCCAATAAAAAGGAACACTACTCATAAATTAAAAAGCACTGAAAACATACACAACTCTCAAATCGAATTCACAAAGAGAGGTATAATTGAGAATTTTAAGCAAAAATTAGTTGAAAATGAAAGGAGAATAGGAGGGCATATGGATTTGGGAAGAAGGGGTCTAAACAGATTCTTTACCATCCAATACAAAACTGCTACAGTAGGAGTTAAATGTCATTACAATAATATATATAGAAGAGCACATTCTAGGCGAAGTCTAAGTAAATCTAAGCGTATGAATTTAAAATATCTATCTAATCGCCACCGCCACCAAAAATCTAAACGCAATACTAATACCCCCTTAGCAACTTTAAGAATAAATTGTTTTGAATTTGCAGAAGTTTTATCCCAAACAGTAATTAATGCGGAGAGACGAAAAGATAGGATTGTCTATGAAAAAATATCAAAGGATGCTGATCTTCTCTCCAAACAAGAGACTAAAAGAGAAGAGATAGAAGAAGAAGAAACAGGTTATCTTAGTGATGGTCCGCAAATCCATGAAATTGAAATAGATGAAGCAGAAAGAATTAATGGAATATATTTAAGAAAGAGAAATTTAGCAGCTCAAATGATGGTTGAATATTTAAATAAAAAAGAAAGTCAGATAAGCACAGATAAAATACCAATTAACGATATTAACGATTTCAAAATAACTAATAGTGATATTATATCATAATCTGATTGAGTAGGGAAATATGTTTGTTTTTACAGAATATAAAAATAGAAGATGAAAATAATAATTCGAGTAAATTAAAAAAAGGTGAGTTTAATATATATATATATATATATATATAATTTTATTTATATACTAATATATATATATATAATTTCAGAACTCCAAAACATAAATAAAAAAGTTGAAAATAATATTTCGGATGGAGCTCAAAAAGGTTGGTTAAATACATATAAAATAATATTTGTATATATAGTAAAATATTTATATTTTCAGAACTCCAAAACATTAATAAAAAAGAGAATGGCAAATTTTCTCATAATTTGTATGGTGATGACGATGATGATGATGATGACCATGATACAATCCTTTATGATGATGAAAATCCGGAACCATGTATTCCAAGATCATCTAGTGAGGATGAAACTATTCTTGTTGAGGGTGGTATAGATAACTATGTTCAAACTATACCGTTTAATTTAGATGAAGATAATGATAAATACATTAAATCAATTCCTTTAAGTAATGATGAGAATAAAGTATATAGATTACAGGGTGGTATAGATAACTATAAACAAACTGTACCACTAAATATAGAAGAAAGTAAGCAAATTGAATGTAATTCAAAGAAAATATTGTAATTCTTCTGTTAAATTCAAATTTTCATGTTCTGTTAATTCTCATAAATTTTTTAACATTACCCTGTAAGTAAAAGCGATGTTTGTTCTGTTCAATAAAAAATTTTATAATAATAATAATATTGTGAATTGTAATATTTGGTTTATACATTACCTTACATTTTACCCTTTAAATAAAAAAGCGTTGTTTGTTCTGTCTTATTTACAATTATAGAGTACATTTATTCATTTTTTTTATCATTTAGTAAACTTAATTCTAATTCTGTACAAAACATTTCAAATTCACATTCATATATATTTTTGTGATATTTTTCTATTTCATTCTCTTGATAATTATTTCTATTAGGACAATTCTCTATTTCTTTTATTCTTTGTTCATAAACATAAATATTTGAATCCATTTCATTAAGTTTATTTTCTAATCTTTTTTCATCTATTTTATAATGACCATATTGTAGTGTATTAATTTTATTGTCTTGTATAAGAACCTTTGTGTCTTTATGACTGAGAACTACTTTTTTACATTTAATTGTTGATAAAAGATGATTTTTAGATCTAATCATTGACATAGAGCCTACCACTTCCTCTTCCGAAAACAAACATTTTTTAAAACTATTAAAAGTTAATTGATCTATTGCACTTCTTTTAACACCCTTTGATTTTTTCACTGTTTTTTCAGAGCTGTCATTACTATTAGATGTTTTAAAGGCATACATTTTTGATCTCAAACCAACAAATTCAGTCATAGGTCTTCCATTGAGTTCATCTTTAAAAAAACCCAACCTTTTTTTATTAGCTTTAGGAAAATTATAGAGATTAAGTAATTCATCAGAATAATCTGATGTATCAAACTTCATCTCAACATCATTCTGAATATCTTTATAAAAATCTTCAGTGTTAATGGTATATATAAAAGAATCTGTATCCATATAATTTAATTGAACATTTTCATTGTATTTAGGTTTGATATAATTATAATGAAAATCATACATTTTCCATTTCGATAAATCTAATACAGCAAAACCTAAATATAAAGGTTTGTTGTACAACACATTTAATCTTTTCATTTGAAAGGCAAAGAAGTTTTCTGAAAACTGTTTGACACTATGGAAGTTTGACTTTGAAATAAGAGATCTACCACAATGCCTTTTTGGACCAGCAGAATCGGATGGTGAAGCACTTTCCCATTCAGTAATTAATTTAATATTAACGCGCTTATCGACATTATCCATCGTTTTACCGTAGACAGCATTATTTAAAAGTTTAAAAAAATCTTTTTCAAATGTATTTTTTGCATTAGTTCTATGGAATGTATTCAAATCAATATATGTTTTTAGCCAAGGCTTCTGAAAGAAGCGAAGACCTCTATGAATTTTTGTTAGAATTAACCCATTTTCTATACACTGTTGAAGATTTTTATAATGAATTATATATTTTTCTTTATCCCTTAAATCAGCAATTAATTTTTTTATTTTGTCTGACTTTGTTGGTAACTGATTATTACAACAAAATGGAAGGTCATTATGTTTATCGTGCAATTTTAAAGGATATTTTAAATCTACCTCAAAAATGTATCCATATTCACTATCATCTGCAATCTCAGCAATGTTTATACTATCAAGTTCCCCCCTTGAAATCCATTCAAAACCTCCATATGGTAAAGATTGTGACATAGCCCAACCATATAAATTATTTGCATCCAAATAAATCAAATATGATGATTTTTGAGTACTATCAAAATTATCAACATATTTATTATTTGCTTTAGCATATCTACATGTACATTGAACTAAGCCACCACGAATACCACTTTGAATAAATTTATACTGATCTATGTCAGTTAATAAATCTAATTCAATTTTAGTACATTTTAACATAGCTTCCCATGATAATCCTGGTGTAGTGAAAAAATGTGCTGGATCAAGTGAATAAATTTTAGTACAAAGTCTTCGAAAGTTTTCAAAGACATCAGACATTAATAAAACATCTGTTTTCAAATATAATTCTAAATAATCTTTAAGATTATTACAAGAAAACTCATTCCATACATTTTGTGCGTGAGTATAATTTTCAACTGAACATTCATTTTCGGTTAAGGAACTATAGAAAGCTTCTCTAGGAGGTAATTTACTTTCTTTTAATTTCTCAACTGAATCTAAATATTCATATGGAAATACACCCTTTCGTCGCATTAAGTTGAAATGATTTTCATTAGGGAAAAATGATCTTGTTATACACATTTGTTCACTATCTAGATTTGAAGCTAATGTATCTAATGCAGAAGGCATAAATCGAAACGAGTCTAGAAAACGGATTTCAAAGTTATCACCATTACTTAAAGTTATAATTTTTGAAATTTATATATATTGTTCCTTATTTAATGGAATTACCTTTATTTCACCAGGTATGACTGCCAAATCTTTAATAAATAGATGGCAATCATACCTGGTGAAATTGTGGAAGAAAACAGGAATAAATTTTGGAACTGTATATTTTAAATTACACTCATTATGTGCTGCCCCCCTAAATTTTCCTGTGAAGTGACAGTGATCCCTAACTCTGTCTAATAAAAGAGGAGTGTTGCATATATGACAATTATTAGATTTTTGGAAATCATCTTCTTCAACATCTGACATTATTAAAGAAACAGATTTTGAAATATAGTTTTCATATATAAAAGTTAAATTTTCTATTAGTGATAACAGGAAATTCATTCCCGAGTTAAGTACAGTTTCTAAAACAAACTTATCTAAACTGTTATCATGTGCACACTTTATATAGTATGCATATGAAACAGGTCTATGTATATTTATAATATTTAAATTTAATGTTTCGTTTTTATTAATTGGTTGAAGGATGCATTCAAAGTCAGCGTAAACTGTGAATGGGACCATCACTTCCTTTTGAACATTTGTATACCGTAAAGTGGCATCCTTCATGTTGGGTAAACGTGAGACTTTCTTCCCACAGACTTCTGAATGCCGGTTGGCAGCATCTTCACTTAATGAATAATTTAAGCAAATTTGGCAGAACCATTTTTTAGATTTGTCTCTCGAAACTTGAGAGGAAACCAAACTAAAAAAAGATAAACACAAGAAAAAAAAAAATTTTTTTAAGTATGAAAGCTAATAAATATTATGAAATTTAAAAACAAAAACAGGTAAAAGATATAATAATGATAAAATGATAAAACAACTTACTTTGAGAGATTTTTTATCCAAGTATAGTGTGCTTTGCATCCTTCCTCCAGTATCAACATATTTATATGATTTCTCCTCACTTCAGGAGAGTAAAATATGGGCCCGAATATAACTCCATCGTCGAATCCAAAAAGTGTAATATTTATGTCTTTATTTATTTCCATAAATTTCGATATATCCGCAGGCTTTAGTGGAAATTGTAATCCAGTAAAATTTAGTGTGATCCCATTGACTTGAATTACTTCATCATTTATATTGACTTTATAGGTTGTGCATCTGTTTGCATTCTTATTTAGATTACTTAATGCTGCGATTAAGCTCCATTTAAAACAATATTCATCATTTGTGTTTTTCACATTTATAATTGCTTTTTTTCCTTCTAAACACGAGGGTAGTTTTATGTAAGATGATCCTCTTAAGGGTGAATATTGATTAATATTCATCTCCAATCGAGTGAGATGAAGCAAAGTCCATCCACTATCCCTTTCTTGGAATTCTTCCATCCTCGCCAAAATTTTTTCCATGTGCTCCTTATATTCGTTTTCAATGTTCGAATAGGCACTAATTATTGTCATCTTACTTTGAAATGACTTTATTTCAATACATTCCTTTTCTTCCTTCAAAAGTCCGTACTCTCCAAAAAGTTCAAAATTTATTTTCACCGATGCATAACTCTCCAACAATGGATACAAGTGAGGTAGAAAAGCTTCTCCTGCTTCCTCCATAAATTGTGTTGGATAAATTACATCATTGTTGGTGTTTTCTTATAAGTAGTGAACAATCCTTCCTTGAAATCCAGAACTGATTTTTTTTATCCTTGAATCCACTGGTTCAACAACATTCTTTTTGTGTTGCTCCGTTCGCAGATGATGAGCCCACGAAATGTTACCCGATAGGGTAATGTTGCACTTTCCACAATACTTATTCATTTTTTTTTTGTTTTGATTTTTTTCTTTTTTTTTTGGAAGTATTGTATTGTTACTTGTACTTTTCACTTTGTTATACTTTACTTTTACTGTAAAGTATTTTATGTTTTATCAATTTGATAAGTTTAAACAACACAAATCTGGGTAGTTCACAGTTCACACAACTTTACTTTACACTTGGTAAAGTATTTTAATTATTATCAATTTGATAATCTCGCACAAATCGAATTCGGATGAAACGTAAGTTAACACAACTTTACTTTAGCTTTGAATTACCGGAGGGTTCACACGACGATTGTAGATGGTTCGCTCAACTCAAATAGTTTTCTAAAACTGAACTACTTTCCACATTTCTCCTTAACACATACATTTTTTGAAAACTTAGAAGGTAACCGTTTTCTCTTTCTATAAGCGCATGAGAATAAATTTTCAAATATGATTAAAGAAAAACGTATTTGACCAAACAAACGATCTCATTTGTTTTTGTGTATTTTCTGTTAGGAACCACCACCACAAGCACCGCCACCACCACCATCCCTCTTACACTCCTACGCTTACTTTCCCATCTAATGCTCGCTAAAGAGGGGAGAGGTTACCGAACTCACGCTTGTTTCACACAACAAAAGTATGCGGTCTAATATCCCTCAAACCAACACCTTTTGACCACAAGACCGTAGCCAGGTGTCACCTACAACCCTAATTGACTCAACAAAACGCCCACGCATAACGCGTTCTAACCCAAGTTAGAAGCAACATAGTGACCTGTGTGCAACCATTGCACTCCACAAAATCTCACGCATGACAAAACACCCCTTGTAAAACGAATAGTTTTCTAAAACTGAACTACTTTCCACATTTCTCCTTAACACATACATTTTTTGAAAACATAGAAGGTAACCGTTTTCTCTCTCATGTAAGCGCATGAGAAAAAATTTTCAAATATGATTAAAGAAAAACGTATTTGACTAAATAAACGATCTCATTTGGTTTTGTTCTGTTAGGAACCACCACCACAAGCACCATTTTGACCACAAGACCGTAGGCAGGTTACACTAACAGGTGTCACCTACAACCCTAATTGAATCAACAAAACGCCCACGCATAACAAAACAACGTTTTTGTTACACTCCCACGCTCACTTTCCCATCTAATGCTCGCTAAAGAGGGGGAGGTTACCGAACTCACGCTTGTTTCACACCACAAAAGTATGCGCTCTAATATCCCTCAAACCAACACCTTTTGACCACAAGACCGTAGCCAGGTGTCACCTACAACCCTAATTGACTCAACAAATGGCCCACGCATAACGCGTTCTAACCAAAGTTAGAAGCAACATAGTGACCTGTGTGCAACCATTGCACTCCACAAAATCACACGCATGACAAGACACCTCCTATCACACACGCAAGCCAGGTGTCATCTACAACCCTAATTGACTCAACAAAACGCCCACGCATAACGCGTTCTAACCCAAGTTAGAAGCAACATAGTGACCTGTTTGCAACCATTGCACTCCACAAAATCCCACGCATGACAAAACACCCCTATCACACACGCACCTTTAGCGTGAGAAAAAGACAAGACAAAACAAGACATATCAAAACACCACTCTCTCACACTCCTACACACCACTTTCTAACCCCATTAAGTGACCTGTGTGCAACCATGCTCATCTAACTAGGGTCAGCAACGCCCCCCTTTTTGACTTAATTATGCTAATTAGGTCATTAGAACACCTGTGTGCAACCATGCGTGACTAATTAGGGTCACCCCCACCTCCTTTTTTGACATGATTAATTACCTAGTGAGCCAGCTCCCGTATTAATCTACTACTACTGGCGTTAGGGTGGGCGTGGCAAATTTTTTTTTGGGTCAATCGATAGGTATTGACGAGACCAATACAGTTCAGTTAAAATTTTGTATCTAGCATGAAAATTGTGGGCGCCACAGGTTTGGGCGTGACAAAATTGCGCTGCGTACAAAGCTACGTAATCTAAATCTGAGATTCCGATTCTCTATCTTTGATAGTTTCCGAGATATCCACGTTCATACTTACGATTTTTTTTAGTTTGGGGGCGGTTTGTGGGCGATAAAGTGGGCGTGGCAAATTTTTTTTGGGTCAGTCGATAGGTATTGATGAGAGCAATACATTTCAGTTAAAATGTTTATTCTAGCATCAAAATTGTAGGAGCCACAGTTTTGGGCGGCTTGTGGGCGTAAAAGTGGGCGTGGCACTCTACTGAAACAAACTTGCGCTGCGTAAGAAGCTCAGGAATCTGCACGCCAAATCTCAATAGCCTAGCTCTCATAGTTTCCAAGATCTCAGCGTTCATCCGGACAGACGGACATGGCTAGATCGACTCTGCTAGTGATCCTGATCAAGAATATATATACTTTATGGGGTCGGAAACGCTTCCTTTTGCCTGTTACATAATTTCCGACGAATCTAGTATACCCTTTTACTCTACGAGTAACGGGTATAATTATTCCACTTAAATTCAAAAACAAGTGGCGAAGCTCATTCCATAGTTTCGAGATCCCCACTCACCAATGATGGCTTTGGCTCAATCTGGAGAAACCTAACTGAGCGTTTCGAAAATAAGCGATTGCAGGAGAACAGTCACCTGAAAACACTTTTCAAGGTGCAATCCATAGCACAGGAGTCGGGAGCAGCCTTAAAGGAACTTCAACGCACTTTTCAAGGTTTCTTAACTTTCTTAAAACTTTCCGGTGTTAATATTGAGAATTGGGATCCTATCCTGGTTTATATGTGCTCGACAAAACTACCAAAGCTCACCCTCTCATTATGGGAGCAATCCATCCAAAAGCCAGCCGAAATTCCTACGTGGCTTGAGCTTGATTCCTATTTGACGGAGCGCCATCAAACCCTTGAGGCCGTCAATAGTTTCCGATCTGCCAATTTCCTCCATGTCCAGTCCAAAGACACAAATCGAGTGGCAGAATTTCCAAAAATAAATTCCTTCAACACAAGGTTAGTTCCGAAACCCAAAGGCTGCGATCTGTGTTCGAAGAAGAACCATCCCGTGCGTATATGTCCACGCTTCCTACAAATGACGGTAGACGATCGCCTGGCCTATATTCAAAGAAAGCAGTTGTGCTCCAATTGCTTTGCAAGTAGCCATCAATTCCGTGATTGCACAAGCGCTCACAACTGTCTCACTTGCCAAGATCGGCATCACACATTTCTGCATCGAAACAGCGGTCCTACTACTCTGCCGATTCCATCCGACCCTCCAAGGCCACACACCATTTCGTCCTTTTCAACGCAAGTTTCCGTACAAAAAGTCCCTCCTAAAAATACTCCATCCGAATATTGGGACCCATACTCCGGGGGGGAGAATGCTTACGTCAAAAAGGACGTTTAATTTCAGGAGGCAGTGTCGAGCGGCAGTTTTATCCAGATGTCTACATCTCGCACGCACGCACTGCCGTCCCTCTCCCTCTCCATCTCTCCCCTAAGTCTCCGCTCCGCTCTGGAGCGCTTAAGTTACGTTAGGCTTAAGGAGTTCTTATTTCCAAGTGTACGAATAAACACCTATGCCCGTCACGCAAAAACCCTAAGTACCCCCGTGTTTTTTTGCGTACCCTTCGTTCTCGGGACTTCATCTATTTCAGCGATCAAGCCACCCCGCCCCAACAGTCAGTTCAATGGGTGGGAAATAAGAAAAGTTTGTAATGGGTTCATTGCCATTTAATGTAAGAGTGAATGATCTACTCATTTTGGAATCTAATAATGTACTGTGAAAATATAGCTTACAGAATGAAACTTGTATTCTCAAATAATTATAAATTCATTAAAACCCTTCCTGTATCTTCCTTTTTCCATTTCGTTATATTTGCTTATTATGAGGAATCCGTATTTATCACTCCAACACTTTTGATACATTTTCATAAATAAATCATAGGACATATCAGTATTTACATGATCACGATATATGCCGCATATTTAAATCATCTTGTTGAAACATTATAATCATATTCGCGTTATCACGTATTAGATGTTTTGGAATATGAGTATATGTTTGACATAGGTAAAAAGAATTTATGACGTCCCATTCAGAAATACGAACGAATGTTGTTTTGTTTTTCACAAGCAACATCGTCAAAAATCATTATAGAGTTTTCTTTAGCCTCAGCGGGTGGTAAAACTTCAACATTTTGTGAGAACGTATAATATCCCATTCCCTTTATCGGTTTAATTAGTTTCTCTAAATGCTCATACTTTGGTTGATATAAACTCTTTGAGAATACATATATACTCTCAAATTTAAGCACGTTTGGACTTTCAATAAGACTGAGCATTACATTTGTTTTTCCACAGTTTGAGGGACCGACGAACTGAATTTGTTAATGAGTGATCACCACCCTCGATATTTCTAGCACAGATTTCTTGTTTTTGACGTATTAAACGCATATTCACGTGTGTAATGTACTTCATTCGATGAGAAATGCTCCTTGATTAAACATTATATAAAATGGGTAAAAGTTTTTATAATTGTTGCAGTCAGAGTTCAAACTTTAAACGAGGTAGTGGTATTATCAACAAAATAATAAACACACTTCCATTTGAAGCACATATTCCTGGTTATAATTTTTGTGGACCTGGAACAAAGCTAAAACAAAGGTTGGAGCGCGGTGATCGTGGGATAAATCAATTGGATGAAGCTTGTAGAGTACATGATATTGCATATTCACAATATAATGATCTAGCTGATCGACATAAGGCTGACGCAGTATTAATAAATAAAGCGTGAGAACGTGTTGGTTCAAAAGATAGTAGTATTGCAGAGAAAGCAGCAGCATACTTAGTTACAAATATTATGAAAAGAAAAAAGAAATTCGGAACGTGTGTGAAAAAGGGAACAAAGAGAAAGTGTAAGAAAAGGAAATCAAAGGTAAAGAGTTTTTCAAATGTTATCCAAACAGGAATACGGGCATTGAAAACTCGGAAGCCACTAGATCTGATGAGTGCGATAAAGGTTGCGCGTAAAGCAGTCAATAAATCAATTGGTAGAAATAAAAAAAAACAAGGAAGAACGCTATAGTCGAGTACCTCGACTATCAGATACCCGTTACTCAGCTTAAGGGACCAAAGGGAAATGGAGATATGCAAGCAGCAAAGCGAGATTTAAATGCGCCACCTACCGGCGGAAGACAGATTTAAGCGTTGTGGGCGTTAGGGTAGGCGTGGCAAATTTTTTTTTTGTATCAATCGATAGGTATTGACGAGACCAATACATTTCAGTTAAAAATTTTTATCTAGCATGAAAATTGTGGTCGCCACAGGCTTGGGCGGTTTGTAGGCGTTATAGTGGGCGTGGCATATTCGCGTGACAAAATTGCGCTGCGTACAAAGCTACGGAATCTAAGTCTGAGATCCCGATTCTCTATCTTTTATAGTTTCCGAGATATCCACGTTCATATTTACGATTTTTTGAAGTTTGGGGGCGGCTTGTGGGCGTAAAAGTGGGCGTGGCAAACTTTTTTTTGGGTCAATCGATAGGTATTGATGAGAACAATACATTTCAGTTAAAATTTTTATTCTAGCATCAAAACTGTAGGAGCCACAGTTTTGGGCGGTTTGTGGGCGTAAAAGTGGGCGTGGCACTCTACTGAAACAAACTTGCGCTGCGTAAGAAGCTCAGGAATCTGCACGCCAAATCTCAATAGCGTAGCTCTCATAGGTTCCAAGATCTCAGCGTTCATCCGGACAGACGGACAGACGGACAGACGGACAGACGGACAGACGGACATGGCTAGATCGACTCGGCTAGTGATCCTGATCAAGAATATATATACTTTATGGGGTCGGAAACGCTTCCTTCTGCCTGTTACATACTTTCCGACGATACCCTTTTACTCTACGAGTAACGGGTATAATTAAGATTCCTCGTATTATTAATGTACCGAAAATTGGTGGTTTTTTACCTATTGTACCCATTTTCCAGCTAAAACGTTCTCAACCCAAAGATTCAACCTGAAACATCTTGCAAAAATCAAAAACAACAACAAGAACGCTATAGTCGAGTACCTCGACTATCATATACCCGTTACTCAGCTAAAAGGTCCCAAGGGAAATGGAGATATGCAAGCAGCAAAGCGAGATTGAAATGCGCCACCTACCAGCGGTAGACAGATTACAGCGTTATGGGCGTTGGAGTGGGCGTGTTAAGTTTTTTTTTTTGGTCAATCGATAGATATTGACGAGACCAATACATTTCAGTTAAAATTTTTTATATAGCATGAAAATTGTGGGCGCCAAAGGCTTGGGCGGTTTGTGGGCGTGGCATATTCGCGTGACAAACTTGCGCTGCGCTCAAAGCTACGGAATCTAAGTCTGAAATCTCAATTCTCTACCTTTGATAGTTTCCGAGATATCCGCGTTCATATTAACAAATCTCTGAAGTTTGTGGGTGGTTTGTGGGTGTTAAAGTGGGCGTGGCAAACTTTTTTGTGTCAATCGATAGGTATGGATGAGAACAATACATTTTAGTTAAAAATTTTATTCTAGCATCAAAACTGTGGGAGCCACAGTCTTCGGCGGTTTGTGGGCGTTAGAGTGGGCGTGGCACTCTACTGAGACAACATTGCGCTGCGTAAGAAGCTCAGGAATCTGCACGCCAAATCTCAATAGCCTAGCTCTTATACATTCCGAGATCTCAGCGTTCATCAGACGGAAAGACGGACGGACGGCCAGACGGACAGACAGACAGACGGACATGGCTAGATCGACTCGGCTAGTGATCCTGATCAAGAATATATATACTTTATGGGGTCGGAAACGCTTCCTCCTGCCTGTTACATACTTCCGACGAATCTAGTATACCCTTTTACTCTACGAGTAACGGGTATAATAAAATTTCATCAAACTCAAACCCTTTGTTATAAATATTTAAATTATATTTCATTTTCCCAGTAGCACATGAGAAAACGACAACAATGAAGCGTAAACTTTTAGAACAGTTGACGAAAAGAAAAAATTCATTAAAAAGAAAATTTGATAAATTGAAACAAATAAAAAATCAGAACTTATCAAATTTGGAGGAAACTTTTAAACCTCTTACAGAACCTTTACGTGAATTACTCACTGAAAATAAAAAATTGAATAAAAAAGAATATATTAATGATACTCATGATATTAAGACTAAGTTAAAGAAAGAGAAAATAAGAGTACCTAAAAGTAAAAAAGGGTACTCGAGAGAGTAATCAAAAGTGATAGTGAGAGTGATGTTTATGTTGATGCTTTTTCATAAAACTCTCATATAGATGAATCCGATGTTTCACAACAGTCACTTATAGATGAATTCGATGTTTCACAACAGTCTCACACAGATGATTTAAATGAAAGTGTATATGAAGAAACCGGGGTGAAGTACAATTTCAACATTAATCAGTTAAAGCAAGAAAAGATTTTAGACAATAGTTATGGACCAAGGGAAGAAAATAATATTTTAGTGTTGGATAATAGTAAACTTAAAATTAAAAAAAATGTAATGGAATAAGGAAGTGGAAATTTATGGACTCTATCACCAGGTATATACTCTTTAATTTTTCATAATAGTCCTAAAGATTATACTAGAATGATTTAGAATCATATAAAAGCATTTTAATTGAAGCAAGTGCTCACAAAAGAAACTATCAACCAGATGGTCAAATAAAATCAAATCGTTCTAAAAAATATTCTTCAATTATTAAACCATTAATATCATCATCAGTATATGAAGAATATACTGGTTCTGGGTATATGAGACTACAAAAAATACCACCAAACTATGTATATTGGGATAATGTTAATGAACTTGTTGAAAGATTGCAACTCTTAATGGCATCAAGAGCTGCTGGTAATAATAACCATACTAATGAAATTCTTTCAATAATAGAAAAATTGCGGGAAGCAAAAATAATATATTAATAAAATAGAAAACATTTTCTCATTTTGTTTAATAGAAAAATGTCTATTGTAGAGTTTGGTCACTTTTCAAATGATAGAGATTTTTCCTCGCTTTTCAAAAGGGAAGTTGAGAGTCTTACAGGTATATATTAAGACACTGATGGTCACATAAATGTTCAGAAAAAAAGAATTAAAAACTCTTCAAAACCAATAAATGGAAATGATTTGGCTATTAAATTTTATGTAGATGATAAAATTAATGAAGCGAAATCACATCAAATGGAAACTATAACTAACTCATTTCAACAACGAAATAAAAGATTATCAGAGCTGGAAAGTAAAGTAATGAAAATGATAACTCAAATGGAGTATATACATAATACATTAAAAGAGCTTCTTGACAAATTGGAAAATCTTAACAAATTCATAAACCAACATTTAAAAAACCCTCCACCAATCATTCGTTCTGATCAGATACAAATAGATATAACAATACTTCTAAAAAGTCAGTTTTCACGTCGTGAAAACAAAGAAGAAGTTTTAACAATTAATGTGGATCATACATAAATATAAAATTCTTTCATTATTTATTTTATAATTAAAATGTCAGTTGATAAGTTTGGTTGTTTTTTAAATGAAAAAGAGTACTTAAGAGATATAACAAAAGGTGTAGAAAAATTCCAAAGTATACTTAATGATTATGATGGACATTTCAATGTTCAGAGGAAATGATTTAAAAATTCCCTACCCCCCATTCATGAAAATGATATTGCAACAAAATTGTATATTGATGATGAAATAAGTTAACTAGTACAGAATACATCTAATGAAATTTCTTAGCATCCGCAAAAACAAGAAATCTTTAGATTAAGACCTCAAATCAATAATATGGAGGGAAAAGTGAGTGAAATTTCTAAAAAATTGGAATTTCTCATGAAAACTGTTAATAAGATAGTGCAGGATATAAATGAAATAGGAAGTAACATTTTTAAATATATAATTGCACCAACCTCAGTTTTAAAAAGTGAAACTGAATCTTTAGAGAAGAAACCATTTATTTCAAATAAAATAAAGCTATAAGTAATCGAGACATTGTAAATGAGTTACATCGCCCATCATTCAAGAATTTCCCAAGACGTAAAGTTATAGTAAAGGGTATTAATGATTTATGGCAGGCTGATTTGGTTAAAATGGCATATGCATCATCAAATAATTGCTATAGGTATTTTTTAGCAGTAATAGATACCTTTTCAAAATATGGATGGGGTGAAGCAATAAAATAAAAAAAAACGCAGAAAAAGTTACAAAAACAATGAAATAAATAATAAAATCTGGTCGTGGAGTACCAAAGAATTTACAAACAGATAATGGAAATGAATTCTGTAATAAACAATTTTGATAATTGATGAAAAGATATGAAATTAATCATTACTCAACATTTAGTACACTAAAAGCATCTAGTGGAACGTTTAAATAGAAAATTAAAAGAACTTATCTGGCGTGAGTTTATTTTTAACGAAAAATATACTTGGCTTTAAATATAGAAAGAGTTGATTAATAATTATAATAACAGGAAGCATAGAACGATTAAAATGAAGCCCATTGACGTCAATGCTAAAAATGAAAAACAGGTTTTGATGAGATCATACAATCATCTAAACATATTTACAAATGGGGACTTTAAAGAGGGGGATCATGTACGAATAAGTAAATATAAACATGTCTTTGAAAAAGGCTATACCCCAAACTGGACAACGGAAATTTTTCGAATTCGGAAAGTACAAAATACATCCCCCACCACATAATTACTTAAGGACTTGAAGGGTGATCCAGTTCAAGGTGGTTTCTATAAACAAGAATTTAAGAAACAAAATTCTCTAATACTTATCTTGTTGAATAGATTGTGAAACAAAAAGATGATTAAGTGCTTGTGCGTTGGCTAGGCATTTAAAAATCAGAAGATCGTTGGATTCATAAAAACGAAATTCTATAAAGAACAAGTGGAAGCATAGAACAATTAAAATGTAGGCATTGACGTCAATGCGTGAAATCATTATGTTTCTTCAGAAACACGCAATTTCTATTTATAAAGAGTGAAGAAAAGCATGTACAGATAAGAATTTGAACGGAACTTGATTATGAGCTTGTGCGTTGGCTAGACTAAAAGAGCATGTACAGATAAGAATTTTGTGTGGAACTTGATTATATGCTTGTGCGTTGGCTAGGCTTTTCCAAATCAGAAGATAGTTAGTAGATAGTTAATGCGGGAGATGGCTGACGTCAATGCGTGAAATCAAATTATGTTTCTTCACACACACAATTTATATTTATTAAGTGTGAAGAAAAGCATGTACAGATAAGAATTTGAACGGTACTTGATTATGAGCTTGTGCGTGTGGCTAGACTAAACGAGCATGTACAGATAAGAATTTGAACGGAACTTGATTATGAGCTTGTGCGTGTGGCTAGACTAAAAGAGCATGTACAGATAAGAATTTTGGATGGAACTTAAACTCAAAAGATTGTGAAACAAAAAGATGATTGTATAGTTGTGTACTGTGTTGACTTTTTAAAATCAAAAGATAGAAGGATTCACAAAAACAACAAGTGGAAGCATAGAAATCAACTCATGTATATATATATATATATTTATGTACACAAATCTGGAGGCTATAAAGGGGAAAGAATTTCAAAATACTTTCCCTCTTTAATCCGATGGTGAAAATGATGCCACTCCCCAATGAAATGTCTTTAATTGAAAACCCATCGACTTCCAATAATTCGATTGGGTAATATGTCAATGTTCCAAAATTAAAAAAAATCATTAAATTTGAGATCCCAGAGGATAGCCATATTTTTATGGATCTCATAAACAAGACAAGTGATGAACTCGATACTAAAATATTTAATGCTATTAATAGTAGCATTAATGAAAAAGACTTAACAACAAGTACAAGTGCAAGCACAGTTGAAGAAGAAACAACTACAGCAACAACAACAACATCAACTACAACTACATCTGCAACAACTACAGCAACTGCAAGTACACCTACAATGAGAAGGGGAATTCTGGAGGAGAAGAAGAAACAACTACATCTTCAACAACTACATCTGCAACAACTACATTAAAAAGAGAAATTCTGGAAGAAGAAACAACAACAGCGACATCGTCAACAACTACATCTGCAACAAATACAAACCCACCCAATCTTTTTGATTTTAATAGCGAAAATACAAATGTTGATCAAATAGAAAATAAAACAAGGAAGAAAGCTATAGTCGAGTACCTCGACTATTAGATACCCGTTACTCAGCTAAAGGGACCAAAAGGAAATTGAGATTGAAAGGCGCCACCTACCGGCGGTAGACAGGTTTTAGCGTTATGGGCGTTAGAGTGGGCGTATCAAATTTTTTTTTTGGATCATTCGAAAGGTATTGATGAGACCAATACATTTCAGTTAAAATTTCGTATCTAGCACGAACATTGTGGGCGCCACAGGCTTGGGCGGTTTGTGGGCGTTAGAGTGGGCGTGGCATACACAAAAAAATAATACCAGCACTCCACCGCATGCATAGCATCCTCCGTTCACCATTTTTTTTGTATATTTCAGTATTTTTTCCCTCGGAATATTAAATTAAATTAAAACAATACTATAATACTTAATAATCAACCAATAGCTTCCTCCGGCCAACAACTTATTGGCATATTTTGGTATTTTTCTTCATTCAGACGTTTAAATAGAGGCGAAATAATACAATTACTCCACCGGGGACTACATATTAACACATATTTGGTATTTTTCCCCCTCAATTTATTTCAAACGTAAAAAATTCCAGCACTAAAAAACAAATATATACCAAACTTGATCCCAATTACAATATACATATACCAAAAAGGTTAAATATTATAGAATTATTTCTCCACGGGTGATATACGAACTCATCACTCACCGTTCCTAATCTGTATCATTGGGTTTAATTCCGCAAAGTAACCAGGTCGGTACTTGCTTCCAATTTCTATTTCTCCGATCCACTACTTTTTTTTGTCGACACCTCGTTTCAATGTTCCAGAAGTGGGCCTGGTTTCCTATTTATCCGACATAAGCAAAGGCGAGCAGATTCTGACCAAAAAAAAGGCCATTTCTGTTAAATGTCCGTTGGAAGTGATAACAACAAGTTGTCTATTCCACCTGCCGTAGTCCCAGGCATATCCGTAGATCCGCCCACACCCCAACTAACCGCCAAGACCTCGTCGCCCCGAAAAAGGGTCACCCGTGCAAACGTCAAAATGGCACTACCAGCTTCCCAAATTGCTCTTAGCAAATTTATTGAGGTCTCAGATCGGCTGAGTGAATTTGAATCCACTCTCACAAACACTCCTTCGCCGGTCCCTCCTACTCTTTCCTTGCTTAAACATTCGCCGAGAAGAAATACGCGCGTTATGGGACCACATCAAGGCAGAAAACGATGAATGCACCGGGTGCATAGCAGAAGCCGGAGACAGTGCAATTCTCAAAGCTAAATACGGCTACTGCTATTCCGTTTACGAGTGATGCGGGGCTCAGATCGCGGATATGATAGCCCAGGCTCCCCAAGTTCAAGCTGTTCCTACCCAGACTTACATTTCCTCTGGCTGTCGGTTGCCTCCGTACGATACCAAAGTTTTCAACGGAGATTATCTGCGGTGGCCGACTCTTAGGGATCTGTTTACGGCCATCTATATAAACAATCCAAGGCTGACGCCAGTCGAAAAACTGTTTCACCTAAATGCCAAAATAGTGTCGAACTCCGCCCTTAATAACGATGGCTTTCGCTCAGCTTGGGCTAACCTGACTGAGCGTTTCGAAAACAAGCGGTTGTTAGTAAATAGCCAATTAAAAATACTTTTCAATGTGCAGTCCGTTAATCAGGAATCTGGGTCAGCTATACGTGAACTTCAACGCACCATCCAGGGTTGCCTCACGGCTTTAGAAATGTCCGGAATTGAAACAGAAAACTGGGATTGCCTCTTAGTGTACATGTGCTCCTTCAAACTTCGTCAATATCGGCCAAAAACATCCGCCCCCACTGCAGCGCCTCGAAGAATAAATTCTTACGAGACAAGGGTAGCACCCAAGCCCAAAGAATGTGACCTTTGTAAAAAGGAAAGCCATTCTGTCCGCACATGTACACGCTTTCTTCAGATGACGGTCAACGAGTGGTCGGAAAAAATAAAGAGAAAGCAGCTGTGTCAGAACTGCTTCGCAGGGCATCAGCTGCGTGATTGTGAAAGCACTCATAGTTGCTTTACGTGCCGCGGCCGCCATCACACCTTACTACACAGAGGCAACTCCTCCCAATCGCCTTCGAATCCCTCCCCGCGACCCAGATCAAGACCAAATACACCAGTTGCCACCGCTACCGGGTCCACGGACTCTACAGTCCAAAATTACTTCGCGACGGGGTATAGATCCGTCTTGCTGGGCACCGCCATAATTGACATATGTCACCTGGGGTCGAATTTTAAAGCTCGTGCCTTGATAGATTCAGGATCAGAGGCAACCTTTATTTCTGAGCGGCTGTTCAAATGAATTAAGTTGCCTCACCAAGTAATCCGAGCCCAAGTATCAGGCTTAAACCAGACGGTATCCGCTGAATGCAAAAAGCTCTGTTAGTTTACCATCCGTTCTCCGACCAGGCCTGGCTTGCAAATAAACACGACGGCCTATGTTCTCCCCCAATTAGCTGGAAACCTCCCATCTTGTCCGATTCCGCCACAGTTTCTACGGAATTTCCCGAACTGCTACTAGCGGATCCAAAGTTCTACGAGAGCGCACAGATAGATATTTTGGTCGGGGCCGACGTACTGCCATCCATTCTCTTAAGCGGCACCCGGCCGAACATTTGTGGCTCTCTCAGTAGTAGGGAAGGATGGGTTCTGGGACAATTATCATATTAATGGCCCCCCTCCCCCCTCATTAACATATGCGGGTTCTAGGACACTTAGCATAATTCAATAAATTAACAGATTTTAATGGGCTTTGAACTCATAAAAATTTCACGATCATGTCCATTAAGAGTATACTTATACTCTATACATCCCCATGTGACAATATTGATCATGTATACTTCCCCTCATTATGTGCAATTAATAGTCACACCCCTAGTATCCAAAGGTTGTTATCTCAGAGGAGATTGTTCCCATCGCCCCCCACATCCCCATGTGACAATATTGATCATGTATCCTTCCCCTCATTATGTGCAATAAATAGTCAGGTGAAAAAGGTGCACGAGAGAAAGGACGCACAACCATAGTATCCAAGGGTTGTTATCTTAGAGGAACATATCCGATCATGTTGGGGAAAGGTCTGATCACGTACCGTTTTGCCTCATTATCACAGGTGTTGCTGTGCACGTGAGAAAGGTCGCACACCCAAAGTATTCAAAGATGGTTATCTTAGAGGAACATGTCCGATCATGTTGAGGAATAATATTTTCTATGATTGTAAAATAAATTTAGAAATCAAAAAAACACCAATAAAATAAATCTCACAAGTTAATGATTGTCAGATGAGGAATATTTTCAAACACACATTTTTGGGGCAGAAAGCCCCATAACGTTTAACTGGTAAATTCTCTAAGATTCTCTTCTTTCCATAAATGGGTCATAAACATGGCATAAAAGGGTTTCAAGTAAGAGCTACCCGAACATGCACACCTGTCCATTACCTGACCGCAATTAAAGGGGCACAAGCACAAGCCTGAAGGCGCACGCTCATTGACAAGATAATGGGCCTCACGCCAACGACCTCAAGGCTGACTGACAAGGCTGAAATCACGACCGCGCAATAACTCGCAAGTAGCCGACATATCTTAGTCAAGGAAATATTTCCATTCTCCGTACCTGTAATTTTAACTCGAAATAAAAAGTCAGAAGTTAATTTTGTAGCATAATACTACATTTATTCATTTATTTTGGTATTGCGAACATGTTTTATTATGCTATTTAATCATCTTCATTCTTTTTCCTATATTATAGTATACAAGTATATTCATAATGTTGAGAGCTTCCTTTTTGTAATCCGAAATTCGATGGCATACACAAGTACCAACTCCCTCAGTGGCTGCATCATTGCTCCACACGCAGGTGTCCATATGATTTCCATAAATAGATGTTTTCATATTACCTCGTTCACATTCAAAGAGTTTTGATTGTATGAACTGGAGCCGTACATAGTGTGCATTGAACAGAATTCCGTAAAATACATTCAGAAAGTTATTTATTTTAACTGAATGCATGTTGTCTATCTAAGTCAACAATCTCGTCTTACTCCTTTAAATATGCTTACACAATTTATAAGGAAATTTAATACAGGTTTTCATCTTCTTCTTTTATCCAAAAATATTCATTCTCGAAATTCAACAAATGAAAATCTTTGATTTTTCCTCTTCTCTTACCCAAAAATGTGCATTCTCGAAATTCAACAAATGAAAATCTTTGATTTTTCCCAAAATTGAAATGATTTTTTCCAAACTGGCCAACATTGGCTACCTGAGTATGATGGTGTGTATAAAAAATGACCTTTCCTTTCCCACCTGCAAGCAAAGTATGTGCGACCTCTTCTAACCAACACTCTCCTTTATTCTATGATTTGGTGTCTCCGTTATCGATTTAATGGTGTCCTATTGGTTACACTTGTATCAAATATTTTTCAAAATAATTACTTCTCATCTCTTCTAACCAATAAATAGTCGATGTAACCTACTAGAATTACTTATATTGTTATATTTACAAAAAACTTAAGTATGCACCACTCATCTTCAATATTATCGTACCCGCCCACTTCAAACACTATAAATGATCGAGGACAATAGTTAGTCTATCAAAAATAGTCTTGAAGTGGGATACTCTACTACGTCAAACACAACTTAAGTAAAAGTGAAAAAGTGATAGTGAAGAAAGAATTTAAACAAAAAGATTAAAATAAAATGAATAACCAAAATCAGTTTTGTCAATCCTGCAAGTGTTGCTTGCAAAAGAATAATTGGGCAAATCATGTCCGTTCGGAGTTGCGTAAGCGAAATGCAATTCAACCCCTTGACGGAAGAGTCAAAACAATTTCTGAGGGGTTCAAGGGAAGAATACTGAATTTCATGTACGTAAATGATGGATCGGACTTGATCTTACCTGAGAATTTCTTGAGTGAAGCTGGATTGTCACTGCTACCTCGTCTCAGCATTCTATTAGAAAGTTATACTTCAGCAAAAGTCAACTTTGAACTGTCTGCAGAGTATATTATTTTTAAAGATGAATCTGAAGAAATTGAAATGAAAAGATTTCAAAGTAAAATGACGATCATGAATAAAGATTCTGACTTAGAAAATATCTTCCATGAACATACCATTCAAATAATTTCAAAAACACAAGAATTTCAAGAGAGAGACAGTGGATGGTCTCTTATAAAATTGATTCGCTTGGAAATGAATGTGAATCATTAGTTCCTATGAGAATGACTTTGGATGAACACCAAATATTTGATAATTCATTGAATTGTTATATTTGTCAGAAAGGTTTAGGGACTGATAGGGTTAGAGATCATTGTCATTTCACAGGTCGCTTTAGAGGTGCAGCCCACTCTAAACGTTATTTGGATTATAAAGTAAAGAAATTTTTTCCAGTATTTTTTCATAATTTTTCGAAATACGACTGTCGTTTATTTATTCAAGAGTTAGGAAAGATTCCCGGTGAAATTTCCGTAATACCAATTGTACGCCGGAGGGTAGCGGGGTACCGTGGTGGCGCTGGTGGAATAGCGTGGGAGGCGACGGCGGCAAAACTGGCGGCGTCGGCGGGCTGCTTCGCTGGGCTTCGGTGGCTTGCTGCTGGTGCGTTTGCTGCTGGGGTTGCGGAAGCTGTAGGGGAGAAACCACTCGAACGCGTATTGCCCCTTAATTGAAATGAATGTACGCACAAAGTTAATTTGCAAAAGTAGGCGGGGGTACGACCGCGGTTTAATCAGTTGAACTCCAAAAATCGAACTAAATTAGTCTAAGCTCCGCTCTGCGCTTCAAAGCGCAGCGGAGACTTCATAGAGGGAGCTAGGAACAGCGCAGGAGAGCGGGAGCGCGAGAGAGCGGGAGAGCGGTAGAGCGGTGCAGCTGGATAGCGGGGCCAGTCCAGATTCGCCGGACAGTGGGCCTGAACACCAATAAACAAGGAAAACTATATTTCTGTCTCAAAAACAATAAAAAGTTTAAATGAAAATAGTTTTGAAATTCGTTTTCTCAATACATATAGATTTATACCATCAAGTTAAGATACCCTAGCTTCTAATTTAGTTGATGATTAATTGAACACTGTAAAATCGTTTTTCAGTTATGATATAGAATTTCGACTAATGCGTAAGAAGGGTATATGAATATGAATATTTAGATTCCGCTAGTAGACTCGAGGAAACTTCCCTCCCACCAAGGGAAGCATTCTATAGTAATTTAACGGAAAGTGAATGCTCTCAGGAAGATTATGATCAAGCTCTTAAAGTTTGGTCGTTTTTCTGAATTGGGCTACCATCTAAATCTTCAAGTAAGTATGTTTTAGGGTATGTATTCTTCACCTTTCTAATTTTAAAGATTTCAGTTGTATAGTTTGGTGTAAACCCATTCTCAAAGACATGTTTATATTTACTAATACGAACGTGATCCCCCTTTCGGAATTTACTTGCAACAAATATTTTTAGGTGATTATACGATGTTTGTAATATTTGTTTTTCATTGGAAGAATTTACATTACTTGGACTTATTTTTATTGTTCTATGCACTCTATTGTTATATTTATTAATTAGTTGTTTATACATATCTATCCACTTATATTTTCCATTGAAACTAAACTCACGCCACATTAATTCTTTAAGAGTTATATTGAAACGTTCAACTATTGATGCTTTTAGAGTACTGAAGGTTGAATATTGATTTATCCTATAAGTTTTCATCAATACCTTAAATTTCGAATTAAAGAATTCAATGCCATCATCAGTTTGCATGTTTTTTTGTGTTCCATGACCCGATTTAAGTATTCTCTCCATGGCTTGGGAAACATCATTTGCATGTTTTGATTTTAATGCCTCACCACAAGCATATTTCAAAAATGTGTCTATAACAGTCAACAAGTATCGGTACCCATCATTCGATTTTTAAAAGGCTCCCATTTCAACCAAATCAGCTTGCCACAGATCGTTTATACCCCATGTAATCACTCGTCTTCGTTGAAAGTTTTTTCGAGATGGTCCGTGCAACTCTTTCACGATTTCTCGCTTAATCATGTTCTTCTAATAGGCTGAAAAGTGACACCTTCTAACTCAATTGTAGTTTTTATCGGTAATGATATCAGTTTTGTTACATATTTAAATATATAGTCCTCAATGGTTTTATTCTTTTCCAGAATTTTGTCAAAAATTTGGTCAGCGCTGTCTGCCCTCTTATAATTTAATTCGATTTTATTTTCTAAGCTTGAAATTTTTGTGAGTCGACAAATAACATTTTGAGTTATAATTTTTCTTAAGTCTTCTGCCAACTTTCCGAGGATCTCATCAGTATATTGTTTCGTTGTCATTGTAATTGTTTCATTGTTGTCTAAAGGTTTAGTTCCGTTTTTGATACGTTTATTTTCAGCATTTAGATTACCGTTATTCATCGATGAATAATCCCTTAGTAGACTTAACACGTCTTTTTAAATTTTCTGATTTTTCCTTATCAACAGAAAGATGTCAAAACTTGTCGACAGACATGATGTTTATAAAAATAAATATATATTATATTAAAATATAATCCTTTCTTCACGCTGTTCCTCTAATAATGAAAAAATTTAATTATTGTGGCTGGTGTTACCCGCTCTATTTGATGCTACTAAAACTTCGAATCGTTTGACTAACTCATTTACATCATTTGAATATACATAGTTTGGATTGGATTTCTGAAGAGTCATGAGCAAAGTGTAGTAGACGTTGTAGGCCTGAAATCTTTGTCTATCCACTTCTTAATAATATGGCTATATTTGTATGCTCGTGTACCCTTGATTCTGTTATTAGGTTTAAAGCCTACGCTATGTATATTTGTTTCTAAAATAATTTTATTATACATTTTCAAATCTTGATCATTATAGTTTTCAGGTTTACTAAGAAAAATTAGAGAGTACAGACCAGGAGTCAGATCACAACTCATTCCACTAGAAAATGTTATTTTATTATTTTTAATTTGTATTTCTTTATCTCCCAATGTTAATGAATTGTTTGCAGTTTATAGGTCCATAACCTTTATCCAACACATTTCCTCTGGTCAGATTACTGATATTAAAATCATAATTATAACTTGTGTTATTATCTTCTAGCTCTGCATCCACACCCATATCGGCCTCTCCTGTATACATTGGTAAAGGTGTTGTCCCTTCTTCTTCACTCTTTTCCGTCTCCTTTTTTTCATCTTCTATGTCTTCCTCTATATTCTTCTGTGAAAAGAATTCATTATAGGAATCACTATCACCGAAAGACCTTGGTGGAGTTATATTTCGATTAGACTGCAGATCTTTCTCATTAGTTGTAAAGTAGAAACCGTCAAGCTCTCTCTCATCTTCATCGTATTTTTTAATTTGCTTCAATTCTCGCTTTACTTTTATACTATCTTTTACATTATAAGTCTTTTGTTTTTTATTTTCCTTAACAAGTTTATGTAAGGGTTCAGTAATGGGTTTGGTAAACTGTAAAAAAATAGTCATTGTAGTATATTTTACAAACTTTATGGGTGAAAGATTTGAAATTTCCGAAATGCATGTAGTCACTCCTCAGTTACTAAACAAATACTGTTCAGGGAACGCCATAATCTGTAATATTTACATACCATTTCCAAATAAAAAATATTAGATACATTTTCTTCATTATATTTAAAAAAGTGAATTTATTGTGATATTCTTGAAATCTCAATCTTTTTAATGATTACTGACTTATTTCTAAATACAAATTATCATTACTTTTATGAACATTAAATTTTCCATCAATAATTTCATTGATGATACCATCCTGAAGAGAGGAGTACCTTTCCGGCATGTACAGGATGTTCTCCTCCAACTCGAGAGCAATAGATTCGCCAAACTTTGTTGTATTTGTTTGAACTGCTATAAGCTGTTATAGTTTTTTGTTTAGAATGATCAAAAATTCTTGTCCTCTAGATGACGTTCGATGTGAAGTAAAAACTTAGACTGTGAATTTGAACGCGTGCAGGTCCACTTTTTATACTATACAGAGCTCACACATACACGTACCCATACATTGATTTTCAACCCCCCAAATGTAAATTAACCATTTAAATATACCGGTTTTGACTCCAAATCTTCTACGAAAAAAAGTAGAAAAGCGAGGCACAGGTGTCCACAGTTGTATGTATCAAAGTCTTGAACTCTATCGTAATTGTATTGTATTCTATGTCCCAAGTATTTCACAACTTCACTAGGTGGCTAAAGATTTCCAAAACTATCGAAATAATGTATATTATTTTTATTTTTATTATATGCAACCCAATGTGTACCACTTGATCGTGAATTATCTAGGTTTACTATACCACACTCCCGACTTTTTGGTGCTTCTGGGAGTAGATCTCTCATAAACACCCCTCTAAAATGTGGGATATATTTTTTAGCAAAATGTATAATGTCGATATTTGATAGTGGTCTATTGGGTAGCAGAGAAATTAATTTTTTCGCTTCTTTATTCCTTTTCCCTTACTATAGGGCTTAAGAAAGAAACCAGAACCCTTTCTATAGGGCTTGAGATATAATCCTTCTCCTACAGCAACACTTTTAATTTTCCTGTTGTGACGTTTCTTCTCCTCCATATCTTCTTTAGCCATTCTCGCATTGTTAATTGTTATTGCAATTGCTGTACTACCACTTGCTAAACTACCAAGAGCGCTGAGGGCTGTCAAGATCGGCACGATTGGTAGGAAACCTCCAATTTTGGGTACATTAATTACACGAGGTACTTTAACATTTTTCTAAGAACCCATTGATGGATGAATTGATTTACGTGCAACCTTAATTGCACTCATAATGTCTAATGGTTTTTGTTTTTTTAATGTTTTAGTAGCAACATTAATAACAGTCGAAAGGTTTGTCTTCTTCATTTTATTCTTTAATATCTTTTTCCTTCCTTTCTTTTCCGTTTTATTCAATCCCATACTGCTTTTTCACCAAGACTGCTATCTGGTGCCTTGACACGCGACCAGGCTTTGTCAATTAATATGGAGTCTGCCCTATGTCGTTCACTCAATGCCTTGTTTTGAGAATATGCAATATCGTGCTCTTTGCAAGCTTCATCCAATGGGTCTATTCCTTGATCACCACCTTCCAACCGTTTCTGTAACTTTGTACCCGGTTCACAAAAATTATATCCCGGAATATAGGCTTCAAACGGTAATGTTTTGATTAGCTTATCGACAAGACCTCCACCGTGTTTACAATTAAAAATACGACTGATGCGACTATAAAAACGTTTCCCCATTTTATTGATGTTCAATCATAAAACATTTCTCATTGAATGAGGTACATTAGATTAAAAGATTCGTTTAATAAGTCAAAAACAAAAAAATTTTATTGAGTTAGAAATATTAACGATGAAATCCAGAAAAATCTACCGCCACGACATAGTGCTCTCTTACCGAACACAATACGGGCTCTAATTGTTGGGCCTTCGAATTGTGGTTAAACTAATATTACGTTAAGTCTAATAGAGACACCTAATGGATTAAAATTCGAAAAGGTTTATATATTTTCAAAAAGTTTATATCATATATAGCGGGACCATATTAACATTGATATGAGTTATGAAACATTTGTGAAAATTTGTCAAAAAATGTTGGGAGGACAAGCACGGATTCCTATTAATAAGCAAGGATAACGAAATGGATAACGGAAGATACAGAAAAGGATTTGATCAATTTATTATGATTTAAGGAGTAATTTCAATATAAAGCTTGGTTAGATACTTACAATCCCACAGTTTATCAAGAGATTTCAATATGTCTAGATCACTTGCACTTTCCTTGAATGGAAATAGTTCCATTATAAATACAAACTTTTTTCCACCCATCGAATTGAATGGTCGATTTTAATATGTATAATTCGATTCCAAATATTGAGAATCTTGGTGATGTGTTTGAACAAACCAGAAATGAACAATCTTCAAAGCTGGAAATGACGAATATAACCTGGAAAATTCCCCATGTAACTCCGAGCGATTTTGCAAAAATTAAGATGTACGATATTATCGGAGTTGGGATTCATATGTTAACCCCAAATTGGGGTATGGGAGTCAACACTGCTGGAATGTGAAATTGTCGGCTAACCGCGAAAAACCAAGATTTGCTATAATTGGATTTACACTAAATGGAGAACTAATCACAAATATCTTATCAAACTTGAAAGTTCACTTGAATTCTGAGTCATATCCATATGATAATCTGAATGTTGATTTTAGTAAGAATCAGTATGACCACCTATATGAAATGTATACAATTCAATCTAGTTACTATAATCGTGAATCACAACCATTTTTGACCTTAAATGAATTTAAATTGAAGGCCCCTTTTATTGTGGTTGATCTTTCAAATCAAAACGAATCAGTGAAAACTGGTCCTATTGATGTAAGAATTTCAATAGAACTGAAGACACCAAGTCATGAAAATACCCAAGCTTACTGTCGCCTCATACA
This sequence comes from Drosophila subpulchrella, assembly GCF_014743375.2. Lineage (NCBI taxonomy): Eukaryota > Metazoa > Arthropoda > Insecta > Diptera > Drosophilidae > Drosophila > Drosophila subpulchrella. Next base: position 1,292,202 of record NW_023665596.1, on the reverse strand, counting down.
TGACCGTTTAGTTGAATGTTTAACATTTTATTCTAAAGGAAATTGGAATTGTATTCGAAAAAGATCCAAACTTGAATAATAGTTTTTTAATAGAACCACCATATGATTTTACTTTGATAAAGACAAAATCTCAAAAGACTGAAATTTGGTTAACCAATACACATCACAATATTTTTTGGAACGATGTAGAAAACAGTTTTCCACAAACTCAAAAGTATCTAAGGACAATTACAGGCGGAAAACAAATTTCTACAGACTTTTTTGGGAGTCGTCAGCTCATTAACATCGAGGGAATGGGCTGTCCGTCATTAAACAGGTTTAAAGGAAAACGGTTTTCCTATTGTGAAACACGCATAACAGGCGGGGTTTGTGCTCTTAACAATGCATACATTATTTTGACATTTTTTAAAAGTAACTTCAAAACAATAATATAATTTTTATACATCATTTTAAAGTTGAGACTAAATGTGTAAAGACCTACAAGAAAACAAAATTTAAAAAATTAAATTTCATGAGGAAATTGACCAATTTATTGAACAATTTGAAGAACAGATAATTGGTCAGCACTCTCAATACCTTCTAGGCACAAAAACTACGTTTATGAATCGAGATGGACATGATCTCAAAACTACGAATTATGGTGAACACTTTACATTTCGTAATCCTGAATTGATGTCGGAAACTTGCGCCTCCCTCTTCTATGCAAATCGTCGGAACGAAGCCACAAAATTAATTTCAATATATAATAAAACATGTTCGCAATACCAAAATAAATTAATAAATGTATTATTATGCTACAAAATAAACTTCTGACCTTTTATTTCGAGTTAAAATTACAGGTACGGAGAATGGATAATATTTCCTTGACTAAGATACGTCGGCTACTTCCGAGTTGTTGCGCGGTCGTGATTTCAACCCCTATTATGGGACGCATTAGAGCTAGCAGTCAGTCGTAAGGTCGTTGGCGTGAGGCCCCTGATCTTGTCCATGATAGTGCGCCTTCAGGCTTGTGCATGTGCCCCTTTTATTGCGGTCAGGTAATGGACAGGTGCGAATGTTCGGGTAGCTCTTGCTTGAATCCCTTTTATGACATGTTTATGACCCATTTGTGGAAAGGAGAGAATCTTAGAGAATTAAACAGTTAAACGTTCTTGGGCGGAAACTAAAATGTGTGTTTGAAAATATTCCACATCTGAGAATCATTAACTTGTGAGATCTATTTTATTGGGGTTTTTTTGATTTCTAAATTAATTTTACAATCATAGAAAATATTATTCCTCTACATTATCGGACATGTTCCTCTAAGATGACCATCTTTGAATACTTTGGATGTGCGACCTTTCTCACGTGCACAGCAACACCTGTGATAATGAGGCAGAAGGGTACGTGATCACACCTTTCCCCAACATGATCGGATATGTTCCTCTAAGATAACAACCTTTGGAATCTATGGTTGTGCGACCTTTCTCACGTGCACCTTTTGCTAATTGCTATTCTAATTGTCACAGAATCCATCTTTCCCTACTACTTCTCTCCTTGGTCAAGAAAACATTTTCGGGTGGATCCTAACAGGACCCATTCCTGCTCCAAGGAAAAATCAGATTTCCGTCCTTTTCCATGCGAATCTCCCACACGATTGACTCGTCCCTGGATAGGCTTCTCACCAAATTTGGTTAGGTGGAGGATCTGCCAGTAAAAGTGTCAAAATCTTCCGATTTGACAACTACTAGAGACGATAACGGCAGGTATGTCGTAAGTCTTCCGTTTCGTGATCCCGAAAACGTGAAATCCACCCTCGGCCACTCCAGATCCTCCGCGTTGTCGCAGTTCCTAAGAACCGAGCGACGCCTAAAGCGGGACAGTCAGCTCAAAACCAAATACGACTCCGTGATTCAAGAGTATCTCGACCTCCATCACATGAAAGAAGTCCGTCCTACCCATAATTCTGCCAGGTTTTACCTCCCGCATCATGCCGTGCTCAAGCCGGAAAGTACAACCACCAAGCTAGGTGTGGTTTTCAATGCCTCCAGCCCTTCAGAGAATGGGGTCAGTTTAAATGATATCCTTCATGCTGGCCCAGTCTTACAGTCCGATCTAACTATCCAGATCCTGAAGTGGCGATATTTCCGATACGTCTACAGTGCCGATATCGAGAAAATGTATCGGCAGATATGGGTAGATCCGAAGCATTCCCCGATCCAGCGCATCTTATTCCGCAACAGCGAGGGGCACATGCGAGATTTCGAATTACGGGCCATTCCTGGCCATTCGAGTCCTGCAACAACTGGCAACTGACGTGCAGCTCAGCCATCCAAGAGCGAGCAACGTCATTCGAAATCATATGTATGTAGACGATGTCCTTTCGGGAGCTGACTCCGCCGAGGACGCTAAGCTCATTGTTCGCAAGCTAAAAAGTGCTCTAGATTCCGCGGGCTTTCCATTAAGAAAATGGACCTCCAACCACAAAGAAATATTAGCCCATATCCAAAGCGATCATCTTCTGACAACTGACTTCCTCGAATTCGACACTTAGAGCACAGCCAAAACTCTCGGCGTACGCTGGAAGGCGACGTCCGACGAGTTCTTTTTCGTCCCACCAGATTTAGCAACGGAAATCTCCCAAGCTGTTTGATCCAGCAGGCTGCCTCGCTCCATTTGTTGTGTGTGCCAAAATCTTTATGCAAGAGATTTGGCTTCAGGATCTAGGTTGGGACGATAAACTTCCAATTGAGCTGTGCCAAAGGTGGAACAGCTTTCTCCAGAGCTATTCGGTCCTAGACCAGGTCAGAATACCCAGATGGGTTTCCTTTCGTCCAGAGTTCCGCGTAGAGCATTACGGATTCTGTGACGCCTCGCAAAAGGCATACGGTGCTGCTATCTATGTGCGCGTAGAGGTGGGCCATAAGACGATGGTGCACTTGCTCACGGCCAAGACGCGTGTGGCGCCAGTCAAAACGGTGTCCCTTCCCAGGCTGGAGTTATGTGGGGCTCTCCTTTTGTCCGAGATGGCCGAAGCCATTCTTCCTAATATGCCGAGGCTGACCTCAAAACTCCATTGTTGGACCGATTCCACGATTGTGCTAGCATGGTTAGCCAAACCAGCGTGCCATTGGACCGGTTCCACAGAGGCAGCGAATTGGTCACACGTTCAATACGAACATAATCCAGCTGATTTGGCTAGTCGAGGAGTTCCCCTCCAAGAGCTGGTGGATAACCCGCTTTGGTGGCCACTTGGCTGCAACGTCCACGCGATCTTTGGCCCAGCCAGGGAACCGACCTGCCGGTGACCGAGATCGAAAAGCGTGCCGTCAAAGCCCATGTGGCGTCTATGCCAACAGAAGATTTCCTAGATAGCTTTTCCAAATTAGATAAAGCATTGCGGGTCCTCGCGTATGTCCATCGATTTGTCCAGCGATGTCGAAGACAATCACCGCTTACCGGGGTCCGGCTAGAGGCCCAGGACCTTGCCGCCGCGGAACAGCTCATGACAATTTGCACTCAGCGCAGGTATTTTTCTGAAGAATACCGCTGCTTGAGTCAGAAGCGTCCTGTGCCCGCGGCGAGTTCGATTCTCTCCCTGAACCCCTTTCTAGATAAGAAAGGGGTTATCAAGGCATGCGGCGGCGTAACGGCCTCCGACAGTTTTGGGTATGATGAACGACATCCGATAATCCTGCCCGACGAATGTGCACTCTCGCGGCTTCTGGTAAAATTCACGCATTTCATTTCGTTACATGGTGGACCGTCTCACTCGGTCCAGATACTGGGTTCCGAGAATAAAGAACTTGGTGAAGGCAGTGGTTAACTCCTGCAAGGTCTGCGTTATCCACAAAAAGAGATTGCAAGTCCAGATGATGGGAAGTTTTCCAAAAGAGCGAGTGTCTTTTTCCCGTCCGTTCACGTACACAGGGATGGACTACGCCGGCCCGTTTGATATAAAAAATTACACCGGAAAAGCTTGTCTCATTACGAAAGGGTATGTGCTGGTTTTCGTTTGTTTTTCTACAAAGGCCATCCATCTAGAGCCTACATCCGACTTAACGACTGAAAAGTTTCTTGCCGCTTTCGCTCGTTTCGTCTCTAGAAGAGGGTGTCCTAGCCAAGTCCAGTCCGACAATAAAAAGACCTTCGTCGGCGCCCCCACCGTGCTTTCCCGAGACTTCCTGCAAGCCGTTAAGGAGTCTGTGACCGATGTGTATAGTCATCAGCAGCTCACCTGGCAATTCATTCCTCCTGGGGCACCCCATATGGGAGGCCTATGGGAAGCTGGTGTCAAGAGCTTCAAGACCTTGTTTTACAAGTCCACCGCTACACAGAAGTACACATTTGAAGAGCTGTCCACCCTCCTAGCGAGAATCGAAGCTTGTCTGATTTCCAGACCGCTATCTCCCATGTCCGAGGATCCAACTGATCTCTTAGCGTTGACACCAGGGCACTTTCTTGTTGGTGGGCCTCTTCTATCCATAGTGGAACCTGAAGTAAAGGGCGAATCCAAGTCCATTCTGGACCGGTGGCAGCACTTAAAGTCTCTCCATCAGCAATTCGGCACTCGATGGAAGGATGAGTACCTTAAAAAGCTCCACAAGCGCAACAAGTGGCAAGTCCCCACAGAAAATCTGCGTGTCGGCGATCTGGTCGTCATTAAGGATGACAGTTTGCCCTGAAATGAGTGGCGACTCGGCAGAATAGAGTCCGTTTTTCCGAGAGCCGATGGCAGTGTCGTCATAGTCGACATTCGTACGACACGCGGCATTGTCAAACATCCAGTGACCAAGGTGGTTCTTCTTCCAAGAGAGCCGTCCAAAACTACCTCGTAACGAGCCGCGTTTCTTACACACCTTAGTCCGTAGCCATTATCCACGTCATTGTTAATCAGCCCTGTTTGTTTTTTCCTTATCCACACTCTAAACAGGAAAATTGCTCCCCGTCCACGTAGCGCTCAGGCATTGGATAGCAGACGTACAAGAGGTACTCAGTCCTACCGATGCCGAGTCTGCCGCGGAATCCATCCTCTTCGGAAGTGTCAGAGGTTCCTAAAGCTGAGCGCAGAGAAGTGCCTGCGTAGTGGTGACCGGTGCAGAACGTGCATCCGGAACCATCACACGCTGCTCCACATGCACGAACTTGTTTCCCGGAAAAAGTCCGGCTCCAAGCAACAGCCCGCTTCTCCGCAGCGTTCGCGCCGGCAAGATCCGCCAACTCGCCAAACGCTGGCCCCTCCACCGCGCTCAGCACCCTCAACACCAGCTCCGTCGCTTGCGGCACTTCTCCAGCGTCATAGCGTCAATGTCCTCCCGACTGCTTTGGTGAAGACGTTCGACACCGCCGCACTCATCGATCCGTGCACCCCGACAAGCTCCATCGATGCTTCCCTGGCCGCCGCGTTTCGTTTGCCGACAACAAACGTGGGCGATGAGAGCATCTGCACGGCGACGAGGCCATCAAGCTGGAGGTGGTCCTCAAGATCGAGCCGAACGTGCGCATTCGCACCCCCATCCGTGCGCTCAGTGAGAGCGTCGTCCAGAAGTTTAAGGAGCTACCGCTCGCGGATGAGCGCTTCCACCGGCCAGCCACTATTTCCTTGATCCTGGGCGCGGACGTCTACCCGAAGGTGATACAGCCGGGCTTCCACGTGGTCGACGAGGGACTGCCAGTAGCCCAGAAGACGGTGTTCGGGTGGATCGTCTCCGACGCCTGTACGCAGGCTTGAGGCGTAGGCGAATGGCCGAAGTTCCGTCTCCTTTTTTTTGCAACGCTAGCGATTGCACGGGGGGCGGAATGTTCAGGCCCACTGTCCGGCGAATCTGGACCGGCCCCGCTATCCAGCTGCACCGCTCTCTCGCTCTCCCGCTCTCTCGCGCTCCCGCTCTCCTGCGCTGTTCCCAGCTCCCCTCCGTGAAGTCTCCGCTGCGCTTTGGAGCGCAGAGCGGAGCTTAGACTTAAGTAGTTAAATTTTGGAAGTCATATTGAATAAACCGCGGTCGTACCCCCGCCTATTTTACAAGTGAACTTTTTCGCGTACTTCTTTTCGGTCAAGGGGCAATTCGCGTTTCGAGTGGTTTTCTCCCCTACAGCTTAGACGCTTTCCGCCGCACCAGCAGCAAACCGCACCAGCAGCTAACCGCCAAAGCCCAGCGCAGCAGCCTGCCGAATAATAATAGAGAATAATAGAGAATTTTAAACAAAAACAAGGAAGAACGCTATAGTCGAGTACCTGGACTATCAGATACCCGTTACTCAGCTAAAGGGACGTAAGGAAAATGGATTTAAGATTTAAGCGTTGTGGGCGTTAGAGTGGGCGTGGCAACATTTTTTGGATCAATCGATAGGTATTGACGAGACCAATACACTTCAGTTAAAATTTTTTATCTAGCATGAAAATTGTGGGCGTCACAGGCTTGGGCGGCTTGTGAGCGTTAGAGTGGGCGCGGCATATTCGCGTAACAAACTTGCGCTGCGCTCAAGCCTACGGAATCTAAATCTGAAATCCCATTTCTCTATCCTTGATATTTTCCGAGATACCCGCGTTCATATTTATCATGTTTTGAAGTTTGTGGGCGTTAAAGTGGGCGTGGCAAACTTTTTTTTTCGATAGGTATTGATGAGAACAATACATTTCAGTTAAAATTTTAATTCTAACATCAAAACTGTAGGAGCCACAGTTTTGAGCGGTTTGTGGGCGTTAGAGTGGGCGTGGCACTCTGCTGAAACAAACTTGCGCTGCGTAAGAAGCTCAGGAATCTGCACGCCAAATCTCAATAGCCTAGCTCTTATAGTTTCCGAGATCTCAGCGTTCATCCGGACGGACAGACGGACAGAAGGACAGACGGACATGGCTAGATCGACTCGGCTAGTGATCTTGATCAAGAATATATATACTTTATGGAGTCGGAAACGCTTCCTTCTGCCTGTTACATACTTTCCGACGAATCTAGTATACCCTTTTACTCTACGAGTAACGGTTATAATTAGTTGAGAATGGGAGCACATATGGATTTAGGAAGAAGGGATCTAAGCAGATTCGTCACCGTCCAATACAAAAGTGCTACGGTAGGAGTTAAATGCCATTATAATAGTATATATAGAAGATCACATTCTAGGCGAAGTCTGATTAAATCTAAACGTACAAATTTAAAATATTTATCTAGCCGCCACCGCCACCGAAATTCTAAACGGAATATTAATACCCCCCAGCAACGTTAAGAATTAATTGTTTTGAGTTTGCAAAGTAATTAATGCAGAGAGACGGAAAGATAGGATTGTTTATAAAAGAATGTCGAAAGATGCTGATCTCCTTTCCAAACAAGAGAGTAAAGAAGAGATAGAAGAAGAAGAACCAGGTTATCTTAGTGATGGTCCACAAATCCATGAAATTGAAATCGATGAAGCAGAAAGAATTAATGGGTTATATTTACGAAAGAGAAATTTAGCAGCTCAAATGATGATTAAATATTTAAATAAAAAAAGAAAGTGAGATTAGAACAGATAAAATACCAATTAACGATTTCAAAATAACTAATAGTGATATTATATCATAATCTGATTGAATAGGGAAATATGTTTGTCCTTGCAGAATATAAAAAAAGAAGATGAAAATAATAGTTCGAGTAAATTAAAAAAAAGTGAGTTTAATATATATATACAAAATAATATTTTTATATATATACTAATAATATTTATATTTTCAGAACTCCAAAACATTAATAAAAAAGAGGTTGGCAAAGTTTCTCTTGATTTGTATGATGACGGTGATGATGATGATGATGACCACGATGTAATCCTTTATGATGATGATAATACATGGTGTATTCCAAGATCATCTAGTGAGGATGAAACTATTGTTGTTGAGGGTGGTATAGATAACTATGTTCAAACTATACCGTTTAATTTAGATGAAGATAATGATGAATACATGAAATCAATTCCTTTAAGTAATGATGACAATAAAGTGTATAGATAAGAGGGTGGTATAGATAACTATGATCAAACTATGCCACTAAATATAGAAGAAAGTAAGCAAATTGAATGTAATTCCAAGAAAATATTGTAGTTCTTCTGTTAAATTCAAATTTTATAATGTTCTGAATTGTAATATTTGGTTAATACATTTTCTTAAATTTTACCATTAACCTTTATGTAAAAGCGATGTTTGTTCTGTTAAATAAAAATTTCATTTGTATTATTTGCAATTATACTTGTAGGTTACATTTATTTGAATAAAAACGTATTTGACTTAATATACTATCTCATTTGTTCTTGTGTATATTCTGTTAGGAACCAACACCACCACCACCACCACCACCTCCACCTCCACTATAAAATTGAAACATTTAAGATTACCCTCTCCTTAACTTAATACAAGTTAGAAGCAACATACTTTAGATATTCACGCTGACTTTCCCATCTAATGCTCGCTAAAGACGGGGAGGATCTCGAACCCACGCTTGTTTCACACCACAAATGTATGCGGTCTAATATCCCTGAAACCAACACCTTTTGACCACAAGACCGAAGACAGGTTACACTAACAGATATCATCTACATCCCTAGTTGAATCAACAAAACGGCCACGCATACTAAAACAACTTTCCCCTCCTCCTCCTCTTTAGGTTTTGGTGCGTTACCATTAAAATCCTTGAGTACTTTCATCATTTCCGGATTGACCATTTGTAGTTGTTGCCATTGTAGTTGTATCTTCTTGTAGTTGTTTCTTCTTGTAGTTGTTTCTTCTTATAGTTTCTGTTGTAGTTGTTTTTTCTTGTAGTTGTTGTTGTTGTTTTCAGCTGTTTTTAGCAGTTGTAGCTGTTTCGATGTTGTTGTTTTAATGTTTTAACTGTTTTTGATGTTGTTCTTGTTGCTTTTGATGTTTGAAAGATGTTGTAGGTTGAAACTTTAGGTTGAGAACGTTTACAATTACTAAACGATCTCATTTGTTTTTTTGTATATTCTGTTGGAAACCACCACCACCACCACCTGCACCTCCACTATAGAATTGAAACATTTAAGATTACCCTCCCCTTAACTTAATTCAAGTTAGAAGCAACATACTTTAGATAGGTTAGGTTAGGTTAGAGCGGCTGCCAAATCATTGACACACTTAGTCCTTAAAAGGTCCATTGTGGTACCGCGTGGATCTGTATCCCCTTTCTTAAAAATCTGCTGCCTTTATTGCAGCTGGCTTAGCATAATTCCCATCCGGTTGCTTTAATGAATTTTATTATTCGTTTTAGGCTTATGTTCGCCAGTTCAGATAGACTGCTCATGAAGGGATTCCCTAAGTGGTACAGTCTAGATCTGCTCAGGGCCGGGCAGGAACAGAACAGGTGTTCCACCGTTTCCTCTTCCTCCTCGTCCCTGCAGCTTCTGCAGAAATCGTTTCGGGGCGCGCCCAATCTGCTTGCGTGTGTGCCAACCAACCAGTGGCCTGTTAACACTCGTATTACCATTCCGCACTCGGTACGGTTTACTCTTAATAGTTCCGAAGTTCTCTTCGCGTCAATGATTGGCCATGTCTGGCGAGAGATGCGACAGTGCTTAACATGTGTCCATGCTAGGCTCGCAAGTTTCTTATATTGGTTTTTAATGTTAAGCTTGCAGGTGGTCATCGGCATACCAATGTTCTCCTTGTCCGGAAGGAGAGGAACGGTAGTGCCATGCCCGGCCAGCTCATCTGCAATACAATTGCCTGTAATGTTCCGGTGACCCGGGACCCATATCAGGTAAATTTTAAACTGCAGAGCCATCTCGTGCAGAGATTTGCGGCAGTTTGATATGGTGTGGGAGTTTGTATTGGTCGAGATAATCGACCTGATAGCCCTTATGCCCTGTTAAAAAGGGTTCTGCAACTGGATCTGAGTTCTTGCTACGGTGTTGTCTCCGTTGCTGTAATTATGAAGCAGAAATATGCTAAGGTGCATTTTGCCTAGAATGCAGGTTCGAATTTTACCATCTTTTGGATCAAGCAGCAGCTTGAAATCTTTGGTAACCAGTCCAGCAACCTTGCCTCCTACCACCCAAGGCTCCAGTTTGAGTACTAGGACTGCCCCGCCGTCAGCCAGGTGGAGCAGGAGGGCAGCCGACGCTGCTTTACTGTGATGGAGGTTCACTTGCAGTAGTCTTAGCGACATTTGTCGAGTTCCCCTCCACCACTGTGACGTCCGCTTCCTCGCTGCCGCTGAGGTCGCCGTCGTCTTCGTCCGCCGGATTCATCGCCTGCATCCCTCTGCTTAGCGACGCGTCGGTTCATCATCTCCAGGAGCCTCTATCTCCTCGGGAAAGACCTGCTCGGCTGGGTTGCCGGTGGGGTCCTCCTTCGAGTTAGAGTCTCTCTTATAGACTTTGATGCGGATGGCACTGAATCCGAAGTTCAGCTCCCCGTGAGCGGCCTCTATTGGGGATACTGACTCCTTATTCAGTACCACGATGGCCTGGCTGATCGGCCCCTCGTGAGGTTCCACCTTTACGACTTTCCAGTCGTGCGTGGGCAAATTGGGGTTGCATCTGTGCAACATAAAGAGGATGTCCTCCGGTGCTTTGATAGACGACGGCAGCCATATCCTCGCTCGTGGTCTGCTGGGGACGTCGCACCAATCTAGTGCAACGATTTCCGCCCCAGGATACACCTCTCCGAGCTTCTCCGTCGCCTTCTTGTAGAGGTCAGCTGATCTCTGACTGTCGCAAGACACCACCTTGACGCTGCCCTGGAACCAGCCTGCGTCCTTGCAACATGGCGTCGGTTGGGGGAAGTCCCGGAGCAAAGCCATGCAGATGACCGCTAGCTGCTTCTACGGGGTTTCCCTTGTCAACCAGTCCAATCAGAACCTTGTCCCGCGCTATCTCCGCAAATGACAGGTTCTGTTGGACCCTAGATCTCTTTGCCGCAGGTCCAGGCAACTCTAGAGATCGTTGTCTCTTTGGCTGTGCACTTACAGGACTAAGCTTCTCTTCCCCGTAGTTGGGGAGCACCGTCTTCGCCCATTCCACCTTCTTCAACCATTCGGCTGAGGGGTTGGCAATCTTGCTCCTGTTATGTGAGCTGAGTGTCTGCGCGGCAGTCCGCTTCTCCGCATAGGTGCATTTATTTTGCTCGGTGGTTGGAGCGACCGTCTTAGTCATACCTCCTGCAGTTTTTGGCGCCGGCGCGCACTTTGCAGATGTGCTGGCGGCCGACTGCCTTCCACCTATCACCCCCAGTTTGGGGTGGGGCCCTTTTGGGATAGCCCCCGAGCTGGTGCCAGCACAGGCGGAGCCAACGCTCGCAGATCCTGTCGCACCCACTTTCTCCTCCGTCACGGGTTTCTTAGGAGTGCCCGGCTCCATTGTGTTTTTATTTTTATTTCTGTTGGCATTCATATTTGATTCCCACGAGTTGCGGAGAAAGGGAAGGTCCACCCGGGCAGAGATCCGCGATGCCCGGGTAAGGCGATAAATAGAGCAGGGGGCCGCCATCTCCCTGAGCCCACCGTTAGAGACTAAGCTAGTTTTTAACCCGGGCCCTCAGCAAGGCTGACTCTCGGCACGGTCCGAATTACACCTTAGTCCGGCCCTGGGTGAGATGTTGTGTGGGATAGGAAGGAGGTAGGTTGTGCGTTTGGGGAAAAAGGGTTGTGTAGAGCAACTATTTAAATGCGGCTGAACAATTCGCATCGACGGTACTGCCGCTAGGCAGCGACAGATACGCGCTGGCTGTTCGGGGCTGTTTATTACAGAGGTTTCGGTCTGACGGAATCCGTTTGACCTAGCCTACTGCTATTAACAGCTGGCCTTATAGGCCGTTCGCTATCCGCAACCTGCGACCCGCTTGGTCGCCTCCAGCTAGGCGTCCTCGGAACCATCTCACAAGTTCCTTGTGCGGTCTAATATCCCTCAAGCCAACACCTTTTGACCACAAGACCGAAGACAGGTTATAATAACAGATATCATCTACAACCCTAATTGAATCAACAAAACGGCTACGCATAATAAAACAACTTCCCCCTCCTCCTCCTCCTTAGGTTTTGGGGCGTTACCATTAAAATCCTTGAGTACTTTCATCATTTCCGGATTGAACATTTGTAGTTGTTTCTTCTTGTAGTTGTTTCTTCTTGAAGTTTCTGTTGTAGTTGTTTCTTCTTGTAGTTGTTGTTGTTGTTGTTGTTCTCAGCTGTTTTTAGCAGTTGAAGCTCTTTTCGATGTTGTTGTTTTACTGTTTTAACTGTTTTTGATGTTGTTCTTGTTGCTTTTGATGTTTGAAAGATGTTGTAGGTTGAAACTTTAGGTTGAGAACGTTTACAATTACTAAACGATCTCATTTGTTATACCCGTTACTCGTAGAGTAAAAGGGTATACTAGATTCGTCGGAAAGTATGTAACAGGCAGAAGGAAGCGTTTCCGACCCCATAAAGTATATATATTCTTGATCAGGATCACTAGCCGAGTCGATCTAGCCATGTCCGTCTGTCCGTCTGTCCGTCTGTCCGTCTGTCCGTCTGTCCGTCTGTCCGTCTGTCCGTCTGTCTGTCCGTCCGGATGAACGCTGAGATCTTGGAAACTATGAGAGCTAGGCTATTGAGATTTGGCGAGCAGATTCCTGAGCTTCTTACGCAGCGCAAGTTTGTTTCAGTAGAGTGCCACGCCCACTCTAACGCCCACAAACCGCCCAAAACTGTGGCTTCTACAGTTTTGATGCTAGAGTAAAAATTTAAACTGAAATGAATTGTTCTCATCAATACCTATCGATTGACCCAAAAAAAAGTTTGCCACGCCCACTTTAACGCCCACAAACCGCCTACAAACTTCAAAAAATCGTAAATATGAACGCGGATATCTCGGAAACTATCAAAGATAGAGTATTGGGATTTCAGATTTAGATTCCGTAGCCTTGTACGCAGCGCAAGTTTGTTATGCGAATATGCCACGCCCACTCTAACGCCCACAAACCGTCCAAGCCTGTGGCGCCCACAATTTTTATGCTAGATTAAAAATTTTAACTGAAATGTATTGGTCTCGTCAATGCCTATCGATTGATCCAAAAAAAAATTTGCCACGCCTACCCTAACGCCCACAATGCTTAAATCTGTCTTCCGCCGGTAGGTGGCGCATTTAAATCTCGCTTTGCTGCTTGCATATCTCCATTTCCCTTTGGTCCCTTTAGCTGAGTAACGGGTATCTGATAGTCGAGGTACTCGACTATAGCGTTCTTCCTTGTTTTTTTGTATATTCTGTTGGAAACCACCACCACCACCACCTGCACCTCCACTATAGAATTGAAACATTTAAGATTACCCTCCCCTTAACTTAATTCAAGTTAGAAGCAACATACTTTAGATATTCACGCTCACTTTCCCATCTAATGCTCGCTAAAGAGGGGGAGGATCTCGAACCCACGCTTGTTTCACACCACAAAAGTATGCGGTCTAATATCCCTCAAACCAACACCTTTTGATCACAAGACCGAAGACAGGTTACACTAACAGATATCATCTACAACCCTAATTGAATCAACAAAACAGCCACGCATAATAAAACACCTTCCTCCTCCTCGTCCTCCTCAGCCTAAATATCGTTTTACAAATTCCTACGCATGACAAAACACCCCTCTCACACTCCTACACACCCTATTCGGGTAAAGATCACTCTTAACAACCACAAAATCCTACTCATGACAAAACACCCCTCACACACAAGCAATCACAAGTTCCTACGCATACCAAAACACCCCAAAACACCCTACACACCCTATTCGGGTAAATATTTCACACGACCACACATTTTTACGTATGACAAAACAACCCTCACACACACACACCTTTGGGGTGAGAAAAAGACAAGACAAGACAAGGCAAAACACCCCACCCCCATTTTCACCATTTCTTTGGGGTGATCCCCACACCTCACACCGCTTTCTAACCTCATTAATGCAAATTAGGTCATTATAACACCTGTGTGCAACCATGCGTGACTAATTAGGGTCACCCCCACCCCCTTTTTCTAACACTTACATTTCTTAATTATGCTAATTAGGTCATTAAAACACCCCCCCACCCCCTTTTTTGACATGATTTATTACCTAGTGATCCAGGACCCGTATAATTCTACTACTAACCATACCCCGGTAGCTGGCAAAATGCACCAGCCGGCTATTGACTCCCAGGATAGGGGAAACAGAGAAACAGGTCCCCTAGGTGGGAACACCTAGTTAATATGTATATCCAGTATGGGAGGCTACCGAAAGCACCAGTCCGGTATAAAAGACCCCAGCCAAATAGAGAAGACAGACAAAATTTGTTCTGATCTCCCTGGCACTGGCTTAGAGGTGCAACTCCCATCAGCGCAGACCACCCACTGGAAGAAGACTGGTGTCCAGAAGGACGTCTTGACCATTTCCCTGAGATAAACTTTATCCAGGTGGAAGTCCTGGTTACCGGTCCTGCGATCGACCGTATCCTGAAGGAAGTCCACGAGCAAACCCTGAAGGACGAAACTACTGGTGAACTGTATATCTGCCCAAAGGACCCCAAGATGGGCAGCAAAACATCCAAAGTGACCGACAGTACCGCCAATGTTATAAACACAGTGAAGATCAACGATTATAAGGACGATATCCAATATGTCTGAAGCTCTGCGTTGGACTACTCCCAGTTCTCGTAGTCTTGAAGGTCGTTAAGATGTACAAACGATCTACGCAGAAACGCCGCGACCAACATCACGCCCTGGAGAAAGTGCTGACCCGCATTGGAGCCTAACGGGCGCAGTCACAGCAAAGTGCCCAGGTACATAATAAGCTAACAAAAGGCTTATAAGTTTCAATAAGTTACAAACAGAAGTGAATCGCCAAAACAATTAAAAACAAACTGCTAGTCCATGCTATTCTGAATGCAAGTGAAATAGAGCCAACAAGTGCATTGAACAAGAAATTGGAGCTGCAGCGACCAGCCCCCAGCCCCGAGCCATTGGAACTGACGTATACCGCAGTGGAACTCCTATACGATGCATTTATACATAGATATTTATACTATATTATATTTTGTGTAACAGGTTTTGTGTTATGTTATTGTGAACCGCCAATTAATATCGCACGTGTATTTATATATATATATTTATATATAAACCCATTGTAACGTCTCCCAAAGCCCAAGATCCGGAAATTTCATCAATAAGTGCTCAATAAGCGTATGAAAATGAGTGGATAAACTAACATAGGCATGTCCTAGGGTTCATCAGTGCTCAATAACTAGCACACATTGAGGGCTTTTTTGAGCAGCATAAAAATCACACGTTCAACACCCTTTGAGCGCTTAGCGGCCAATAAAATTTACGTTTTGTAAACATCTAGTCAATATCATGACGAACTATTAGCTTTAAGAGTGAATTGTACATATATATAATAATCGAAAAATGATGTGAACTGATAGATGGTCACACATAAATGTAAGTTAGGATTTAAGAGAACCAGGGGACGGTCACTTTAGACCGGCTTTTGGTGAGAAGAACACGTTTTTGGAAAGCAAAAAACTAAATAAAATAAAACGAAGCCCATCCTAGTGGCCTCTAAAAAACTAAGAACGTAAGCTGTTTATAAATCAGGTGTGGGGTTTGCCCCAGATCTTCTCGGGATGATATATTAATCCTGACAAAGGATGAACTAGCGAGCCTGCTAATCGCAAAAGAGGTACCAGTGGACGGCAAAGAGACCATACAACAACTGCGAGGGATGGCAAAAGCCGTACTGTTAACAGCTACCATAGAGTTGGACAATATTACTGAAAAATCGGATGACGAAGTCGATGATGTAGCTGAGAGTGTGCCAGGAGAGGACGGCCTCAATTCCGGCGAACTGGAAATTTTGAACCCGCTGACCCTGCACAGAGGAAGGAAGAATCTTGCCGAGTTGAAAGTTCAAGTGGCCGCTTTGGAGAGCATCACTGTGGACCGCAGACCTACCATTGACATTAAGGACATAGAATCAACCTTGCGAAATTTCTCTGGAGACGATCACGTTGGTGTTCACGCATGAATCCGTGAGGTGGACTTGGCTGCTGATATACACGGTTTGAGCGATCACCAGCGTTGGCTACTGGGTAATCGCAAGCTACAGGGGTCAGCCCGTTCATACACGATGTACAAAAAACCACCACCTGGAAGGAACTGAGCGAGTGTCTACTCAAAGTCTTTGAGGTTGCAAAGCAGTTGCAGAGTCGCTCACTCCTTAAAGGCGAATCGCAGCTACAATATTTTATAGTTATGCGTAATATTGCTAGACAAGGGACGTTCGAGGACACGGACGTTATAAAATACATTGTGGATGGCTTGCAGGGTCACACCGGTTGCGCAGCACCGTTGTATTACTGTGTTTCTCTCGATGAGCTGCGTGAGAAAATGATGCGTTATCAGACCGTACAGGCCGAGTTTAAACGAAAGCCACAAACTCCACGCACGGCTGTACCTTTGCGACAGTCATCTTCCGCAAACATTTCGGATGCTCGTAATGCAGACGCCAACATAAGTTGCTTTAATTGCCGCTCAATGGGACATTACAGCAATCAATGCAAGAAACCGAGGCGCCCAGAGGGAGGATGCTTCCATTGCTTTGAGACTTGGCACCAGTACCAGTGACGAGGAGGAAGAGGAAGACGATTCTGTTGGCGGAAACTCTTTTATTCAACTAGTAAGCATAAAATTACCTAGTAAACAGGGATGCATTGATATTGATAACATTTTTGCGTTATTAGATACCGGAAGAACCGTGAGTTTTATAAGTAAAGAAATCATTCCGCAAGCTGTTAGTTATGAAAACCTTGAAGATCGTCGTTTCCGTGGCCTCAGTGGACAAAACATTTTGACAATTGGAAAAGTTAAACTGATACTTGTGTTTAAAGAAAAATACTATAGAATGGAAGCTTTTGTTATTCCTAGTCTTATATTACCGACGCCATTGTTATTAGGCAGAGATGTATAGTTTCACTATTGTCACTTAAGTTAGTAACTGTAAACTGTACCAAATTATGAAAATAATTACTCACTAAACAATATTATTGCGGTGGCTTCCGATTTATACTGCGCATCTCTATTTACAAAGGTGTCAAACTTAAAAACATACCTTGCCATAGCTTAAAAAAGCAAAAAGATCAATGTTTATTTGTAAACACAATTGCATCCCCGGTGAAACTTGAGATGTTTCATGAATGGATGAATGAATTTGCGAACTTGGTGGTGTCGACTGATAGCGTTGCGATCGTAGGCGAGGAGTTTGGTTGTGTTCGAATGCAGGAGTGCCGGGATATTATTGCAAGCTATTACATTAATAAGTTTTCAAAAGGTTGTAGCTCGCCACATTCAAAATGTGCATTCGTCTTACTGAAACAACCCCATTTCACTGCGCCCCTAGAAGATTGTCATATTATGAAAGGAAGATTGTTTCTGATACAGTTAATAATCTATTGGCCGATAAAATCTTTCGCCTAAGTAACTCCCCATATGCTTCGGCTGTGGTACTAGTTAAAACGAAAGATGGAAATATAAGAATGTGTGTTGATTACCGTGGGTTGAATAAGAAGACAGTTCGTGACAATTTTCCTTTACCGCTTATAGAAGATTGCTTAGAATACCTTGAAGGTAAATCCGATTTTTCTGTTATAGATCTTAAGAGTGGTTTCCATCACATAGGTGTTGAAGAAGAATCCGTGAAATACTCTTCCTTTGTGACTCCGGACGGGCAGTTTGAGTATTTAAGGATGCCTTTCGGGCTTAAAAATGGACCGGCTGTATTCCAAAGGTTTATATCTCACGTATTAAGCGAGCTTGTTAGAAATCGTCAAATTGTTGTGTATATGGATGATATCATTCTGGCATCTAATACTGAAGATGAGCATCAAAAGGTATTAGCTACGTTGCTGAATATTCTTGTTAAGTTTAGTCTCGAAATAAATTTCAAAAAAAGTAGCTTCTTGCAAAAACGTATTGATTACTTAGGTTATGATGTTAGTGCTAAGGGAATTTTGCCTAACGATACTCACTTGGGAGCGATCAAACGATATCCGGAACCGCTTAACAGTAAAGCGTTGTATTCTTGTCTCGGTTTGTTCTCATATTTTCGATATTTTGCTCTCAAGGAAAAAGGGTTTTTTGCAAAGAACGTCAGTAACATTATAAACAGGAAAAAAGAGCCGCAACCACTCTTCAGAGTCGAGCTAGAGCCAGACAGCAGAGTCTTGAAGAAAAATGAAGTGCACCCCATTTATAACCTGCAATACTTATTACACCGAAGAATTAACGTGGAAGAGCCACATAAAAGGAACGGCCCAGTGCAATGCACAATTTGTCAGGAGTATGGACACACCAGGGCATACTGTTCACTTCGAACAGTCTGTGTAGCTTGTGGAGACTTCCACAATTCGGCTAACTGCCCTGCCAACAAAGAAGACCCCAAAAAGAAAAAATGCGTTAATTGCCAAGGTAACCACACGGTAAACTACAGGGGCTGTCCGATCTACAAGGAGATGAAGGACCGCATGCGAAAAGTGATAGCAACGCGCCATCAGAATACCCAAAATGCGTACACTTACTCGCGTACGACGCCGGAAGTATTTTTCGGCACGGCTGCAAGATCATCATTGATCATCATTTAAATACCCAGAAGGGATTCTCATAGGCCGATGCCCTTCGATCGGGGACGGAAAGCCCACTCCAGTCTAATCTAGGAAACGCTCAGCAGATCCAAGTACAGTCGCAAAGCACTCTGGAAACTATGATGGTGACCATGCAACAAAGTATGATGGAACTCATGTCATTCATGAAAACGACCATGCAAACACTGGTTCAAAACCAGAACATGGTGATACAGCTACTTGTAGCTAAGCAGTCCAAATAATCAGATGGCAAATCTACAAATAACAATGTGGAACGCCAATGGCGTTTCACGGCACAACCTTGAAGTAACACAGTTACTGAATGAAAACCATATCGACATTATGCTACTGGTAGAGACGCACCTCACAAACAAATACAACTTCCAAATAAGAGACTACACTTTCTATCGCACAGACCATCCAGATGGTAAAGCCCACGGCGGAACCGGCATCCTAATCAGGGAACGCATCAAGCACCACTTTCACCAAAGGTTTTCAACTAATTACTTGCAAGCCACGTCTATCAAAGTGCAGTCAGGCAACGGAAACATCACCATAGCCGCTGTCTACTGCCCGCCTCGCTTTACAATTTCTGAAGGACAATTTATGGACTTCTACAACTTGCTTGGAGATCGCTTTATAGCTGCAGGGGACTATAATGCCAAACACACGCACTGGGGATCACGCCTTGTGACTCCCAAGGGAAGGCAATTATACAATGCAATCATAAAACCGAACAACAAATTAGACTATGTTTCCCCTGGCAGCCTCACATACTGGCCAACAGACCCCAGGAAAGTTCCAGACCTAATAGACTTTGCGGTGACAAAAAACATTCCCCGGAATATAACAAGCGCCAAAGCGCTTTCGGACCTGTCGTCAGACCATTCGACAGTGATAATAACTCTTCTTCAAAGCACAAAAACCACAGATCACCCCCTCAAGCTGACGTCGCACAGAACCAACTGGTTAAAATATAAAAAGTATGTAAGCTCACACATCAAATTAACCCCTCACTTCAACATCGAAGCGGACATCGACTGCTCTACCGATGCTCTTGAAGAAGTATTCGTGGAGGCAGCCACTATCTCAACACCACAAGGCAGGGACGTGCAAACCAACCACTTCAAAACTAATCTGCAAATTGAACGGTTAGTCCTAGAAAAGAGGCGCCTGCGACGTGCCTGGCAAACCAACAGATCGCCGTCATCAAAACAACGTCTTAAGGAAGCCACTCGCACACTAAATCGAGCTCTAAAGCAAGAAACAGAAAATGCACAGCTGCAGTACATTAAAAAACTTTCGCCAACCAGTACTAAACATCCTCTGTGGAGGGCTCACCCAAATCTGAGCTCTCCAATCGAAACAGTCACTCCGATAAGAAACTCATCTGGCATCTGGGTCCGCAGCGACGAAGATAGAGCCGAAACTTTTGCTTTACATCTCAGAAACGTTTTCCAGCCGAACCCTGCCACTGGTTCATTTTCCCTACCACAAATCGAATCTGAATCTATTTCCCTACCACCATTGTTTCAGCCAAAGGAGATCGCGAAAGTCATTGGGGAACTGAAACCGAAAAAAGCCCCTGGCGGTGACCAAATAACCCCAAAAATGTTAATTGAACTTTCAAACTCTGCCATTGAGGTAATTTGTAAGCTCTTCAATGGGATTATAAGTCTCGGCTACTATCCGAAAAAATGGAAAAAATCTATCATCATTATGATACCGAAGCCCGGAAAAGACCACACAATTCCGTCATCCTACAGACCAGTTAGTTTATTATCGTGTCTGTCTAAGCTGTTCGAAAAATGCCTTCTAACTCGCATAACACCATATCTAGAAGCACACAATGTTATCCCTGCTCATCAATTTGGATTTCGTCAAAACCATGGAACAATCGAACAAGTTAACAGAATAACATCAGAAATACGCACATCCTTTGAGTATCTCAAGCCTTCGATCGAGTATGGCTAGATGGCCTCATGCACAAAATCAAAACACACTTGCCTGATTACACTCACAAGCTTCTTGAGTCGTATCTATACAACAGGACCTTCGCAGTAAGGTGCAATACAACAACATCCGACGACTACATTATCAAAGCCGGAGTCCCGCAAAGAAGCGCGCTAGGGCCTACTCTGTTCCTCCTATACACAGCGGCTATTCCCACGAACGAGCAGCTAACAACATCTACGTTCGCTGACGACACCGCAATTTTAAGTCGCTCGAGGTGCCCAGGCCGAGCCACAACACAGCTAGCAAACCACCTCCTCGTAGTAGAGAGGTGGCTATCTGACTGGCGGATTAAAATAAATGAACAAAAATGTAAACACATAACGTTTACTCTCAACAGGCAAACATGCCCTCCACTGTTATTGAATAATACGCAGATTCCCCAAGTCAACGATGTAACGTATCTCGGCGTCCACCTTGACAGACGACTAACCTGGAGAAGACACATCGAACGCAAGAAAGTACATCTAAAAGTAAAGGCCAGCAGCTTCCACTGGATTCTTAACGCTCGTTCGCCCCTGCGTCTGGACTACAAGGTTTTGCTCTACAACTCCACTCTTAAGCCCATCTGGACATACGGCTCCCAGCTATGGGGAAACGCCAGCAGAAGCAACATAGACATTATACAGCGCGTTCAATCGAAAATCCTGCGAACTATCACTGGGGCACCATGGTATATTCGCAACCAAAACATCCACAGGGACCTAAGCATTCCTACCGTAAAAGATGAAATAGACAAACAAAAAGCGTCCTACAACGAAAAACTCTCTGTGCACCCCAATCGCCTCGCAAGAGGCTTGACTTGGGTTTCCAGCCGATCCCGTATACAACGCAACGACCTGCCAAGCCAGCTATAACTTTCGGGCCCCTTTAGCACAACAGCAGTCATATGACTGTGAGATAGATTAATTAGTCTAAGATTTGATACACTTATTGTTAGTATCCAAAGAAAGAAGATTCAATAAATAAATAGCAAAGCATTTAAAAAAAAAAAAAAAAAAATATTTTCGAAAGTTTGTCCCTAATTTTTCACGCGTGCCAAAGCCCTTAACCGACCTATTAAAAAAAGGAGGGCCCTTTCCAAAGCCAGATTCCGAAAGAAATGCCTTTGTGGAGTTAAGAACAGCATTGTCGAACCCGCCAGTCCTGTCAATTTTCAAACCCATTACGAAACGGAATTGCATACTGATGCGAGCTCTCATGGCTTTGGTGCAGAACTATTGCAAAAACAGTTAGATAAGAAGCTTCGTCCCGTTTTCTTTTACTCAAGAAAAGCTACCGCAGCCGAGTCTCGTTACCACAGTTTCGAACTTGAAACCTTGGCAAGCCTTTCCTAATTGTAACAGATTACAGTTCCTTGGTTCAAACGTTGAGTAAAAAATCCATCAATCCTCGTATTGCCCGTTGGTCCCTTGAGTTAGAAAGTCTTAATTATTCGATAGCTCATGGGCCGGGTTCAAGTATTGCTCACGTCGATGCACTAAGTAGGCAAAGGGAGTTGTTAGGGAGTCCGCGTGTGACACCGTCTATGATTAAAAATCCGTGTGTACCTGATATACCTTGTAAACATGAAAACCCGGTTGAACGTAAAATACCTAGTGAACCTGAAAACCCGGTTGAACCTAAAATACCTTGTAAGCCTAAAAAATTCGGTTGATCCTAAAATACCTTGTAAACCTGAAAATTCGGTTGAACCTAAAATACCTTGTAAACCTGAAAATTCGATTGAATCCGTGAAAGTATTCCCCGAAGTTAGTAAACTTGTTGGAATTGTTGGAGCAGACCCATGCGACATTGATTTGCTTTTGCAGACGGAGCAGATGAGGGATGACAAAGTGCGTACCTTGCGACAGAAATTGGAGAAAGGAGAGATAGAACGGTTTGTTTTAATTGATGGAATAATTTATAGAAAGAATGATAACGGAAGGTTATGTTTGTATGCCCCAACTCAAATGCAAGAACAGTTGATCAGATTAAGTCATGAAAAGTTGGGTCACCTTGGAGTGGATAAATGTGTTGACGATCTGAAAAATAAGTATTGGTTTCCGTTGTTGAGAAGCAATGTTGAATCCTTTATCCGCAATTGTTTGTCATGCATCCTTCATTCAGTACCTAAAAGTGTCCATGACCGTACCCTCCATAGTATTCCGAAGGTCCCAATTCCGTTTGATACCATTCACATTGACCATTTGGGTCCGTTGCCTTGTATCAATTCAAAAAGAAAACACCTGTTAGTTACTATCGACGCTTTTACCAAATTCGTGAAATTGTACCCAGTTAATTCTACCAGTACCAAAGAAGTTAATTCCAGTCTTTCAAAATACTTTGAGTATTATAGCCGACCGCGACGAATTATTTCGGATCGTGGTACCTGTTTTACATCATTTGAGTTTTCTAGTTTCCTAAGTGAGTGAAATATAGGGCACGTTAAAGTTGCTACCGCAGCCCCTCAGGCGAACGGTCAGGTGGAACGCATAAACCGAGTGTTAACCCCGATGTTAGGTAAACTATCCGAGCCGTTGAACCAATCCGATTGGTACAAGTTGGTCAACCGAGTTGAATTTGCCATTAATAATTCCGTTCAGAAGAGTACTGGTAAAACTCCTAGTATTTTGCTTTTTGGTAGCAACCAGCGGGGACCCGTTGTATACGAATTATCCGAATATCTTGAGGAGAAGTTTAGACTTTCTAACCCGTGTGATATTACCTCCGAAAGGATAAAAGCTAGTGAGAATATTAAACGGTCACAAGCTCGTAATGAATCCATATATGCCCTAAGACACAAAGCACCCATGAAGTATAATAATAATGACTTTGTTGCTATTCTCAATGTTGATGTTAGGCCTGGACAAGACTATAAGATTGTGCGTGTGATGATCGAGGCCGATCAAATGTCAGGTTCCCCGAATGTAAACACCAAGTCAATATCATGACGAACTATTAGCTTTAAGTGTGAATTGTACATATATATAATAATCGATAAATGATGTGAACTGATAGATGGTCACACATAAATGTAAGTTAGGATTTAAGAGAACCAGGGGACGCTCACTTTAGACCGGCTTTTGGTGCGAAGAACACGTTTTTGGAAAGCAAAAAACTAAATAAAATAAAACGAAGCCCATCCTAGTGGCTTCTAAAAAACTAAGAACGTAAGCTGTTTGTAGTTCATTTAATTTTTTGTATTTCATTATTTTAAAATTTGGCACCTCCTTGCCAGCATCTGGGGTCTGCGTTGCCTTCTTTGTTTAGCAGCTTCTGCAGCGCCTTTTCCGGAGGCTCCGAGGGCTCCACCTGAGCGATTGCATATAGTATTACAAAAAATTGGTTTTCAAAATAGAACGAGACAAGAATAAAAACGAGTGACCGAAATAAGTCGTTATTTGTAAGACTTATTTTGAGTAAGAGAAATTTTATTTTTTGAAATTTAAAGTAAAAATCCAGAAGTCTTTTAAATTTTAAACATAAAAGTACTAGTTACTTTCGACCCAAAAAAAAACTTACTTACAAATGCGCGGGTGAAATTAGGGTATACCTTCAGCTTCTTTTGGTTCTGTTCCCCTCCATGTTGTGGGAAACAACTTAGCCTTGCATTATTTTATAGCTCTGGCTAATAATATAAGAAAATATAAAAAAAAACGAGAATAAATTTGCAAATTTTTGTTTTCGGTACCTGACTTATTTAATTTTGATGTAAAAAATTTAAATAAAAACATTCCACACAGCTTTTATATATTTTTGTATTATTTATAAAAAAAATTTTACACTTTTCCAGGAATTGGTTTACGTACACAAAAGTAAAAATAGCATTTTATTATTATTATTTTTCATTCTGAACGAATTTTATGTACAAACTTCTACAATTTTTGGTCCCTAGGAAAAATGCACTTAATAAGATTTTAAGATTCTTTCACAGATTTGAATTATCATTCATTTGTTTGTTTTTATGCACCATTGGTTGTCTTTCACTTCAAAAACAAACATTTTTCAATGCAATTTTTTTCTGACACTGTGTTGTTTTGGAAATCTTGTATTTCCCTTTATGGTTTTATTAACTTGTTTTTACTTTCCCTGTTTAAAAAAAATTGGTCTGCGAGAGACTTACCTGGGAATCAAGTATATATTTTTATGTTAAGCGTGGGTAACTCCAACTCCTTCATATAAGTAAACGCAAGTAAAACAGACGAAAAAAGGCGCGTGCCTTCCAGAAACATTAAAACAACGGTTCCGCTAATCCGTCGTTGTTCTGTTTTTTTTAGCATGTCCCGTTTGTCTATGAATGTATCGTTGCACATAAGAGCAGGGTATTTATAGACATATTCGACTATGCAAATCGTTTTATAAAAATATAATTTTGAAACTTCACATATTATAGCGGTGGCTTGCTGCTGGTGCGTTTGCTGCTGGGGTTGCGGAAGCTGTAGGGGAGAAACCACTCGAACGCGTATTGCCCCTTAATTGAAATGAATGTACGCACAAAGTTAATTTGCAAAAGTAGGCGGGGGTACGACCGCGGTTTAATCAGTTGAACTCCAAAAATCGAACTAAATTAGTCTAAGCTCCGCTCTGCGCTTCAAAGCGCAGCGGAGACTTCATAGAGGGAGCTAGGAACAGCGCAGGAGAGCGGGAGCGCGAGAGAGCGGGAGAGCGGTAGAGCGGTGCAGCTGGATAGCGGGGCCAGTCCAGATTCGCCGGACAGTGGGCCTGAACACCAATAAACAAGGAAAACTATATTTCTGTCTCAAAAAAAATAAAAAGTTTAAATGGAAATAGTTTTGAAATTCGTTTTCTCAATACATATAGATTTATACCATCAAGTTAAGATACCCTAGCTTCTAATTTAGTTGATGATTAATTGAACACTGTAAAATCGTTTTTCAGTTATGATATAGAATTTCGACTAATGCGTAAGAAGGGTATATGAATATGAATATTTAGATTCCGCTAGTAGACTCGAGGAAACTTCCCTCCCACCAAGGGAAGCATTCTATAGTAATTTAACGGAAAGTGAATGCTCTCAGGAAGATTATGATCAAGCTCTTAAAGTTTGGTCGTTTTTCTGAATTGGGCTACCATCTAAATCTTCAAGTAAGTATGTTTTAGGGTATGTATTCTTCACCTTTCTAATTTTAAAGATTTCAGTTGTATAGTTTGGTGTAAACCCATTCTCAAAGACATGTTTATATTTACTAATACGAACGTGATCCCCCCTTGGGAAACATCATTTGCATTTTTTGATTTTAATGCCTCACCACAAGCATATTTCAAAAATGTGTCTATAACAGTCAACAAGTATCGGTATCTAATGATATTTTTAAAAGGCTCCCATTTCAACCAAATCAGCTTGCCACAGATCGTTTATACCCCATGTAATCACTCGTCTTCGTTGAAAGTTTTTTCGAGATGGTCCGTGCAACTCTTTCACGATTTCTCGCTTAATCATGTTCTTCTAATAGGCTGAAAAGTGACACCTTCTAACTCAATTGTAGTTTTTATCGGTAATGATATCAGTTTTGTTACATATTTAAATATATAGTCCTCAATGGTTTTATTCTTTTCCAGAATTTTGTCAAAAATTTGGTCAGCGCTGTCTGCCCTCTTATAATTCAATTCGATTTTATTTTCTAAGCTTGAAATTTTTGTGAGTCGACGAATAACATTTTGAGTTATAATTTTTCTTAAGTCTTCTGCCAACTTTCCGAGGATCTCATCAGTATATTGTTTCGTTGTCATTGTTATTGTTTCATTGTTGTCTAAAGGTTTAGTTCCGTTTTTGATACGTTTATTTTCAGCATTTAGATTACCGTTCTCATCGATGAATAATCCCTTAGTAGACTTAACACGTCTTTTTAAATTTTCTGATTTTCCTTATCAACAGAAAGATGTCAAAACTTGTCGACAGACATGATGTTTATAAAAATAAATATATATTATATTAAAATATAATCCTTTCTTCACGCTGTTCCTCTAATAATGAAAAAATTTAATTATTGTGGCTGGTGTTACCCGCTCTTTTTGATGCTACTAAAACTTCGAATCGTTTGACTAACTCATTTACATCATTTGAATATACATAGTTTGGATTGGATTTCTGAAGAGTCATGAGCAAAGTGTAGTAGACGTTGTAGGCCTGAAATCTTTGTCTATCAACTTCTTAATAATATGGCTATATTTGTATGCTCGTGTACCCTTGATTCTGTTATTAGGTTTAAAGCCTACTCTATGTATATTTGTTTCTAAAATAATTTTATTATACATTTTCAAATCTTGATCATTATAGTTTTCAGGTTTACTAAGAAAAATTAGAGAGTACAGACCAGGAGTCAGATCACAACTCATTCCACTAGAAAATGTTATTTTATTATTTTTAATTTGTATTTCTTTATCTCCCAATGTTAATGAATTGTTTGCAGTTTATAGGTCCATAACCTTTATCCAACACATTTCCTCTGGTCAGATTACTGATATTAAAATCATAATTATAACTTGTGTTATTATCTTCTAGCTCTGCATCCACACCCATATCGGCCTCTCCTGTATACATTGGTAAAGGTGTTGTCCCTTCTTCTTCACTCTTTTCCGTCTCCTTTTTTTCATCTTCTATGTCTTCCTCTATATTCTTCTGTGAAAAGAATTCATTATAGGAATCACTATCACCGAAAGACCTTGGTGGAGTTATATTTCGATTAGACTGCAGATCTTTCTCATTAGTTGTAAAGTAGAAATCGTCAAGCTCTCTCTCATCTTCATCGTATTTTTTAATTTGCTTCAATTCTCGCTTTACTTTTATACTATCTTTTACATTATAAGTCTTTTGTTTTTTATTTTCCTTAACAAGTTTATGTAAGGGTTCAATAATGGGTTTGGTAAACTGTAAAAAAATAGTCATTGTAGTATATTTTACAAACTTTATGGGTGAAAGATTTGAAATTTCCGAAATGCATGTAGTCACTCCTCAGTTACTAAACAAATACTGTTCAGGGAACGCCATAATCTGTAATATTTACATACCATTTCCAAATAAAAAATATTAGATACATTTTCTTCATTATATTTAAAAAAGTGAATTTATTGTGATATTCTTGAAATCTCAATCTTTTTAATGATTACTGACTTATTTCTAAATACAAATTATCATTACTTTTATGAATATTAAATTTTCCATCAATAATTTCATTGATGATACCATCCTGAAGAGAGGAGTACCTTTCCGACATGTACAGGATGTTCTCCTCCAACTCGAGAGCAATAGATTCTCCAAACTTTGTTGTATTTGTTTGAACTGCTATAAGCTGTTATAGTTTTTTGTTTAGAATGATCAAAAATTCTTGTCCTCTAGATGACGTTCGATGTGAAGTAAAAACTTAGACTGTGAATTTGAACGCGTGCAGGTCCACTTTTTATACTATACAGAGCTCACACATACACGTACCCATACATTGATTTTCAACCCCCCAAATGTAAATTAACCATTTAAATATACCGGTTTTGACTCCAAATCTTCTACGAAAGAAAGTAGAAAAGCGAGGCACAGGTGTCCACAGTTGTATGTATCAAAGTCTTGAACTCTATCGTAATTGTATTGTATTCTATGTCCCAAGTATTTCACAACTTCACTAGGTGGCTAAAGATTTCCAAAACTATCGAAATAATGTATATTATTTTTATTTTTATTATATGCAACCTAATGTGTACCACTTGATCGTGAATTATCTAGGTTTACTATACCACACTCCCGACTTTTTGGTGCTTCTGGGAGTAGATCTCTCATAAACACCCCTCTAAAATGTGGGATATATTTTTTAGCAAAATGTATAATGTCGATATTTGATAGTGGTCTATTGGGTAGCAGAGAAATTAATTTTTTCGCTTCTTTATTCCTTTCCCCTTACTACAGGGCTTAAGAAAGAAACCAGAACCCTTTCTATAGGGCTTGAGATATAATCCTTCTCCTACAGCAACACTTTTAATTTTCCTGTTGTGACGTTTCTTCTCCTCCATATCTTCTTTAGCCATTCTCGCATTGTTAATTGTTATTGCAATTGCTGTACTACCACTTGCTAAACTACCAAGAGCGCTGAGGGCTGTCAAGATCGGCACGATTGGTAGGAAACCTCCAATTTTGGGTACATTAATTACACGAGGTACTTTAACATTTTTCTAAGAACCCATTGATTGATGAATTGATTTACGTGCAACCTTAATTGCACTCATAATGTCTAATGGTTTTTGTTTTTTTTAATGTTTTAGTAGCAACATTAATAACAGTCGAAAGGTTTGTCTTCTTCATTTTATTCTTTAATATCTTTTTCCTTCCTTTCTTTTCCGTTTTATTCAATCCCATACTGCTTTTTCACCAAGACTGCTATCTGGTGCCTTGACACGCGACCAGGCTTTGTCAATTAATATGGAGTCTGCCCTATGTCGTTCACTCAATGCCTTGTTTTGAGAATATGCAATATCGTGCTCTTTGCAAGCTTCATCCAATGGGTCTATTCCTTGATCACCACCTTCCAACCGTTTCTGTAACTTTGTACCCGGTTCACAAAAATTATATCCCGGAATATAGGCTTCAAACGGTAATGTTTTGATTAGCTTATCGACAAGACCTCCACCGTGTTTACAATTAAAAATACGACTGATGCGACTATAAAAACGTTTCCCCATTTTATTGATGTTCAATCATAAAACATTTCTCATTGAATGAGGTACATTAGATTAAAAGATTCGTTTAATAAGTCAAAAACAAAAAAATTTTATTGAGTTAGAAATATTAACGATGAAATCCAGAAAAATCTACCGCCACGACATAGTGCTCTCTTACCGAACACAATACGGGCTCTAATTGTTGGGCCTTCGAATTGTGGTTAAACTAATATTACGTTAAGTCTAATAGAGACACCTAATGGATTAAAATTCGAAAAGGTTTATATATTTTCAAAAAGTTTATATCATATATAGCGGGACCATATTAACATTGATATGAGTTATGAAACATTTGTGAAAATTTGTCAAAAAATGTTGGGAGGACAAGCACGGATTCCTATTAATAAGCAAGGATAACGAAATGGATAACGGAAGATACAGAAAAGGATTTGATCAATTTATTATGATTTAAGGAGTAATTTCAATATAAAGCTTGGTTAGATACTTACAATCCCACAGTTTATCAAGAGATTTCAATATGTCTAGATCACTTGCACTTTCCTTGAATGGAAATAGTTCCATTATAAATACAAACTTTTTTCCACCCATCGAATTGAATGGTCGATTTTAATATGTATAATTCGATTCCAAATATTGATGAAAAAATAACCTCTTCCACATCGGTGACAAGGTTATTACAATTCCTACTGGATCATATGAGTTAAATGATATCACCGACTTCATTTACAATAAACTAAAAGACTATAACCTTGAAAATACATTTAAAATTCAAAGTAATAATAATACACTTCAAGTTGAAATAACTACCATGCGAGAGTCAGTTTACTTTAATAAGGAAATATCGGTTGGACAACTGTAAACTAACTATTGTAAAGCTATACAAAGAGGATCAACAGTAAAAAGAAGCTCACTTACATTGAATAATAAACTATTTTTGAAGTCGTTAGGCTTGAAGCTTCGAGTATAATAAAAAAGGTGAAAAGGATAACAATGAACGAAATTTTAAATGTTCGAGAAAAAGTTTACTCAGATGAGAGTATTTCCAACAAAGAGTTTCATACTTATACATCGTATAATCAAACATTTAAGCCAAACGATGAAATTCGAATTACTATCCAAAATCAAGACTTGTACGTGCTGCCTCACGAAAGTTACCTTAATTTTCAAAGAATTATTAGAAAAGATTCACCGAATGGACCTACAACTGATACTTACTTTTTGGATGAAAATAAGTACGAAATAAATGGATGTGAGATTGATAAAACACGATTTGTCGGTATGACTACAACCCTAAAAAATTATATATCTCTGGATAATCTTCAACGACAAGATCTATTAAATTCTGGATGGAGCAGTGGAGACGAAATTTCTACGGGACCCCACTTTAACTTTTCTGTACCACTAAAAAATTTGTTGGGATTTGCTGAGGATTATAAAAAAGTTTAGTTAAATTGTAAACACGAACTAGTGTTGACGCTAACTAAGAATCTTGGTGATGTGTTTGAACAAACCAGAAATGAACAATCTTCAAAGCTGGAAATGACGAATATAACCTGGAAAATTCCCCATGTAACTCCGAGCGATTTTGCAAAAATTAAGATGTACGATATTATCGGAGTTGGGATTCATATGTTAACCCCAAATTAGGGTATGGGAGTCAACACTGCTGGAATGTGAAATTGTCGGCTAACCGCGAAAAACCAAGATTTGCTATAATTGGATTTACACTAAATGGAGAACTAATCACAAATATCTTATCAAACTTGAAAGTTCACTTGAATTCCATATGATAATCTGAATGTTGATTTTAGTAAGAATCAGTATGACCACCTATATGAAATGTATACAATTCAATCTAGTTACTATAATCGTGAATCACAACCATTTTTGACCTTAAATGAATTTAAATTGAAGGCCCCTATTATTGTGGTTGATCTTTCAAATCAAAACGAATCAGTGAAAACTGGTCCTATTGATGTAAGAATTTCAATAGAACTGAAGACACCAAGTCATGAAAATACCCAAGCTTACTGTCGCCTCCGTTTAGTTGAATGTTTAACATTTTATTCTAAAGGAAATTGGAATTGTATTCGAAAAAGATCCAAACTTGAATAATAGTTTTTTAATAGAACCACCATATGATTTTACTTTGATAAAGACAAAATCTCAAAAGACTGCAATTTGGTTAACCAATACACATCACAATATTTTTTGGAACGATGTAGAAAACAGTTTTCCACAAACTCAAAAGTATCTAAGGACAATTACAGGCGGAAAACAAATTTCTACAGACTTTTTTGGGAGTCGTCAGCTCATTAACATCGAGGGAATGGGCTGTCCGTCATTAAACAGGTTTAAAGGAAAACGGTTTTCCTATTGTGAAACACGCATAACAGGCGGGGTTTGTGCTCTTAACAATGCATACATTATTTTGACATTTTTTAAAAGTAACTTCAAAACAATAATATAATTTTTATACATCATTTTAAAGTTGAGACTAAATGTGTAAAGACCTACAAGAAAACAAAATTTAAAAAATTAAATTTCATGAGGAAATTGACCAATTTATTGAACAATTTGAAGAACAGATAATTGGTCAGCACTCTCAATACCTTCTAGGCACAAAAACTACGTTTATGAATCGAGGTGGACATGATCTCAAAACTACGAATTATGGTGAACACTTTACATTTCGTAATCCTGAATTGATGTCGGAAACTTGCGCCTCCCTCTTCTATGCAAATCGTCGGAACGAAGCCACAAAATTAATTTCAATATATAATAAAACATGTTCGCAATACCAAAATAAATTAATAAATGTATTATTATGCTACAAAATAAACTTCTGACCTTTTATTTCGAGTTAAAATTACAGGGACGGAGAATGGATAATATTTCCTTGACTAAGATACGTCGGCTACTTCCGAGTTGTTGCGCGGTCGTGATTTCAACCCCTATTATGGGACGCATTAGAGCTAGCAGTCAGTCGTAAGGTCGTTGGCGTGAGGCCCCTGATCTTGTCAATGATAGTGCGCCTTCAGGCTTGTGCATGTGCCCCTTTTATTGCGGTCAGGTAATGGACAGGTGCGAATGTTCGGGTAGCTCTTGCTTGAATCCCTTTTATGACATGTTTATGACCCATTTGTGGAAAGGAGAGAATCTTAGAGAATTAAACAGTTAAACGTTCTTGGGCGGAAACTAAAATGTGTGTTTGAAAATATTCCACATCTGAGAATCATTAACTTGTGAGATCTATTTTATTGGGGTTTTTTTGATTTCTAAATTAATTTTACAATCATAGAAAATATTATTCCTCTACATTATCGGACATGTTCCTCTAAGATGACCATCTTTGAATACTTTGGATGTGCGACCTTTCTCACGTGCACAGCAACACCTGTGATAATGAGGCAGAAGGGTACGTGATCACACCTTTCCCCAACATGATCGGATATGTTCCTCTAAGATAACAACCTTTGGATACTATGGTTGTACGACCTTTCTCACGTGCACCTTTTGCTAATTGCTATTCTAATTGTCACAGAATCCATCTTTCCCTACTACTTCTCTCCTTGGTCAAGAAAACATTTTCGGGTGGATCCTAACAGGACCCATTCCTGCTCCAAGGAAAAATCAGATTTCCGTCCTTTTCCATGCGAATCTCCCACACGATTGACTCGTCCCTGGATAGGCTTCTCACCAAATTTGGTTAGGTGGAGGATCTGCCAGTAAAAGTGTCAAAATCTTCCGATTTGACAACTACTAGAGACGATAACGGCAGGTATGTCGTAAGTCTTCCGTTTCGTGATCCTGAAAACGTGAAATCCACCCTCGGCCACTCCAGATCCTCCGCGTTGTCGCAGTTCCTAAGAACCGAGCGACGCCTAAAGCGGGACAGTCAGCTCAAAACCAAATACGACTCCGTGATTCAAGAGTATCTCGACCTCCATCACATGAAAGAAGTCCGTCCTACCCATAATTCTGCCAGGTTTTACCTCCCGCATCATGCCGTGCTCAAGCCGGAAAGTACAACCACCAAGCTAGGTGTGGTTTTCAATGCCTCCAGCCCTTCAGAGAATGGGGTCAGTTTAAATGATATCCTTCATGCTGGCCCAGTCTTACAGTCCGATCTAACTATCCAGATCCTGAAGTGGCGATATTTCCGATACGTCTACAGTGCCGATATCGAGAAAATGTATCGGCAGATATGGGTAGATCCGAAGCATTCCCCGATCCAGCGCATCTTATTCCGCAACAGCGAGGGGCACATGCGAGATTTCGAATTACGCGCCATTCCTGGCCATTCGAGTCCTGCAACAACTGGCAACTGACGTGCAGCTCAGCCATCCAAGAGCGAGCAACGTCATTCGAAATCATATGTATGTAGACGATGTCCTTTCGGGAGCTGACTCCGCCGAGGACGCTAAGCTCATTGTTCGCAAGCTAAAAAGTGCTCTAGATTCCGCGGGCTTTCCATTAAGAAAATGGACCTCCAACCACAAAGAAATATTAGCCCATATCCAAAGCGATCATCTTCTGACAACTGACTTCCTCGAATTCGACACTTAGAGCACAGCCAAAACTCTCGGCGTACGCTGGAAGGCGACGTCCGACGAGTTCTTTTTCGTCCCACCAGATTTAGCAACGGAAATCTCCCACACAAAGCGCCAAGTTCTTTCCCAAATTGCCAAGCTGTTTGATCCAGCAGGCTGCCTCGCTCCATTTGTTGTGTGTGCAAAAATCTTTATGCAAGAGATTTGGCTTCAGGATCTAGGTTGGGACGATAAACTTCCAATTGAGCTGTGCCAAAGGTGGAACAGCTTTCTCCAGAGCTATTCGGTCCTAGACCAGGTCAGAATACCCAGATGGGTTTCCTTTCGTCTAGAGTTCCGCGTAGAGTATTACGGATTCTGTGACGCCTCGCAAAAGGCATACGGTGCTGCTATCTATGTGCGCGTAGAGGTGGGCCATAAGACGATGGTGCACTTGCTCACGGCCAAGACGCGTGTGGCGCCAGTCAAAACGGTGTCCCTTCCCAGGCTGGAGTTATGTGGGGCTCTCCTTTTGTCCGAGATGGCCGAAGCCATTCTTCCTAATATGCCGAGGCTGACCTCAAAACTCCATTGTTGGACCGATTCCACGATTGTGCTAGCATGGTTAGCCAAACCAGCGTGCCATTGGACCGATTCCACAGAGGCAGCGAATTGGTCACACGTTCAATACGAACATAATCCAGCTGATTTGGCTAGTCGAGGAGTTCCCCTCCAAGAGCTGGTGGATATCCCGCTTTGGTGGCCACTTGGCTGCAACGTCCACGCGATCTTTGGCCCAGCCAGGGAACCGACCTGCCGGTGACCGAGATCGAAAAGCGTGCCGTCAAAGCCCATGTGGCGTCTATGCCAACAGAAGATTTCCTAGATAGCTTTTCCAAATTAGATAAAGCATTGCGGGTCCTCGCATATGTCCATCGATTTGTCCAGCGATGTCGAAGACAATCACCGCTTACCGGGGTCCGGCTAGAGGCCCAGGACCTTGCCGCCGCGGAACAGCTCATGACAATTTGCACTCAGCGCAGGTATTTTTCTGAAGAATACCGCTGCTTGAGTCAGAAGCGTCCTGTGCCCGCGGCGAGTTCGATTCTCTCCCTGAACCCCTTTCTAGATAAGAAAGGGGTTATCAAGGCATGCGGCGGCGTAACGGCCTCCGACAGTTTTGGGTATGATGAACGACATCCGATAATCCTGCCCGACGAATGTGCACTCTCGCGGCTTCTGGTAAAATTCACGCATTTCATTTCGTTACATGGTGGACCGTCTCACTCGGTCCAGATACTGGGTTCCGAGAATAAAGAACTTGGTGAAGGCAGTGGTTAACTTCTGCAAGGTCTGCGTTATCCACAAAAAGAGATTGCAAGTCCAGATGATGGGAAGTTTTCCAAAAGAGCGAGTGTCTTTTTCCCGTCCGTTCACGTACACAGGGATGGACTACGCCGGCCCGTTTGATATAAAAAATTACACCGGAAGAGCTTGTCTCATTACGAAAGGGTATGTGCTGGTTTTCGTTTGTTTTTCTACAAAGGCCATCCATCTAGAGCCTACATCCGACTTAACGACTGAAAAGTTTCTTGCCGCTTTCGCTCGTTTCGTCTCTAGAAGAGGGTGTCCTAGCCAAGTGCAGTCCGACAATAAAAAGACCTTCGTCGGCGCCCCCACCGTGCTTTCCCGAGACTTCCTGCAAGCCGTTAAGGAGTCTGTGACCGATGTGTATAGTCATCAGCAGCTCACCTGGCAATTCATTCCTCCTGGGGCACCCCATATGGGAGGCCTATGGGAAGCTGGTGTCAAGAGCTTCAAGACCTTGTTTTACAAGTCCACCGCTACACAGAAGTACACCTTTGAAGAGCTGTCCACCCTCCTAGCGAGAATCGAAGCTTGTCTGATTTCCAGACCGCTATCTCCCATGTCCGAGGATCCAACTGATCTCTTAGCGTTGACACCAGGGCACTTTCTTGTTGGTGGGCCTCTTCTATCCATAGTGGAACCTGAAGTAAAGGGCGAATCCAAGTCCATTCTGGACCGGTGGCAGCACTTAAAGTCTCTCCATCAGCAATTCGGCACTCGATGGAAGGATGAGTACCTTAAAAAGCTCCACAAGCGCAACAAGTGGCAAGTCCCCACAGAAAATCTGCGTGTCGGCGATCTGGTCGTCATTAAGGATGACAGTTTGCCCTGAAATGAGTGGCGACTCGGCAGAATAGAGTCCGTTTTTCCGAGAGCCGATGGCAGTGTCGTCATAGTCGACATTCGTACGACACGCGGCATTGTCAAACATCCAGTGACCAAGGTGGTTCTTCTTCCAAGAGAGCCGTCCAAAACTACCTCGTAACGAGCCGCGTTTCTTACACACCTTAGTCCGTAGCCATTATCCACGTCATTGTTAATCAGCCCTGTTTGTTTTTTCCTTATCCACACTCTAAACAGGAAAATTGCTCCCCGTCCACGTAGCGCTCAGGCATTGGATAGCAGACGTACAAGAGGTACTCAGTCCTACCGATGCCGAGTCTGCCGCGGAATCCATCCTCTTCGGAAGTGTCAGAGGTTCCTAAAGCTGAGCGCAGAGAAGTGCCTGCGTAGCGGTGACCGGTGCAGAACGTGCATCCGGAACCATCACACGCTGCTCCACATGCACGAACTTGTTTCCCGGAAAAAGTCCGGCTCCAAGCAACAGCCCGCTTCTCCGCAGCGTTCGCGCCGGCAAGATCCGCCAACTCGCCAAACGCTGGCCCCTCCACCGCGCTCAGCACCCTCAACACCAGCTCCGTCGCTTGCGGCACTTCTCCAGCGTCATAGCGTCAATGTCCTCCCGACTGCTTTGGTGAAGACGTTCGACACCGCCGCACTCATCGATCCGTGCACCCCGACAAGCTCCATCGATGCTTCCCTGGCCGCCGCGTTTCGTTTGCCGACAACAAACGTGGGCGATGAGAGCATCTGCACGGCGACGAGGCCATCAAGCTGGAGGTGGTCCTCAAGATCGAGCCGAACGTGCGCATTCGCACCCCCATCCGTGCGCTCAGTGAGAGCGTCGTCCAGAAGTTTAAGGAGCTACCGCTCGCGGATGAGCGCTTCCACCGGCCAGCCACTATTTCCTTGATCCTGGGCGCGGACGTCTACCCGAAGGTGATACAGCCGGGCTTCCACGTGGTCGACGAGGGACTGCCAGTAGCCCAGAAGACGGTGTTCGGGTGGATCGTCTCCGGCGCCTGTACGCAGGCTTGAGGCGTAGGCGAATGGCCGAAGTTCCGTCTCCTTTTTTTTGCAACGCTAGCGATTGCACGGGGGGCGGAATGTTCAGGCCCACTGTCCGGCGAATCTGGACCGGCCCCGCTATCCAGCTGCACCGCTCTCTCGCTCTCCCGCTCTCTCGCGCTCCCGCTCTCCTGCGCTGTTCCCAGCTCCCCTCCGTGAAGTCTCCGCTGCGCTTTGGAGCGCAGAGCGGAGCTTAGACTTAAGTAGTTAAATTTTGGAAGTCATATTGAATAAACCGCGGTCGTACCCCCGCCTATTTTACAAGTGAACTTTTTCGCGTACTTCTTTTCGGTCAAGGGGCAATTCGCGTTTCGAGTGGTTTTCTCCCCTACAGCTTAGACGCTTTCCGCCGCACCAGCAGCAAACCGCACCAGCAGCTAACCGCCAAAGCCCAGCGCAGCAGCCTGCCGAATAATAATAGAGAATAATAGAGAATTTTAAACAAAAACAAGGAAGAACGCTATAGTCGAGTACCTGGACTATCAGATACCCGTTACTCAGCTAAAGGGACGTAAGGAAAATGGATTTAAGATTTAAGCGTTGTGGGCGTTAGAGTGGGCGTGGCAACATTTTTTGGATCAATCGATAGGTATTGACGAGACCAATACACTTCAGTTAAAATTTTTTATCTAGCATGAAAATTGTGGGCGTCACAGGCTTGGGCGGCTTGTGAGCGTTAGAGTGGGCGCGGCATATTCGCGTAACAAACTTGCGCTGCGCTCAAGCCTACGGAATCTAAATCTGAAATCCCATTTCTCTATCCTTGATATTTTCCGAGATACCCGCGTTCATATTTATGATGTTTTGAAGTTTGTGGGCGTTAAAGTGGGCGTGGCAAACTTTTTTTTTCGATAGGTATTGATGAGAACAATACATTTCAGTTAAAATTTTAATTCTAACATCAAAACTGTAGGAGCCACAGTTTTGAGCGGTTTGTGGGCGTTAGAGTGGGCGTGGCACTCTGCTGAAACAAACTTGCGCTGCGTAAGAAGCTCAGGAATCTGCACGCCAAATCTCAATAGCCTAGCTCTTATAGTTTCCGAGATCTCAGCGTTCATCCGGACGGACAGACGGACAGAAGGACAGACGGACATGGCTAGATCGACTCGGCTAGTGATCTTGATCAAGAATATATATACTTTATGGAGTCGGAAACGCTTCCTTCTGCCTGTTACATACTTTCCGACGAATCTAGTATACCCTTTTACTCTACGAGTAACGGTTATAATTAGTTGAGAATGG
The DNA here is from genome assembly GCF_014743375.2 of Drosophila subpulchrella. NCBI lineage: Eukaryota > Metazoa > Arthropoda > Insecta > Diptera > Drosophilidae > Drosophila > Drosophila subpulchrella. The sequence goes on along the minus strand of NW_023665596.1, from coordinate 1,253,867 downwards.
GAGCACATATGGATTTAGAAAGAAGGGATCTAAGCAGATTCGTCACCGTCCTATACAAAAGTGCTATGGTAGGAGTTAAATGCCATTATAATAGTATATATAGAAGATCACATTCTAGGCGAAGTCTGATTAAATCTAAACGTACAAATTTAAAATATTTATCTAGCCGCCACCGCCACCGAAATTCTAAACGGAATATTAATACCCCCCCAGCAACGTTAAGAATTAATTGTTTTGAGTTTGCAAAGTAATTAATGCAGAGAGACGGAAAGATAGGATTGTTTATAAAAGAATGTCGAAAGATGCTGATCTCCTTTCCAAACAAGAGAGTAAAGAAGAGATAGAAGAAGAAGAACCAGGTTATCTTAGTGATGGTCCACAAATCCATGAAATTGAAATCGATGAAGCAGAAAGAATTAATGGGTTATATTTACGAAAGAGAAATTTAGCAGCTCAAATGATGATTAAATATTTAAATAAAAAAAGAAAGTGAGATTAGAACAGATAAAATACCAATTAACGATTTCAAAATAACTAATAGTGATATTATATCATAATCTGATTGAATAGGGAAATATGTTTGTCCTTGCAGAATATAAAAAAAGAAGATGAAAATAATAGTTCGAGTAAATTAAAAAAAGGTGAGTTTAATATATATATACAAAATAATATTTTTATAAATATACTAATAATATTTATATTTTCAGAACTCAAAAACATTAATAAAAAAGAGGTTGGCAAAGTTTCTCTTGATTTGTATGATGACGGTGATGATGATGATGATGACCACGATGTAATCCTTTATGATGATGATAATACATGGTGTATTCCAAGATCATCTAGTGAGGATGAAACTATTGTTGTTGAGGGTGGTATAGATAACTATGTTCAAACTATACCGTTTAATTTAGATGAAGATAATGATGAATACATTAAATCAATTCCTTTAAGTAATGATGACAATAAAGTGTATAGATAAGAGGGTGGTATAGATAACTATGATCAAACTATGCCACTAAATATAGAAGAAAGTAAGCAAATTGAATGTAATTCCAAGAAAATATTGTAGTTCTTCTGTTAAATTCAAATTTTATAATGTTCTGAATTGTAATATTTGGTTAATACATTTTCTTAAATTTTACCATTAACCTTTATGTAAAAGCGATGTTTGTTCTGTTAAATAAAAATTTCATTTGTATTATTTGCAATTATACTTGTAGGTTAAATTTATTTGAATAAAAACGTATTTGACTTAATATACTATCTCATTTGTTCTTGTGTATATTCTGTTAGGAACCAACACCACCACCACCACCACCACCTCCACCTCCACTATAAAATTGAAACATTTAAGATTACCCTCTCCTTAACTTAATACAAGTTAGAAGCAACATACTAATGCTCTAATGCTCGCTAAAGACGGGGAGGATCTCGAACCCACGCTTGTTTCACACCACAAATGTATGCGGTCTAATATCCCTGAAACCAACACCTTTTGACCACAAGACCGAAGACAGGTTACACTAACAGATATCATCTACATCCCTAGTTGAATCAACAAAACGGCCACGCATAATAAAACAACTTTCCCCTCCTCCTCCTCTTTAGGTGTTGGTGCGTTACCATTAAAATCCTTGAGTACTTTCATCATTTCCGGATTGACCATTTGTAGTTGTTGCCATTGTAGTTGTATCTTCTTGTAGTTGTTTCTTCTTGTAGTTGTTTCTTCTTATAGTTTCTGTTGTAGTTGTTTTTTCTTGTAGTTGTTGTTGTTGTTTTCAGCTGTTTTTAGCAGTTGTAGCTGTTTCGATGTTGTTGTTTTAATGTTTTAACTGTTTTTGATGTTGTTCTTGTTGCTTTTGATGTTTGCAAGATGTTGTAGGTTGAAACTTTAGGTTGAGAACGTTTACAATTACTAAACGATCTCATTTGTTTTTGTGTATATTCTGATGGGAACCACCACTACCACCACCTCCACCTCCACTATAGAAATGAAACATTTAAGATTACCCTCCCCTTAACTTAATTCAAGTTAGAAGCAACATACTTTAGATAGGTTAGGTTAGGTTAGAGCGGCTGCCAAATCATTGACACACTTAGTCCTTAAAAGGTCCATTGTGGTACCGCGTGGATCTGTATCCCCTTTCTTAAAAATCTGCTGCCTTTATTGCAGCTGGCTTAGCATAATTCCCATCCGGTTGCTTTAATGAATTTTATTATTCGTTTTAGGCTTATGTTCGCCAGTTCAGATAGACTGCTCATGAAGGGATTCCCTAAGTGGTACAGTCTAGATCTGCTCAGGGCCGGGCAGGAACAGAACAGGTGTTCCACCGTTTCCTCTTCCTCCTCGTCCCTGGAGCTTCGGCAGAAATCGTTTCGGGGCGCGCCCAATCTGCTTGCGTGTGTGCCAACCAACCAGTGGCCTGTTAACACTCGTATTACCATTCCGCACTCGGTACGGTTTAGTCTTAATAGTTCCGAAGTTCTCTTCGCGTCAATGATTGGCCATGTCTGGCGAGAGATGCGACAATGCTTAACATGTGTCCATGCTAGGCTCGCAAGTTTCTTATATTGGTTTTTAATGTTAAGCTTGCAGGTGGCCATCGGCATACCAATGTTCTCCTTGTCCGGAAGGAGAGGAACGGTAGTGCCATGCCCGGCCAGCTCATCTGCAATACAATTGCCTGTAATGTTCCGGTGACCCGGGACCCATATCAGGTAAATTTTAAACTGCAGAGCCATCTCGTGCAGAGATTTGCGGCAGTTTGATATGGTGTGGGAGTTTGTATTGGTCGAGATAATCGACCTGATAGCCCTTATGCCCTGTTAAAAAGGGTTCTGCAACTGGATCTGAGTCCGCTTCCTCGCTGCCGCTGAGGTCGCCGTCGTCTTCGTCCGCCGGATTCATCGCCTGCATCCCTCTGCTTAGCGACGCGTCGGTTCATCATCTCCAGGAGCCTCTATCTCCTCGGGAAAGACCTGCTCGGCTGGGTTGCCGGTGGGGTCCTCCTTCGAGTTAGAGTCTCTCTTATAGACTTTGATGCGGATGGCACTGAATCCGAAGTTCAGCTCCCCGTGAGCGGCCTCTATTGGGGATACTGACTCCTTATTCAGTACCACGATGGCCTGGCTGATCGGCCCCTCGTGAGGTTCCACCTTTACGACTTTCCAGTCGTGCGTGGGCAAATTGGGGTTGCATCTGTGCAACATAAAGAGGATGTCCTCCGGTGCTTTGATAGACGACGGCAGCCATATCCTCGCTCGTGGTCTGCTGGGGACGTCGCACCAATCTAGTGCAACGATTTCCGCCCCAGGATACACCTCTCCGAGCTTCTCCATCGCCTTCTTGTAGAGGTCAGCTGATCTCTGACTGTCGCAAGACACCACCTTGACGCTGCCCTGGAACCAGCCTGCGTCCTTGCAACATGGCGTCGGTTGGGGGAAGTCCCGGAGCAAAGCCATGCAGATGACCGCTAGCTGCTTCTACGGGGTTTCCCTTGTCAACCAGTCCAATCAGAACCTTGTCCCGCGCTATCTCCGCAAATGACAGGTTCTGTTGGACCCTAGATCTCTTTGCCGCAGGTCCAGGCAACTCTAGAGATCGTTGTCTCTTTGGCTGTGCACTTACAGGATTAGGCTTCTCTTCCCCGTAGTTGGGGAGCACCGTCTTCGCCCATTCCACCTTCTTCAGCCATTCGGCTGAGGGGTTGGCAATCTTGCTCCTGTTATGTGAGCTGAGTGTCTGCGCGGCAGTCCGCTTCTCCGCATAGGTGAATTTATTTTGCTCGGTGGTTGGAGCGACCGTCTTAGTCATACCTCCTGTAGTTTTTGGCGCCGGCGCGCACTTTGCAGATGTGCTGGCGGCCGACTGCCTTCCACCTATCACCCCCAGTTTGGGGTGGGGCCCTTTTGGGATAGCCCCCGAGCTGGTGCCAGCACAGGCGGAGCCAACGCTCGCAGATCCTGTCGCACCCACTTTCTCCTCCGTCACGGGTTTCTTAGGAGTGCCCGGCTCCATTGTGTTTTTATTTTTATTTCTGTTGGCATTCATATTTGATTCCCACGAGTTGCGGAGAAAGGGAAGGTCCACCCGGGCAGAGATCCGCGATGCCCGGGTAAGGCGATACATAGAGCAGGGGGCCGCCATCTCCCTGAGCCCACCGTTAGAGACTAAGCTAGTTTTTAACCCGGGCCCTCAGCAAGGCTGACTCTCGGCACGGTCCGAATTACACCTTAGTCCGGCCCTGGGTGAGATGTTGTGTGGGATAGGAAGGAGGTAGGTTGTGCGTTTGTGTAGAGCAACTATTTAAATGCGGCTGAACAATTCGCATCGACGGTACTGCCGCTAGGCAGCGACAGATACGCGCTGGCTGTTCGGGGCTGTTTATTACAGAGGTTTCGGTCTAACGGAATCCGTTTGACCTAGCCTACTGCTATTAACAGCTGGCCTTATAGGCCGTTCGCTATCCGCAACCTGCGACCCGCTTTGTCGCCTCCAGCTAGGCGTCCTCGGAACCATCTCACAAGTTTCTTGTGCGGTCTAATATCCCTCAAGCCAACACCTTTTGACCACAAGACCGAAGACAGGTTATAATAACAGATATCATCTACAACCCTAATTGAATCAACAAAACGGCTACGCATAATAAAACAACTTCCCCCTCCTCCTCCTCCTTAGGTTTTGGGGCGTTACCATTAAAATCCTTGAGTACTTTCATCATTTCCGGATTGAACATTTGTAGTTGTTTCTTCTTGTAGTTGTTTCTTCTTGAAGTTTCTGTTGTAGTTGTTTCTTCTTGTAGTTGTTGTTGTTGTTGTTGTTCTCAGCTGTTTTTAGCAGTTGAAGCTCTTTTCGATGTTGTTGTTTTACTGTTTTAACTGTTTTTGATGTTGTTCTTGTTGCTTTTGATGTTTGAAAGATGTTGTAGGTTGAAACTTTAGGTTGAGAACGTTTACAATTACTAAACGATCTCATTTGTTTTTTTGTATATTCTGTTGGAAACCACCACCACCACCACCACCTCCACCTCCACTATAGAATTGAAACATTTAAGATTACCCTCCCCTTAACTTAATTCAAGTTAGAAGCAACATACTTTAGATATTCACGCTCACTTTCCCATCTAATGCTCGCTAAAGAGGGGGAGGATCTCGAACCCACGCTTGTTTCACACCACAAAAGTATGCGGTCTAATATCCCTCAAACCAACACCTTTTGATCACAAGACCGAAGACAGGTTACACTAACAGATATCATCTACAACCCTAATTGAATCAACAAAACAGCCACGCATAATAAAACAACTTCCTCCTCCTCGTCCTCCTCAGCCTAAATATCGTTTTACAAATTCCTACGCATGACAAAACACCCCTCTCACACTCCTACACACCCTATTCGGGTAAAGATCACTCTTAACAACCACAAAATCCTACTCATGACAAAACACCCCTCACACACAAGCAATCACAAGTTCCTACGCATACCAAAACACCCCAAAACACCCTACACACCCTATTCGGGTAAATATTTCACACGACCACACATTTTTACGTATGACAAAACAACCCTCACACACACACACCTTTGGGGTGAGAAAAAGACAAGACAAGACAAGACAAAACACCCCACCCCCATTTTCACCATTTCTTTGGGGTGATCCCCACACCTCACACCGCTTTCTAACCTCATTAATGCAAATTAGGTCATTATAACACCTGTGTGCAACCATGCGTGACTAATTAGGGGTGACCCACCCCCTTTTTCTAACACTTACATTTCTTAATTATGCTAATTAGGTCATTAAAACACCCCCCCACCCCCTTTTTTGACATGATTTATTACCTAGTGATCCAGGACCCGTATTATTCTACTACTAACCATACCCCGGTAGCTGGCAAAATGCACCAGCCGGCTATTGACTCCCAGGATAGGGGAAACAGAGAAACAGGTCCCCTAGGTGGGAACACCTAGTTAATATGTATATCCAGTATGGGAGGCTACCGAAAGCACCAGTCCGGTATAAAAGACCCCAGCCAAATAGAGAAGACAGACAAAATTTGTTCTGATCTCCCTGGCACTGGCTTAGAGGTGCAACTCCCATCAGCGCAGACCACCCACTGGAAGAAGACTGGTGTCCAGAAGGACGTCTTGACCATTTCCCTGAGATAAACTTTATCCAGGTGGAAGTCCTGGTTACCGGTCCTGCGATCGACCGTATCCTGAAGGAAGTCCACGAGCATACCCTGAAGGACGAAGCTACTGGTGAACTGTATATCTGCCCAAAGGACCCCAAGATGGGCAGCAAAACATCCAAAGTGACCGACAGTACCGCCAATGTTATAAACACAGTGAAGATCAACGATTATAAGGACGATATCCAATATGTCTGAAGCTCTGCGTTGGACTACTCCCAGTTCTCGTAGTCTTGAAGGTCGTTAAGATGTACAAACGATCTACGCAGAAACGCCGCGACCAACATCACGCCCTGGAGACCCGCATTGGAGCCTAACGGGCGCAGTCACAGCAAAGTGCCCAGGTACATAATAAGCTAACAAAAGGCTTATAAGTTTCAATAAGTTACAAACAGAAGTGAATCGCCAAAACAATTAAAAACAAACTGCTAGTCCATGCTATTCTGAATGCAAGTGAAATAGAGCCAACAAGTGCATTGAACAAGAAATTGGAGCTGCAGCGACCAGCCCCCAGCCCCGAGCCATTGGAACTGACGTATACCGCATTGGAACTCCTATACGATGCATTTATACATAGATATTTATACTATATTCTATTTTGTGTAACAGGTTTTGTGTTATGTTATTGTGAACCGCCAATTAATATCGCACGTGTATTTATATATATATATTTATATAAAAACCCATTGTAACGTCTCCCAAAGCCCAAGATCCGGAAATTTCATCAATAAGTGCTCAATAAGCGTATGAAAATGAGTGGATAAACTAACATAGGCATGTCCTAGGGTTCATCAGTGCTCAATAACTAGCACACATTGAGGGCTTTTTTGAGCAGCATAAAAATCACACGTTCAACACCCTCTGAGCGCTTAGCGGCCAATAAAATTTACGTTTTGTAAACATCTAGTCAATATCATGACGAACTATTAGCTTTAAGAGTGAATTGTACATATATATAATAATCGAAAAATGATGTGAACTGATAGATGGTCACACATAAATGTAAGTTAGGATTTAAGAGAACCAGGGGACGGTCACTTTAGACCGGCTTTTGGTGAGAAGAACACGTTTTTGGAAAGCAAAAAACTAAATAAAATAAAACGAAGCCCATCCTAGTGGCCTCTAAAAAACTAAGAACGTAAGCTGTTTATAAATCAGGTGTGGGGTTTGCCCCAGATCTTCTCGGGATGATATATTAATCCTGACAAAGGATGAACTAGCGAGCCTGCTAATCGCAAAAGAGGTACCAGTGGACGGCAAAGAGACCATACAACAACTGCGAGGGATGGCAAAAGCCGTACTGTTAACAGCTACCATAGAGTTGGACAATATTACTGAAAAATCGGATGACGAAGTCGATGATGTAGCTGAGAGTGTGCCAGGAGAGGACGGCCTCAATTCCGACGAACTGGAAATTTTGAACCCGCTGACCCTGCACAGAGGAAGGAAGGATCTTGCCGAGTTGAAAGTTCAAGTGGCCGCTTTGGAGAGCATCACTGTGGACCGCAAACCTACCATTGACATTAAGGACATAGAATCAACCTTGCGAAATTTCTCTGGAGACGATCACGTTGGTGTTCACGCATGAATCCGTGAGGTGGACTTGGCTGCTGATATACACGGTTTGAGCGATCACCAGCGTTGGCTACTGGGTAATCGCAAGCTACAGGGGTCAGCCCGTTCATACACGATGTACAAAAAACCACCACCTGGAAGGAACTGAGCGAGTGTCTACTCAAAGTCTTTGGGTTCCAAATGACGAACCATGAGGTTGCAAAGCAGTTGCAGAGTCGCTCACTCCTTAAAGGCGAATCGCAGCTACAATATTTTATAGTTATGCGTAATATTGCTAGACAAGGGACGTTCGAGGACACGGACGTTATAAAATACATTGTGGATGGCTTGCAGGGTCACACCGGTTGCGCAGCACCGTTGTATTACTGTGTTTCTCTCGATGAGCTGCGTGAGAAAATGATGCGTTATCAGACCGTACAGGCCGAGTTTAAACGAAAGCCACAAACTCCACGCACGGCTGTACCTTTGCGACAGTCATCTTCCGCAAACATTTCGGATGCTCGTAATGCAGACGCCAACATAAGTTGCTTTAATTGCCGCTCAATGGGACATTACAGCAATCAATGCAAGAAACCGAGGCGCCCAGAGGGAGGATGCTTCCATTGCTTTGAGACTTGGCACCAGTACCAGTGACGAGGAGGAAGAGGAAGACGATTCTGTTGGCGGAAACTCTTTTATTCAACTAGTAAGCATAAAATTACCTAGTAAACAGGGATGCATTGATATTGATAACATTTTTGCGTTATTAGATACCGGAAGAACCGTGAGTTTTATAAGTAAAGAAATCATTCCGCAAGCTGTTAATTATGAAAACCTTGAAGATCGTCGTTTCCGTGGCCTCAGTGGACAAAACATTTTGACAATTGGAAAAGTTAAACTGATACTTGTGTTTAAAGAAAAATACTATAGAATGGAAGCTTTTGTTATTCCTAGTCTTATATTACCGACGCCATTGTTATTAGGCAGAGATGTATAGTTTCACTATTGTCACTTAAGTTAGTAACTGTAAACTGTACCAAATTATGAAAATAATTACTCACTAAACAATATTATTGCGGTGGCTTCCGATTTATACTGCGCATCTCTATTTACAAAGGTGTCAAACTTAAAAACATACCTTGCCATAGCTTAAAAAAGCAAAAAGATCAATGTTTATTTGTAAACACAATTGCATCCCCGGTGAAACTTGAGATGTTTCATGAATGGATGAATGAATTTGCGAACTTGGTGGTGTCGACTGATAGCGTTGCGATCGTAGGCGAGGAGTTTGGTTGTGTTCGAATGCAGGAGTGCCGGGATATTATTGCAAGCTATTACATTAATAAGTTTTCAAAAGGTTGTAGCTCGCCACATTCAAAATGTGCATTCGTCTTACTGAAACAACCCCATTTCACTGCGCCCCTAGAAGATTGTCATATTATGAAAGGAAGATTGTTTCTGATACAGTTAATAATCTATTGGCCGATAAAATCTTTCGCCTAAGTAACTCCCCATATGCTTCGGCTGTGGTACTAGTTAAAACGAAAGATGGAAATATAAGAATGTGTGTTGATTACCGTGGGTTGAATAAGAAGACAGTTCGTGACAATTTTCCTTTACCGCTTATAGAAGATTGCTTAGAATACCTTGAAGGTAAATCCGATTTTTCTGTTATAGATCTTAAGAGTGGTTTCCATCACATAGGTGTTGAAGAAGAATCCGTGAAATACTCTTCCTTTGTGACTCCGGACGGGCAGTTTGAGTATTTAAGGATGCCTTTCGGGCTTAAAAATGGACCGGCTGTATTCCAAAGGTTTATATCTCACGTATTAAGCGAGCTTGTTAGAAATCGTCAAATTGTTGTGTATATGGATGATATCATTCTGGCATCTAATACTGAAGATGAGCATCAAAAGGTATTAGCTACGTTGCTGAATATTCTTGTTAAGCTTAGTCTCGAAATAAATTTCAAAAAAAGTAGCTTCTTGCAAAAACGTATTGATTACTTAGGTTATGATGTTAGTGCTAAGGGAATTTTGCCTAACGATACTCACTTGGGAGCGATCAAACGATATCCGGAACCGCTTAACAGTAAAGCGTTGTATTCTTGTCTCGGTTTGTTCTCATATTTTCGATATTTTGCTCTCAAGGAAAAAGGGTTTTTTGCAAAGAACGTCAGTAACATTATAAACAGGAAAAAAGAGCCGCAACCACTCTTCAGAGTCGAGCTAGAGCCAGACAGCAGAGTCTTGAAGAAAAATGAAGTGCACCCCATTTATAACCTGCAATACTTATTACACCGAAGAATTAACGTGGAAGAGCCACATAAAAGGAACGGCCCAATGCAATGCACAATTTGTCAGGAGTATGGACACACCAGGGCATACTGTTCACTTCGAACAGTCTGTGTAGCTTGTGGAGACTTCCACAATTCGGCTAACTGCCCTGCCAACAAAGAAGACCCCAAAAAGAAAAAATGCGTTAATTGCCAAGGTAACCACACGGTAAACTACAGGGGCTGTCCGATCTACAAGGAGATGAAGGACCGCATGCGAAAAGTGATAGCAACGCGCCATCAGAATACCCAAAATGCGTACACTTACTCGCGTACGACGCCGGAAGTATTTTTCGGCACGGCTGCAAGATCATCATTGATCATCATTTAAATACCCAGAAGGGATTCTCATAGGCCGATGCCCTTCGATCGGGGACGGAAAGCCCACTCCAGTCTAATCTAGGAAACGCTCAGCAGATCCAAGTACAGTCGCAAAGCACTCTGGAAACTACGATGGTGACCATGCAACAAAGTATGATGGAACTCATGTCATTCATGAAAACGACCATGCAAACACTGGTTCAAAACCAGAACATGGTGATACAGCTACTTGTAGCTAAGCAGTCCAAATAATCAGATGGCAAATCTACGAATAACAATGTGGAACGCCAATGGCGTTTCACGGCACAACCTTGAAGTAACACAGTTACTGAATGAAAACCATATCGACATTATGCTACTGGTAGAGACGCACCTCACAAACAAATACAACTTCCAAATAAGAGACTACACTTTCTATCGCACAGACCATCCAGATGGTAAAGCCCACGGCGGAACCGGCATCCTAATCAGGGAACGCATCAAGCACCACTTTCACCAAAGGTTTTCAACTAATTACTTGCAAGCCACGTCTATCAAAGTGCAGTCAGGCAACGGAAACATCACCATAGCCGCTGTCTACTGCCCGCCTCGCTTTACAATTTCTGAAGGACAATTTATGGACTTCTACAACTTGCTTGGAGATCGCTTTATAGCTGCAGGGGACTATAATGCCAAACACACGCACTGGGGATCACGCCTTGTGACTCCCAAGGGAAGGCAATTATACAATGCAATCATAAAACCGAACAACAAATTAGACTATGTTTCCCCTGGCAGCCTCACATACTGGCCAACAGACCCCAGGAAAGTTCCAGACCTAATAGACTTTGCGGTGACAAAAAACATTCCCCGGAATATAATAAGCGCCAAAGCGCTTTCGGACCTGTCGTCAGACCATTCGACAGTGATAATAACTCTTCTTCAAAGCACAAAAACCACAGATCACCCCCTCAGGCTGACGTCGCACAGAACCAACTGGTTAAAATATAAAAAGTATGTAAGCTCACACATCAAATTAACCCCTCACTTCAACATCGAAGCGGACATCGACTGCTCTACCGATGCTCTTGAAGAAGTATTCGTGGAGGCAGCCACTATCTCAACACCACAAGGCAGGGACGTGCAAACCAACCACTTCAAAACTAATCTGCAAATTGAACGGTTAGTCCTAGAAAAGAGGCGCCTGCGACGTGCCTGGCAAACCAACAGATTGCCGTCATCAAAACAACGTCTTATGGAAGCCACTCGCACACTAAATCGAGCTCTAAAGCAAGAAACAGAAAATGCACAGCTGCAGTACATTAAAAAACTTTCGCCAACCAGTACAAAACATCCTCTGTGGAGGGCTCACCCAAATCTGAGCTCTCCAATCGAAACAGTCACTCCGATAAGAAACTCATCTGGCATCTGGGTCCGCAGCGACGAAGATAGAGCCGAAACTTTTGCTTTACATCTCAGAAACGTTTTCCAGCCGAACCCTGCCACTGGTTCATTTTCCCTACCACAAATCGAATCTGAATCTATTTCCCTACCACCATTGTTTCAGCCAAAGGAGATCGCGAAAGTCATTGGGGAACTGAAACCGAAAAAAGCCCCTGGCGGTGACCAAATAACCCCAAAAATGTTAATTGAACTTTCAAACTCTGCCATTGAGGTTATTTGTAAGCTCTTCAATGGGATTATAACTCTCGGCTACTATCCGAAAAAATGGAAAAAATCTATCATCATTATGATACCGAAGCCCGGAAAAGACCACACAATTCCGTCATCCTACAGACCAGTTAGTTTATTATCGTGTCTGTCTAAGCTGTTCGAAAAATGCCTTCTAACTCGCATAACACCATATCTAGAAGCACACAATGTTATCCCTGCTCATCAATTTGGATTTCGTCAAAACCATGGAACAATCGAACAAGTTAACAGAATAACATCAGAAATACGCACATCCTTTGAGTATCTCAAGCCTTCGATCGAGTATGGCTAGATGGCCTCATGCACAAAATCAAAACACACTTGCCTGATTACACTCACAAGCTTCTTGAGTCGTATCTATACAACAGGACCTTCGCAGTAAGGTGCAATACAACAACATCCGACGACTACATTATCAAAGCCGGAGTCCCGCAATGAAGCGCGCTAGGGCCTACTCTGTTCCTCCTATACACAGCGGCTATTCCCACGAACGAGCAGCTAACAACATCTACGTTCGCTGACGACACCGCAATTTTAAGTCGCTCGAGGTGCCCAGGCCGAGCCACAACACAGCTAGCAAACCACCTCCTCGTAGTAGAGAGGTGGCTATCTGACTGGCGGATTAAAATAAATGAACAAAAATGTAAACACATAACGTTTACTCTCAACAGGCAAACATGCCCTCCACTGTTATTGAATAATACGCAGATTCCCCAAGTCAACGATGTAACGTATCTCGGCGTCCACCTTGATAGACGACTAACCTGGAGAAGACACATCGAACGCAAGAAAGTACATCTAAAAGTAAAGGCCAGCAGCTTCCACTGGATTCTTAACGCTCGTTCGCCCCTGCGTCTGGACTACAAGGTTTTGCTCTACAACTCCACTCTTAAGCCCATCTGGACATACGGCTCCCAGCTATGGGGAAACGCCAGCAGAAGCAACATAGACATTATACAGCGCGTTCAATCGAAAATCCTGCGAACTATCACTGGGGCACCATGGTATATTCGCAACCAAAACATCCACAGGGACCTAAGCATTCCTACCGTAAAAGATGAAATAGACAAACAAAAAGCGTCCTACAACGAAAAACTCTCTGTGCACCCCAATCGCCTCGCAAGAGGCTTGACTTGGGTTTCCAGCCGATCCCGTCTACAACGCAACGACCTGCCAAGCCAGCTATAACTTTCGGGCCCCTTTAGCACAACAGCAGTCATATGACTGTGAGATAGATTAATTAGTCTAAGATTTGATACACTTATTGTTAGTATCCAAAGAAAGAAGATTCAATAAATAAATAGCAAAGCATTTAAAAAAAAAAAAAAAAATATTTTCGAAAGTTTGTCCCTAATTTTTCACGCGTGCCAAAGCCCTTAACCGACCTATTAAAAAAAGGAGGGCCCTTTCCAATGCGAGATTCCGAAAGAAATGCCTTTGTGGAGTTAAGAACAGCATTGTCGAACCCGCCAGTCCTGTCAATTTTCAAACCCATTACGAAACGGAATTGCATACTGATGCGAGCTCTCATGGCTTTGGTGCAGAACTATTGCAAAAACAGTTAGATAACAAGCTTCGTCCCGTTTTCTTTTACTCAAGAAAAGCTACCGCAGCCGAGTCTCGTTACCACAGTTTCGAACTTGAAACCTTGGCAAGCCTTTCCTAATTGTAACAGATTGCAGTTCCTTGGTTCAAACGTTGAGTAAAAAATCCATCAATCCTCGTATTGCCCGTTGGTCCCTTGAGTTAGAAAGTCTTAATTATTCGATAGCTCATGGGCCGGGTTCAAGTATTGCTCACGTCGATGCACTAAGTAGGCAAAGGGAGTTGTTAGGGAGTCCGCGTGTGACACCGTCTATGACTAAAAATCCGTGTGTACCTGATATACCTTGTAAACATGAAAACCCGGTTGAACGTAAAATACCTAGTGAACCTGAAAACCCGGTTGAACCTAAAATACCTTGTAAGCCTAAAAAATTCGGTTGATCCTAAAATACCTTGTAAACCTGAAAATTCGGTTGAACCTAAAATACCTTGTAAACCTGAAAATTCGATTGAATCCGTGAAAGTATTCCCCGAAGTTAGTAAACTTGTTGGAATTGTTGGAGCAGACCCATGCGACATTGATTTGCTTTTGCAGACGGAGCAGATGAGGGATGACAAAGTGCGTACCTTGCGACAGAAATTGGAGAAAGGAGAGATAGAACGGTTTGTTTTAATTGATGGAATAATTTATAGAAAGAATGATAACGGAAGGTTATGTTTGTATGCCCCAACTCAAATGCAAGAACAGTTGATCAGATTAAGTCATGAAAAGTTGGGTCACCTTGGAGTGGATAAATGTGTTGACGATCTGAAAAATAAGTATTGGTTTCCGTTGTTGAGAAGCAATGTTGAATCCTTTATCCGCAATTGTTTGTCATGCATCCTTCATTCAGTACCTAAAAGTGTCCATGACCGTACCCTCCATAGTATTCCGAAGGTCCCAATTCCGTTTGATACCATTCACATTGACCATTTGGGTCCGTTGCCTTGTATCAATTCAAAAAGAAAACACCTGTTAGTTACTATCGACGCTTTTACCAAATTCGTGAAATTGTACCCAGTTAATTCTACCAGTACCAAAGAAGTTAATTCCAGTCTTTCAAAATACTTTGAGTATTATAGCCGACCGCGACGAATTATTTCGGATCGTGGTACCTGTTTTACATCATTTGAGTTTTCTAGTTTCCTAGGTGAGTGAAATATAGGGCACGTTAAAGTTGCTACCGCAGCCCCTCAGGCGAACGGTCAGGTGGAACGCATAAACCGAGTGTTAACCCCGATGTTAGGTAAACTATCCGAGCCGTTGAACCAATCCGATTGGTACAAGTTGGTCAACCGAGTTGAATTTGCCATTAATAATTCCGTTCAGAAGAGTACTGGTAAAACTCCTAGTATTTTGCTTTTTGGTAGCAACCAGCGGGGACCCGTTGTATACGAATTATCCGAATATCTTGAGGAGAAGTTTAGACTTTCTAACCCGTGTGATATTACCTCCGAAAGGATAAAAGCTAGTGAGAATATTAAACGGTCACAAGCTCGTAATGAATCCATATATGCCCTAAGACACAAAGCACCCATGAAGTATAATAATAATGACTTTGTTGCTATTCTCAATGTTGATGTTAGGCCTGGACAAGACTATAAGATTGTGCGTGTGATGATCGAGGCCGATCAAATGTCAGGTTCCCCGAATGTAAACACCAAGTCAATATCATGACGAACTATTAGCTTTAAGTGTGAATTGTACATATATATAATAATCGATAAATGATGTGAACTGATAGATGGTCACACATAAATGTAAGTTAGGATTTAAGAGAACCAGGGGACGCTCACTTTAGACCGGCTTTTGGTGCGAAGAACACGTTTTTGGAAAGCAAAAAACTAAATAAAATAAAACGAAGCCCATCCTAGTGGCTTCTAAAAAACTAAGAACGTAAGCTGTTTGTAGTTCATTTAATTTTTTGTATTTCATTATTTTAAAATTTGGCACCTCCTTGCCAGCATCTGGGGTCTGCGTTGCCTTCTTTGTTTAGCAGCTTTGGTTTTTTACCCACCGCATCGCCTTCTGCAGCGCCTTTTCCGGAGGCTCCGAGGGCTCCACCTGAGCGATTGCATATAGTATTACAAAAAATTGGTTTTCAAAATAGAACGAGACAAGAATAAAAACGAGTGACCGAAATAAGTCGTTATTTGTAAGACTTATTTTGAGTAAGAGAAATTTTATTTTTTGAAATTTAAAGTAAAAATCCAGAAGTCTTTTAAATTTTAAACATAAAAGTACTAGTTACTTTCGACCCAAAAAAAAACTTACTTACAAATGCGCGGGTGAAATTAGGGTATACCTTCAGCTTCTTTTGGTTCTGTTCCCCTCCATGTTGTGGGAAACAACTTAGCCTTGCATTATTTTATAGCTCTGGCTAATAATATAAGAAAATATAAAAAAAAACGAGAATAAATTTGCAAATTTTTGTTTTCGGTACCTGACTTATTTAATTTTGATGTAAAAAATTTAAATAAAAACATTCCACACAGCTTTTATATATTTTTGTATTATTTATAAAAAAAATTTTACACTTTTCCAGGAATTGGTTTACGTACACAAAAGTAAAAATAGCATTTTATTATTATTATTTTTCATTCTGAACGAATTTTATGTACAAACTTCTACAATTTTTGGTCCCTAGGAAAAATGCACTTAATAAGATTTTAAGATTCTTTCACAGATTTGAATTATCATTCATTTGTTTGTTTTTATGCACCATTGGTTGTCTTTCACTTCAAAAACAAACATTTTTCAATGCAATTTTTTTCTGACACTGTGTTGTTTTGGAAATCTTGTATTTCCCTTTATGGTTTTATTAACTTGTTTTTACTTTCCCTGTTTAAAAAAAATTGGTCTGCGAGAGACTTACCTGGGAATCAAGTATATATTTTTATGTTAAGCGTGGGTAACTCCAACTCCTTCATATAAGTAAACGCAAGTAAAACAGACGAAAAAAGGCGCGTGCCTTCCAGAAACATTAAAACAACGGTTCCGCTAATCCGTCGTTGTTCTGTTTTTTTTAGCATGTCCCGTTTGTCTATGAATGTATCGTTGCACATAAGAGCAGGGTATTTATAGACATATTCGACTATGCAAATCGTTTTATAAAAATATAATTTTGAAACTTCACATATTAATAAGTAATAATAATCTTATAACTTTTGTAAGAAATACAAGTATTTTAAAACACATAACATTTTTATACCCGTTACTCGTAGAGTAAAAGGGTATACTAGATTCGTCGGAAAGTATGTAACAGGCAGAAGGAAGCGTTTCCGACCCCATAAAGTATATATATTCTTGATCAGGATCACTAGCCGAGTCGATCTAGCCATGTCCGTCTGTCCGTCTGTCCGGATGAACGCTGAGATCTCGGAAACTATGAGAGCTAGGCTACAGAGATTTGGCGTGCAGATTCCTGAGCTTCTTACGCAGCGCAAGTTTGTTTCAGTAGACTGCCACGCTTACTCTAACGCCCACAAACCGCCCACAACTGTGGCTCCTACAGTTTTGATGCTAGATAGAAAATTTTAACTGAGATGTATTAGTATTGTCAATACCTATCAATTTTGCTACGCCCACTCTAACGCCCACAAACCTCCCAAGAAAAAAAGCTATGACGTCAGAGCCAGACAATGCGAAATGTTTTTACGCGTGTATGTGTGTGTATGTAAATAGTTGCCGGCCGAACTTAGCGGCAAAGAAAAAAGCATTGCCGGCGCTCAGAGAGAGCAAAGTGCGCGGCTAACTTATTCTATTGAATAATGAATTTTTCAAGCCTACCCTAACGCCCACAACGCTTAAATCTGTCTTCCGCCGGTAGGTGGCGCATTTAAATCTCGCTTTGCTGCTTGCATATCTCCATTTCCCTTTGGTTTCTTAAGCTGAGTAACGGGTATCTGATAGTCGAGGTACTCGACTATAGCGTTGTCCCTTGTTTTAATTACATTTACGAGCAATTTTAATTGCTGGGCCTCATTGCCTTCACCCGCATTTTTCCAGCGAAAACATGCCGAGAGGGAGAGTTAAAGAAGTAATTTTAGTGCGTTCTCTTTGCGGACCCCAACTGACAGCGTGTTTTCTTTGCCGCCGTTGCAGTCAGCTCTGCCTTCGTCGCTGGCTGCTCTGCCGACGTCGCAGTCGAATTCGTGATGATTGGGCGCTTGTGATCTATTGTGAAACTGCAGGGATTATATCCGTTTTTTATGGTTACCACACAAGATTTAGAAAGTACGATCAACAAAGATCCACAGTTTAATGTAAGAATTCAATATTTGCCATCGAAAGTCATTTTACCGATAACTATAACCGAGTTGGAGAATTAAGATATTGAGACCTTCTGTCTAAATGTATCACCGCTCATAAATTGTAACAAGATAGAAAGAGCTATTGTCATCTCTACCGTACCGAAAGTCAATGTCCTTTCGCGTTTTTATAAAACACTATATTGGGTAATGTTACTACATATATAGTGAAATTCAAGAATTGTTATCTTGTATATAAACGTAAAAACATAATCATTTAGATGTATAGGCATATTTTTATAAACTTACATTTTTATACAATAGTTAAATATTAATTTTCCAGCGGCGATTATTAGCCTTGCAGTTGAATGTGCAATTGCAAGAGCGGCTGCTGCTTGGGCTCGACATAACGTAGCGTGGGTCGCCGGGCCGGCCTTTACGGAGGCGTGGCCACCGGAGCCAAATCATCGCCATCCAGGCCTCCGTCGACGTACCACTTCCCCTTGTAGCGGAGAGTGGGTGGCACTCCCGGTCCCGGAACTTCCTCTGGTTCTCTGCGGCCTCGGTTGCGCGCCTTCCTCTTTGCTAATACCGTTATATCTTCCTGGGCCGCTCGCTCTCTTACGGTACTGCGTCGTACGTGTCCTTTCCGCCTGGCGTAATCTCGGATGACTTTGGCAACTACGCTGAATCCTGTTGCCCTGCGGACTGGATCAATGTAAAACCCTTTTTGCATGGCGTATGGATGAGTCTCGTTTCGGCCTGACGCATAATTCTGCTGCCTTGCGGACTGTATCTGCACTTGTTGTTAGTCCTCTGATGTGTCCACCGTCTGCTCGCTTGCAGTTTGTGTTTGTTGTTGCTTAAGCTCGCCAACGTGGACAGTCCTCTCTTTCTTTGTATGTATGTAAGACGGTTTAGTAAGATAATGGCAGAAAATCAGCAGAATGTAGAACAGAAGGAGAAAACGTAGTTAACCAGCAGAATTAAAGCAGAGATCAGAAGCAGAGCGACGGAGCGACAAGAGAGGACAGAAGCAGAGCAACAGCAGAAAAGCAGCAGAGCGACGGAGCAACAAGAGAAAAGGAAAAGCGGAGGATTCGGGAAGTGACAGTCAGCCGAGACAGACGATTTTCAGCAGCAGAGTGAAAAGAAAACCGAACGATACATTAAGAAAAGTCGAAACGCGGAGTTTATCCTGCAATTATCATTGTTAACCATAATACTTAATATATATTATAATAATAAACGTCAAGTGAGAATATTTCTCATCTTACATTTGGGGGCTCGTCCTAACCTAAAAATTGCAAGTGACGCCGTTCCGAGAAGTCTCACAGCCTTCCCGAAAAGTCGCAAAAGAGGAAGAAGTAGAGTTTGACAAACGCCAGACATTAACGGTGAATGAATGTAAGAGAAAAGGAAATAAAAAAAGAACCTTCGAGGATACCAATTTCAAAAGTAAAACAGCCGTATTACACAAGATCAGTGGCTGCAGCAGACAAAATGAATAACATGACTGAGCCGGCGAAAAGAGTTTGCGAAATAAGTGCAGGTGGAAATCCAAATGAAATTAAAGGAGTGCAAGAACCTTCCGAAATCAGCGGAGAGGAAAGTGGAGCAGCCGGTTTAATTGAAAGCTCTATCGACGAAAATACAAGAACGCTGAAAGACCTGGTTCAGCTGCTTGCTATTAAGATTGGAGCGGATGAGCGAAACAACAGTTGCTCGATTACGGCTGATAGCTTTGCGAAGATCATCCCAGAGTTTGACGGAGAGTCTATACCGGTAAAGAATTGGTTCGAAAATTTTGAGCTGAATGCTGCGGCCTACGGTCTAAGCATAAAACAGATGTATGTGCAGGCTCGTGCCAAAATGACGAACACAGCAAAGTTGTTTTTGGATTCTGCGTACGTACACGAATACTCAGAGATGCGTATGCTGCTGGAGACTGAGTTTTTTTTTTTTGTGTTAGTGGTGGTTTAAAGCATCGAAAGCCAACTCGGAGCTGAACTAGCTTGCCGAAGTCTGGGACTCTAACCCAGTAAAAACTCCACCCCCTCCCCGCTTCCCCGGCGGTACTGCCGTTAGGTATTACTTCGCCGGGGGGGGAATGCCCTTAGGGCTCTCTAGGATTCTATCCTATTGGAATTTCGCAGTCTTTCTGCGATGCGCAGTTTTTTGAGTACTATTGTGGCCATGTTGCATACCGCAGACCAATTTACTTCTGATTCGAGCATAATGTCCACCAGGTTACAAGCGGCTGGCGTCCTCCCAACCCTTATGCTCAGATCTCTTCGTTCATTTTCGAATCTCGGACAGACAAAAAACACGTGTTCTGCGTCTTCATTATCCGACTCGCAGAGTGGGCAGTGCGGATAACGTTCATGCTTAAACCTATTCAGATAGTATTTAAAGCATCCATGTCCCGTCAACAGTTGCGTTAAGTAGTAGTCCACATGTCCATGCTTCCGTCCCAGCCATCTCTGCAGTTCTGGGATAAGCTTATACGTCCATCGTCCTTTGCTACTATTTACCCACCTCTCTTGCCACTTAGCAATGGTGAGTTCTCTGCACCTTTTCCGTACGGATTCTGCAGTTGCGACCCCTGTGCTGCCCGCGCGGATGTTAGCTGATTCCACTGCCAGCAGATCAATCGGTATGCCTCCCGATATTACCAGCGCCGCGTCATGGGATACCGTGCGGAACGCACAGCATACCCGTAGTGCACACAATCTCTGCACGGAGTCGCCGTCTTGCATATAACTTCCATTTTTTGTGGCTCGAGCCCATATGGGAGCAGCGTACATCAGCGTCGATGTGACAGCACTAACCAGTAATCTACGTCCTGGTTGCCTTGGTCCCCGAGTGTTCGCCATAATTCGCGATATCGCGGCCGCGGTCCTACTTGCCTTGCCACTAGCGTACGCTAGATGTTCTTTGAAAGAAAGCCGGTGGTCGATCATGACGCCCAAGTATTTTAGGCTTGGACGCGATGTAATTGTGGCTTCTCCAATTTTGATAGTAGCTGCCTCCACTTTCTGCCTGCTACTTATCAGGACTGCTTCAGTCTTGTGCGCTGCCAAGGCGAGTCCCTTGGAGTCGAGCCATGCGCTTGCTCGTTTCCCCGCTTCATTGCAGATTCCTTCCGCATCTGGGAGTTTCTTTGCCGTAACCACTATGGCCACGTCATCCGCGAAACCAATGAGTCGTGCCCCTTCGGGCATCGTGATCCTAAGTATCCCATCGTACATGATATTCCATAACAAAGGGCCTAGGACTGATCCTTGGGGAACTCCCCCGGTGACCCTGTGGGTCGATTGCCCGGAATCAGTATCGTACAGGAGCAGGCGGCCTTCAAAGTAGCTCGCTATTACTCTCTGTATATACACTGGTACATTTAAGTTGCTCAGTGCATTTAGTGTGTGGTGCCAGCTGGCGGAGTTGAAAGCGTTTTTTACATCCAACGTTGCCGCTAAGCAGTACTGCTTAGTGCCGTACAACCACCTTTTCCCCTCAATGGCTTTATCTGCGATTTCACACAGTTTACCGACGGCGTCGATGGTGGATAGCCCCTTCCGAAAACCATACTGCATCTCTGAGAGGCCGTTGGTTTCGGCAAGGGCACCTTCTAGCCGGGAGTGGATTATTCTTTCGAGAATTTTACCCACCGTGTCCAGCATGCAGAGTGGCCTATACGAAGAAGGCTCCTCCGCGGGTTTTTCCCCCTTTGGTATGAGTACCAGCCGCTGTGTTTTCCAGCGGCTAGGGAACACACCTTCCGTTAGGCATGCGTTATACATGTCAACGTACTCTTTAGTGTTTGCTTTTATGGCAATTTTGAGAACTTTATTCGGGACTCCATCTGGTCCCGGTGCTTTGTCGTCCAGTATTGTCTTCAATACCTGGAGGACTTCTTCGGCACTTGTGAGCTTTATGCTCGCCCTGTTCACGATCAGTGAGGTCCGCGCCATACCTTCTTGCTCTGGGAATAGTGTTTCCACGATCCTTTTTAGGCTGACTGGGCATGTCGGTGATGGCCGACTAAATACCCGCAGCCGTTTTGTGACGAGTTTATATGCGAAACCCCATGGGTTGGAGTCTATTTCCTCGCAGATATTGTTAAAGCACCTGCGTTTGCTCTCTTTTATAGTTTTTTCCAGGGCTCGTCTCTTTTCCCTGAAGTATATTTGGAGTGCCTCAAATTCGGGCCTTCCTCTTGAGCGTTGGTATGCGCGTCTTGCCCTGTGGCAGTCTTTCCTGGCTTCCGCAATGGATTGGTTCCACCAGTATGCAGGTCTTCTTCTTGATGGGTTTTTCCCTCTCCTCTGCATAGATGCATCACAGGCTACCTTGGTGTACTCTGCGATGTGGTTTGCCCTTTCTTCAGCTGAGCCGCTTGTGGAGAGGTCCTCGAACAACATCTGTACCATCTCCACGTCTAGCGTTTCTATTTTGTACCCTGGCACGGTCTTAGGGACTCGTGTTGGGCCACTTCTAGAATTTATCGTGCAGATTATTGCTGCATGGTCACTACCCGTGTAGGTGTCACTAACCTCCCAGCTGGAGCCCGAGGCCAATCCAGTGTTCACAAATGTGAGGTCAATGATAGAACTGGTGCCGGCTCTTGAAAAAGTCGGTTTTGTTCCAGAGTTCAGCAGCACTAGGTCAAGTGCGGCGAAGCTCTTAAGTAGCGCCTTTCCCCTCGCGTTGGTTCGGGGGGAGCCCCATTCCGTAGCCCAGGCATTAAAGTCCCCGGCAATTACGGCGGGGCGATTTTCCCGGGCGTCTTCTGCAATCTCTTCGAGCGCAGATGTTGCCTGGGGGAGGCTAAGGCTTGGCGGCAGGTAACAGCTATAGAAAGCTATACCATTCACTTGGGCCCTAGCGAAGCAATTTCCGCATTTTTTCTTGCTAATCTGTCGCCTTGGATTACCGCAGCTCCATATTGCCGATTTCTTGCTATTATTTGTTACCCATTCTTTGGAATTTTTATTCCTGTATTGCTCGCTTATGAGTGCCATGTCTACGTTTTCCTCGATGACATTTTGCTCTAGCAACGATTGGGCAACCTCGCAATGGTTTAGGTTAATCTGAAGGAACTTCATTTACCCCTAAGCCCTTGCATAGCCCTCCTGAAGTACGGGCATTTCCCACTCATTGTTGGGTGATCGCAATCTTTCTCCTTTTTGCGTTTGCATAGCATGCAGCAGGCCTTTGCTTTGCAGCCTCTGGCTTGGTGCTCCTTTGCGCCACAGTTGTAGCAGCATTTTGAGCAGTCCTCCTGGACCCTGCAATTCCCTGCTACATGGTTAAACTCCATACATTTAAAACACCTTTTAGGTGTTAGCTTTGGGCGGACTCTACACCAGGTCCATCCCAGCCTTATTTTGCCCTTTTCCAAGAGTCGCCTCCCTATGTCGGGCATAACTCTTAGTGTGGCGGTTTGGGTGCCTCCGTATGCCACCCTTAGGTTTACCACCGCGGACTCTGGCAGTTCCACATCAAATTGTGATTGAACCGCGCATAAGATGTCTGCTTTGTCGGTGGTCTCATCGATGTCTTTTACCTCGATCAGCATTGTCTCAGTCAGCGCTCTGACGTCGACATTGTTGCCCAGGACAGCCTTCATTGTGGTCTGAAGCTCTACGGTCTTAGGGTCAGAGACCTTGTTTAGAATCACTAGGAGTTCCCCCTTTGCTGTTCGCCTAACGGCCTGTACTGCTTGTCCTAGCTCCTTAAGCTGCGGTTCAGCCTTGACCTTTTTAAGGATGTCGGCATAGGACCCTCCAGCAGAGGCTGCGATGACTATCGCGTCGTTCCGAGGCGGTCGCACCTTGGGCTTCCGGACCTTCTGCTTCACCTGTGTCCACTCCTCTGGCTTCTTCCCAGGTTTTTGGGGCTTGCTGGTGCTAACTGTCCCAGCATGTTTCCCTTTCTTTACACCTTGACTGGCATCACTTGCCGGTGCCTTATGCATCGCCTTTTTCGCTGGTACCGCTAGCGTCATCCCAGTTTCTTGACCCCTGGGTCGCTTGCTGGTGCCGCTCGCGAGCACTTCTGCGCAGGTTTTTTTTGCTATCTCCTTAGCTTTTTCCTGTTCTTCGACTATGCATTGCACAGCCGACAGGACTTCCCTCTGGAGATAGTCGATTTCGTCGACTATATCCCTCATGGGGTTAGTAATGGAACGCTTTCCTGGCCTTTGATCCCAGGCCCGTCAGCTGCTTCAGCATATCCCCCTGCTCCTCATCTGCAGCTTTTGGGCTGCTTTTATCTCCTGCTGGGGGGGTGCCAGGCTGCCTGCCACTGCACTCCACCCTTTTTTCTGGCGACCTCGCCATTACACTGCTTTTTTTAAAAGGGTCAGCTCCCGTGTTGGCCCAGTCAGGTAGACTGGACAAAGGCGTGTGGAAGCCGTCGGCATTAGCCGGCGCCGCCAGGCCTTTGTTTGCCGGCGTGCCTCCACTATTGGTTGGCCCAACCCCTAGGCTAGCGCCAGGGTGTTGTGCCCCCGATCCCCTGCCCGCCATTTCCCCGCCTGGGGAGTTCGATGGTACTGCAGTAAGCTTGGATCTTTACCCGCAGTATCTGCTGTTTTCCGATCGGACTTTAATATTTTTATGAATTATTTAATAAAAGGGATAAGTCTTAGTAATAAGGCTTATGGTTTTTATTTTCTAATTTTTTTTTTTTTAAAAGAGCCACCCAAAATTCCCTACGTGCTACGGCACGCACTTATTTATGTGCTTGGCCTGCACCCTGTCCGAAGCTTGCTGCTATAGCACCCGCAGCCCCTTTCGCACACTACGATCAGCTGGTCGCGCAAGCGCTTCCCACCACTGATTCAGTGTTTGCAAAAATAGAAAGCGCGAGTGAAAAAATTTGGCAACTTCTAAACAAACAACGAGTGGAAAGTAATAAGAGGCAGAGATGCCTCCCCTCCCTCATCTACGACCGGCCCCTGCCTGGCCGCCAAACCTGTTGGGGATAGATTCCCAAGCTGCTTCTGGATGTCGTCCACGGCCTCCCGTCCACCAGCTGATGTCCAGGTGCGTGTCCCGAGTGCTCCACGCCGGATGGCCGGCTGCGCTTCTGGTTTTAAGCTGAAAACTTCAAGGAATAAACGGAGCGATTTTAGAACGCGTCCGCACTCTCTGCTTTCACAACTCTCCGCCTGGAGACTGAGTTCAGCCGACAATATGTGTGCAGCGCGGATGTGCATGAGCAGCTCCGCGGTCGCAAGAAACGCAAGCAGGAATCTTTTCACGAATACCTATTGCAGATGAAAAAGATTGCTTCACTTGGCAACATTGATGCACGCTCGGTTATCCGCTATGTTGTGGACGGCCTAAACATGAGGAGCGATTTCAGATACTCTCTCTACAGTTGCAAGTCCTACAAAGAGCTACAGGAGCAGTATGAGGTGTTCGACTGCGTGGTCGACAAGCCGTACAAGCAGAACGACGTAAAGTGGGAGTCGAACCAGAGGAAGCAGCACGATTTCAACGACAGGAAGAGTCACTGCTTTAATTGTGGGTCAGTAGATCATCTCCGCAAGGATGGCAAGTCTGCCGTGAAATGCTTCAGTTGCAACAAAGAGGGGCACATGTCAAGAGATTGCCCTGGGTCAGTGGCTGGAGTCCAAGTCGTACGCAGTGCGAGTCGTATGAAAATGGTTAACATCAATCACGTGGAAGTGGAGTGTCTTTTAGATACGGGAGCCGATGTATCTATTCTGCGCAAGTACATCTTCAACAAAATACCAAATGTTATTTTGGAGAGATGTGCGTCCAAGCTTCGTGGGCTGGGAAATAAGATTACGTGCCCAGTTGGCTACTTTTTGGCTGAGGTTGCAGTAGACCAGGAAATGACGCCACACAAGTTCGTCGTAGTTGAGGATGAGGACATCGAGTATGACGCGCTGCTCGGATTCGATTTCGTCTCGAAGTTTGACTTTTCGCTGTCGGCCGACGGATACAAGTTTTCTTCTCCGCTGGGGGAGAAAGCTTGTGAGGAACCAAACCAGATGAGTAATTATCACATAATTAATATAGATGATGAAATAGATTTTCCTTCGCAGTATGCTAACGAAGTGTCTCAGCTGATCAAGAACTACAAGGCGGCGGATTCGGTAGCAGAAGTCCCAGTCAAGCTGCGAATCGTCCCGGATGGGGAAATCGTCCTATTTCGTCAATCCCCAATTAGATTTGCGATTGCCAAGGAGAAGGATGTCCAAAAGCAGATCGACGAATGGTTAGCTGCTGGAATTATTCGCCCATCTACATCTAACTTTGCCAGCCGTCTTGTACTGGTGAGCAAAAAGGATGGCACACGGCGTATTTGCGGCGATTTACGCAAGCTGAACTCAACGGTGTTAAGAGACTGTTTTCCTGTTCCTGTTATCGACGACTTTCTGCAAAAGCTGCAAAAGGCATGGTTTTTTACTGCGATGGACTTGGATAATGGTTTCTTCCACGCGGCTATTGAGGAGGATAGAAAGAAATTTACAGCATTCATCACTAAATACGGATTGTAAGAATTCAATAGAACTCCGTTTGGATCTCGGAAATCTCCAGCAGTTTTTATTTGCTACATTAATTATATATTCCAAGAGCTGATGAACAGAGATGCACTAGATTTGTACATGGATGACATAATAATTCACGCCGAACTGCAAATGAAACTGTTATTTAACACAGCTAAAGTGTTTGGCCTGAAGATAAAGTGGCGAAAATGTCACTTCTCGCAGAGGAAGATTTATTTTTTAGGCCACAATATTGAGGACGGAAACGTATGGCCTGGGCAAGAAAAGACAGCTGCGGTCAGCAAATTTTTGGTGCCGAAAAACGTCAGAGCGGTTCAAGCGTTTTTGGGGCTGACTGGATTTTTCAGAAAATTCGTACTGAATTATTTGCAGGTTGCACGCCCATTGACTGACCTGCTGCGAAAAGATGTTTGCTTTCAAATGGCCGAGCCGCAGATGAACGCATTCCAAGGTTTGAAGGACGCCTTGACGAAAGAACCCGTTTTAAAGTTGTATATCAGAGGGGCCAAAACAGAGTTATACACGGATGTATCAAAGGATGGATTTGCAGCGGTCTTAATACAGTGGTTCGACGGAAGACTCCATTCAGTACAATATTGGAGCAAGAAGTTATCAGAAGCTGAGTCCCGCCAGCACAGTTATATCCTAGAAGCAAAGGCTGTTTATCTAGCGGTAAAGAAATTTAGACATTACCTACTGGGATAGCCATTTAAGCTGGTAACGGATTGCTCTGCATTTAAGCAAACCCTACAGAAGGCAGATGTGCCAAGAGCAGTCACGCAGTGGATTGTTTATCTACAGGACTTCGAGTTTGCAGTGGAACATCGCCCTGGAGAACGGTTGAACCATGTTGACTGCCTCATTCGCTATCCCTACCGTGTGATGCTCGTATCCTCGGAGATCACAGCTCGGATAAAAGTCGCACAAGATCCTAAAGGAATTTATGGAAATTCTGACCAGCTGTCCATATGAGGGCTACAAGATGAAAGCTGGACTTGTCTATAAGGAGGTGAAAGGCAACGACCTCCTCGTGATCCCAAAAGCGATAAAAAAAAGAAGTTATTGTCGACCACAGTGCAGGTCATTTTGCACTACAGAAAACTGTTAACGCTGTTCAACAATTGTATTGGATTCCTCACTTAGAACAGAAGGGTCAGCAGGTGGTGAACAACTGTATGAGATGCATAATTTTCAACAAAAAACTTGGCAAGAAAGAAGGATTCTTAAGCTGTATTGATAAAGGTGATTAACCCCTTCACACGCTGCATGTTGATCATTTAGGCCCCATGGATGCCACTGGAAAACAGTATAAGTACATATTTGCGATGGTGGATTAATTTACAAAATTTATTTGGCTGCTCCCAACAAAAACTACAAGCTGCGAGGAAACGATGAAGAAGTTAAGGATTTGGTCGGAAATTGTTGGCAACCCTGTGCGGATAGTTTCGGACAGAGGCTCCGCTTTCATGGCCAACTCGTTTGCAGAACATATGAAGGAAAACGGAATCGAGCACGCTTGAAGCACAGCCGGAGTTCCCCGTGGAAATGGTCAAATTGAAAGGGTGAGTCGCACAGTTTTATCCATTATTTCAAAGATTTCGGCAGATGAACCTACCAAGTGGTTTAAAGCAGTGCCGGATGTCCCACGTACATGCGTCAAATAAAAAGTCACCATTTGAGCTGCTGTTTGGCGTGAAGATAAACAATAAACCAATGGATCGTATTGGAGGAGGAGATGTATTTAAATGTTGACGAGCAACGGCAGCAACTGAGGAAAGATGCAAAGATTGAGATTTTTGGAAGAGGAGATGTATTTAAATTTTAACGAGCAACGGCAGCAACTGAGGAAAAATGCAAAGATTGAGATTCAACGCCAGGAATCATATAAAAATAACTTTGACCTAAAGCGGAAACCGGAAGTTGATTATAAAGTTGGAGACCTAGTCGCTATACGCCGCACACAGTTTGTTGCAGGAAGGAAGTTGGCGGGATAATACATGGGACCGTACGAAATTTCAAGTGTCAAGAAGAATGGCAGATACGAGGTTCGGAAGGCAGCAGATTTTGAAGGCCCTTCTAACACGTTCACCAGTTGTGATTATATGAAGCTGTGGCGGTATGTCCAGGACAATGAGGATGATTGGTCATCTAGGACAGATGATTAGTCAGGAATGGCCGAAAGTAAGACGGTTTAAAAAGATAATGGAAGAAAATCAGTAGTCGAGCAGAATGTAGAACAGAAGGAGAAAACGTAGTTAACCAGCAGAATTAAAGCACAGAGAGGACAGAAGCAGATGAACAGTAGAAAAACAGCAGAGCGACGGAGCGACAAGGGAAAAGGAAAAGCGGAGGATTCGGGAAGTGACAGTCAGCCGAGAGAGATGATTTTCAGCAGCAGAGTGATAAGAAAACCGAACGATACATAAAGAAAAGCAGAAACGCGGAAATTATCCTGCAATTATCATTGTTAACCATAATACTTAATATAACACATGGCCTGAAAAGTCCCGGGCCTAACACATAGATGGCGCTAGTCTTATTGCAGTCACCTTTTTTACAGTTAGTACTAACCTTCAAAAGACAACTGTTAAAATTTCATGATATTCTATTCATTAGTTTGTGAGTTATTGTGCTAAGAGTGACGCTACTTTTGTTATTTTTAAAACAATGGATCAAAAACAATTTCGTGTTTTAATTTTACGCAGCTCCTTGATGGAAAAATACCGTTCAGGCGAAGGAATGGCTTGAAAAGTGTTATGGAGACTCCGCTCCATCAGAAACAATAATAAAACGTTGGTTTGCCGACTTCAAACGTGGTCGTAGAGACACCGATGATGGAGAACGCAGTGGACGTCCAAATGAGGCGGTAACATAAGAAAACATCAAGAAAATCAACAAAATCGTTTTGAATGATCGAAAAGTGAAGATGCGTGAGTTAGCTGACATCGTAAAGATATCAAAAGAACATGTTGGCTTTATATTGCATGAGCATTTGATTATGAGAAAGCTTTGTTCAAAATGGGTGCCGCGTTTGCTCACTGTTGACCAAAAACAAGAACGTGTTGATGATTCCGAGCAGGGTTTGGCCATGTTTAAGCCTAACAAACCGGAATTTTTCCGTCGATATGTGACAATGGATGAAACATGGATCCATCACTTCACTCCGGAATCAAAGCGATCGTCATCTGAGTGGACAGCAACTGGTGAACTTCGTCCAAAGCGCCCGAAGGCACAACAATCGGCTGGAAAGGTTATGGCCTCGGTATTTTGGGATGTGCGTGGTGTAATATTCATCGACTATCTTGAGAAAGGACATACCATCAACAGTGAATATTACATAGCGTTATTGGAGCGTTTGAAGGCCGAAATTGCAATAAAACGACCGCATATGGCGAAAAAAAATTGTTTTTCATTAAGACAACGCACCGTGTCACAAGTTAATCAAAACAATGACAAAACTACATGAATTGAACTTCGAATTGCTCCCACATCCACTGTATTCGCCAGATATGGCTCCCAGCGATTACTGGCTGTTCGCAGACCTGAAAATAATGCTCGCCGGTAAGAAATTTCCCACGAGTGAAGAGGTTATCGCTGAAACTGAGGCCTATTTTGAGGCAAAAGATAACTCGTTCTACAAAATTGGTATTGAAATGTTAGAGCGGCGCTGGAATAATGGCGATGCTCTTGATGGAGATTACTTTGATGAATAAAGCTAATTTTGAACCAAAAAAAACGTGTTTTCATTATAAGGCCCGGGACTTTTCAGCCCATGTGTTATATTATAACAATAAACGTCAAGTGAGAGTATTTCTCATCTTACATGTATGTGGCGTATTTTGCAGATCACCGGAGAGACAAAATCTACAACCTGGTGCGGACCATCGTACCTCGGGTCTAGTTTCGCAGCGAATCTTTCGGCCGCTTTGGACAGGTGGTTTTCCTTGGCCCATACTACGTCGCCCACCGCTGGCGCCCATTGCCTACTCCTCAGATTATAGTGTCTGGCTTGGTCCTGGGATGCCTTTTCCAGATTTCGCCGTACGATCTCAAAGATCTCTCTGTTGGCGTTTTCCTCCGGGGTCTCCGTAGCTCGTCCAGTACCTAGAGTTTCCCTATCATACAGGCTGCCTGCTTTAGCTAAGAAACCCCGGGGTATAGCCGGTGTACTCCGTTATGCTCGTGTTCACTGCTAGCACAATCTCCGGCAACTTCTTGTCCCAGGTTGTCTGGTCCTGCCCTGCAAACTGCGCCATCATAGTCTGCTCGCTCTGTCGGATTCTCTTACGGTGTGTAGAGCGCGGTAAATTACTGTCTGATACCCATCTCAGCCAGAAACCTTTTAAAGATACGTCTCGCAAGCTGCACTCCGTTGTCCGTTAGGACCACCTTCGGGACGCCAAGCCTTGCGAGTATGCGCTACCTAATCTATCTATTAGGGCCAGCAGCTTAGATCGTGGTAAGGATCCGACGAAGTCTGCGCATACAGTGGCCCATGGCTCCTCTGGCACTTGGGCTGCTCTGGCATTTTGCCAGCCGCCTGCATTTGATTTGGTTTAAATATCATGCATGACTGGTATTCCTCACATGGGCTCGTGCGTCTCTATGCATGCCTGGCCAGTAGTATCGGACTGACAACCGAGCAATTGTCCTTCGGCTTCCTATGGGCCTCGCCAATGGTGCGTAGTGGTTTCCCTAGCGTCTTTGGGACGCAAATCTTCCATGATGCGACGTCTTCGCTGCCCGCTCTGTGTGGAAGATTTCTTTAAAGCGACTCGCCGTCCATCACATAGTCCGGGTACTTCTGCGGCTGGGTCCGTATTTTTTCGCACATGTCCTTGATCCAGCTGCAACCTTATGAAGCCATAGGCGCCGTTGTCTAAGAGCCATATGGTCGGTGACTACTTTGAAGTGGTAACCCTCCAGATACGGCTTGAGCATTCGGATCGCCCAGACAATTGCCAAGCACTCTTACCCCGTTCTTCAAAAGTCTTTCTCAGCGCCATTCAGCGTTCGGCTCGAGTAGGAGATTACCTATTCGCCCTTTTCGGTGTCCTGGGTCAGTATCGCTACAATATTGTGTGATTGCTGGCGTCTGTTTGTAGGGTAAAAGTTCAACTAAAGTCCGGGCATGTTAGCACGGGGTCTGCCACGAGTCTTGTCTTCAATTCCTTAAACGCCATCTGGTGCTCCGGTGTCCACTCCCACTTGCTGCCTTTGCGCAGCAAGTCACTCAGGGGTTTTACGATTCTGGAAAAATCTGGTACAAATCGGGGGTACCACTACGGTACTCTCAGGTATTGCCGGAGTTCTTTGACGGCAGCGTCTTTTTCCGGATAGTTTATATTCCTTCACTAGACACTCGATGTCCCAGGTACAGAAGATCCTTTTTAAAAAAAATTGGAGTTTTTCCGGAATCAGCCTCAAGTTTGCTTCCTTTAGACGCCGGAACACTTCTCTTAGGATTTCCTTTTGTTCTTCTAGCGTGCGTCCGATCACTATAATGTCATCCTGGTAAGCGAATGCGTGAAGTGACATTTCGGGGCCAATTACTTGGTCCAAAGCCCGCTGAAAGGTTGCCGACGCAGAGTGGAGCCCAAACGGCATTACCCTCCACTGTAACAAACCTTTGCCTGGTACTGTGAAAGCCTGCTTCTTTCTTCTAGTGGGATCTGCCAGTATCCATTCCTCAGGTCCAAGCTGCTGATGTACCGAGCTTCCCTCAGTTGGTTCAGGATGTAGTTAATGCGGGTCATCGGATAGCCATCCTTGACATACTTCGCGTTGATCTGCCTGAAGTCGACGCACAGCCTCCACTTGCCTGTCTTCTTTTACACCATCACGATGGGGGAACTGTATGGGCTATTTTAATGCTCCATGAACCCCTTTTGGAAAAGCTCGTCCACCTTTGCATTGACCCCCCCCTGGATTTTTGGGTTCTTGGGGTAGTATCTCTGCCGTATCTCGAGCCGTCTATTGTGTTGGTTCCTGGCTGGTATTATGATCTCGTGTCCAGCACACTTTATTTCGGTTTCTTGTGTAAGAAAGTTTCATCCCAGCACCAATGGATCCACTAATCCTGGTAAAATTGTTGCCGAATTTGACCTCTACCTCGAGCTGTGCATCTATTCCGCCGCATCTTCCATCTGCCAACCTAACTTACCGTCTCGTCCTTGTAACCCTTCCTAGAGCAGCAAGATTGTACGCCGGTGTCGATTGTGGCTTGGTAGCTGTTCCCACCAATCATCACCGCTGCGGACAACTGCTGCTCCTCTTCGATTAGCTTGCCAGTAAGTTTGGAGAAGCGTGCGACCCCCACTCGCCTCTCTTGAACTGAGATCGGTGGCCATTTCCCGTTCGTTGGCATACCCAGCAGAATAACAGACGTTGGCTTCGACATGCTTGAGCCCAGTGTCCGTTCCCACCGCATTTTCGGCAGGTTTCCTGCGGGTTTGTAATACGGGTTGTATCTTGTGGACTACGTGTGGTGCTTGGCGGCCTACACATGGTAATTTTTGGCTGTCTCTGTTGCTGTTGGGGCGGTGTCCTCCTCGTGGTGCTTCCGTTGTCTGCTTCCGTTGGACTTGGTGTGGTGGTGTCCATTGGTCATTTCCCCGTTTATCCTGGTTGCCTGATTCTTCTCATCTTCTGCACATGACTTGCGTTGGGGTCGCCGACATGGTCCTCGAGAACTTGTTCTCCTGTGCGGATGCTTCCCGCTCTTTTTCCAGTTCTTTGTTCTCGTCGGCTAAGATCATCAGCGTATCCAGCTCCGACACCATGTACGCTTTTCGGAAGATCCTTAGACTCGGTTTACAGTTCTCCTCAATAATTCTTAGGGTCTCTCTCGGCAAGTAGTTGATTCGCCTCACCATCGTATGGATGTAGATCTTGTTGTCCTTGAAACTCTCGCCGGTGATGTCTACTGATGTCGCTGCCGATGTCCTCTGCTCTCCTCTTTATCGTGCTTGCTGCGAAACTGGATGTATCGTGGTCTCTGCCCCTTGAGGTCTTGAACGATCGCCGTTCCGGGACTTGCTGAACCGTTGGGCTTATATAAGACAACGCCTCATGAACGCCTCTACTAGTCGACTACTCGCCCTTTCTGGCTGGTAGTGTGGTTCTCTGGCACTCGGGGTTTTGGACGGTTACTGTCCGGGACTTCGCCGGTAATCACTGGGTTCTCCAGGATAACGCCTCTTGAAACCACAAATCGATCGACCGCCAGGTCCTGCTCAGTCGGGCGAGGCACACTGGGTCTGGACAACATTCCCCTCGAGCTCACGGTTCCTAGTCGTAGGACTCTATTGCTCAACTATTACGGATTCGCAGGGCGATGTGCCAGGGTGTGGTCGTGACAAAGTATGAAACAAACCGCATTAACTTAGCCGTCTGATGCCCTCTGGACCTCAGCTACCTGTGTCTCAATTCAAAGATTCCTGATGTCCCAATCCCGAACGTCTCGACGTAGCGATCTTGCTCCTTATAGGGTGCCGACGGCGCTGCTTCCGACGACTTGACTTGTTGCTGTTGACTTTTCTTTCACGTGCTGCTGGTTGACTTGGATCTTAAACTTTGATAACTTACTGATCTTGTTGGATTGACTCCTCGTGATCGGTCTTGCATAGGCCATTCGGCTTGACCGAGTGTTGCCACCTGAGTCGACTATTCGATATTTTAAACAGCTCAGCCAGGGTGGTTTTGGAAAGATCTAGTTTGACACCTGCTGGTCGTCATATTACATATATTTCCGCCAAAAGCCTCGCCGGTATCCATCTGATTCCAGTTACGTTCTTCTTATTTTATCCTGCAAGAGAGACGA
Source organism: Drosophila subpulchrella (assembly GCF_014743375.2). NCBI lineage: Eukaryota > Metazoa > Arthropoda > Insecta > Diptera > Drosophilidae > Drosophila > Drosophila subpulchrella. The sequence continues at coordinate 1,219,571 of NW_023665596.1, read as the reverse complement.
TCGTGTCAGCAGCTAAGAATTTCAAGGTGTTTAAAGACTAAAAGCCCGAAATATATATTTTTTGAGTGGCATCCAGAATTCCGAGTGGTATTCAGCAATCGGTGTGGCAGCGAGCCATAAAAGCCAACCAGCAAAGAAATTTTAAAGTAAGCGCATTTGCATTTGGCTACAAATTGGCGCGTGTTTAACCTCCAACAAAATTTCACAACAGGTATCTTAAAATTCCTGGTGGAAACAACAGTCAGTGCTGCCACAAGTTGCCGCCAAAGGCGCAGCTTATTAATTCGGCCAATTTACTGGAGGATTTACCACCTCACGAAGGCCAAAATCAAATCGCGGGGCAAAATCGTCAGGTTGGCCCGCGATAGATGATTTGGAGAGATTAGTCCCCTGAAATACCCCTGTCTACTGGTCAAGAATATCGTATCCGATGTGAAGTTTTGTTGAGCGGCCCTAAGGACCAGATTGCAGTTTAATTCAACTATATAACCTGTTCCGATCTGTACACCAGCCAAGTTTTAAGGGGTGCGCGGATCCGTCTGGGAGATTTCCGAGTGGAATATCACTGCCGCAGATTCAGGGATTTATACCCGTTTACGTTGTACAAGCGCCGCGTGTGTGAACGATCTTGGTCAAGCGTGGTACTCTGCCCAACTGGGTTTAACCTTAATGGAGATAAAAACTCTGCCTCATATTGGATCAGTCCTAGCCCCGTAATATAACCAACGTGCTTTGAGAAACGGAATCAAAGAAATAATGCGAAAAGAAAAGTCTATGAAATGAAAGATATGTTAACCATAAAAAAACAATAATTTTTCGTAAAGCCTCAAGTGGCAATGCCATGTTAAGCGATAATTATATTTAACAAATTAAAAGAAAATAACAAGTCGATCGGATTAAAAAAAACAAGAAAGAACGCTATAGTCGAGTGCCTCGACTATCAGATACCCGTTACTCAGCTAAAGGGACCAAAGAGAAATGGAGATAAGCAAGCAGCGCCACAGGCTTCGGCGGTTTGTGGGCGTTAGAGTGGCCGTGGCATATTTGCGTAACAAAATTGCGCTGCGTACAAAGCTACGGAATCTAAATCTGAAATCCCGATTCTCTATCTTTGATAGTTTCCGAGATATCCACGTTCATATTTACGATTTTTTGAAGTTTGGGGGCGGTTTGTGGGCGATAAAGTGGGCGTGGCAAACTTTTTTTGGGTCAATCGATAGGTATTGATAAGAACAATAAATTTCACTAAAAATTTTTATTCTAGCATCAAAACTGTAGGAGCCACAGTTTTGGGCGGCTTGTGGGCGTAAAAGTGGGCGTGGCACTCTACTGAAACAAACATACGCTGCGTAAGAAGCTCAGGAATCTGCTTGCCAAATCTCAATAGCCTAGCTCTCATAGTTTCCAAGATCTCAGCGTTCATCCGGACAGACGGACAGACGGACATGGCTAGATCGACTCGGCTAGTGATCCTGATCAAGAATATATATACTTTATGGGGTCGGAAACGCTTCCTTCTGCCTGTTATATACTTTTCGACGAATCTAGTATACCCTTTTACTCTACGAGTAACGGGTATAATAATGCACGCCGAGACGCAGTAATTTAATTTAAGAAGAGCTATGTTTTTTTTCATGTTTAAATGGTAAATGTATTATTGTAAAGCATTCAAGGAAGTTCATCCCGTCCGGAGATCGATTTTCAACGTTGGAGGATATACCGCGAGTCACACATTCACATTTCTCGCCGATCCGTAAAGTGAACAAAACTTATTTAAGCATAACCTTCCGATCTAAAAAAAAATAAATAATTAAAATACCATGAGTTATTTGAATTCTCTATGAATAAATTTGCAATTTTCGAGTGAAATTAAATATAACAAGGAAGAACGCTATAGTCGAGTACTTCGACTAGACAGATTTAGGAGTAATGGGCGTTACAGTGGGGGTGGCAAATTTTTTCTTGGATCGATCGATAGGTATAAATAAGACTAATACATTTCAGTTAATATTGTTTGTCTAGCATACAAATTGTGCGCCACAGCCTTGCGCGGTTTGTGGGCGTTAGAAAGGGCGTGGCATATTCGCGTAGCAAGCTTGCTCTGCGCTCAAGGCTACGAAATCTTAATCTGAAGTCCCAATTATCTATTGTTGATAGTTTCCGAGATATCCGCGTTCATAGTAATGATTTTTTGAAGCTTGTGGGCGGCTTGTGGGCTTTAAAGTGGGCGTGGCAATCTTTTTTTGGGTCAATCGATAAGTATTGATGAGAACAATTAATTTCAGTAATTTTTTTATTCTTCCATCAAAACTGTATGAGCCACAGCCTTGGGCGGTTTGTCGGCGTAAGACGTGGCACGTGGCGTGGCACGCCGCTGAAACAATCTTGCGCTGCGTAAAAAGCTCAGGAATCTGCATGCCAAATCTCAATAGCCTGGCTCCTATAGTTTCCGAGATCTCAGCGTTCATCCGGACAGACAGACAGACGGACAGACGGACATGGCTAGATCGACTCGGCTAGTGATCCAGATCAAGAATATATATACTTTATGGGGTAGGAAACGCTTCCTTCTGCCTGTTACATACTTTCCGACGAATCTAATATACCCTTTTACTCTACGAGTAACGTGTATAAAAATACAATCGCCGATTGGTGACTCTTAAAATCTCTAATTGAATGAATACGCGAATTGATAAATTTAGAAAATGTCCCTCAAGGAAGTTTTTAAAGCGAATAGAAACCTAGAACTATTTCTTTAAGTTAAAATTTATATCGAGTAAATACACATTGTTATATCATGAATATTATCTTCCTATACCTTATTGTCTAAATACCCTAAGTTTTTTTTTAATATTAGGTATGGCTTGTATCCTTATCTATGGAAAATTAATTAGCTTAGCAAACATAAATAAAGCCATGGATCTTTAAGCATCACTGATCTGAGCTAAGATGATGATTTCTCGATCGTAGGGTATCAAAGTGGTCACCGATGCCATGCTTTAAGGTGGTGATCATAGTTGGGAGGGCCATACGCGACCACAATACCATCCATGGATTCGCATAGCTACCTTTCTCTAAATCTAAATCTAAATACTTATTCCTGAGTTTATTTTTCGTTCTTTTCCGGTTTTAGTTAAATATTGTAACGAAGTGATTTTTGTTAGTCTGCTCGCTACGAGATTCGTTCGGCTAGGTCAGAAGATTGTGTGTTCCTCCCACCAAATTTATATTAACGTGACCGCCCAGTAGCTCAGTGAGAAATCACAGAATTCACGGGTTCGTAGTGGGTTTATTGCGGGTATATTATTACAAATGTCTTGGTAGCTTGGTTGGCCTTGACTCATCGCTTGTGGCCTTCGGCACTTACGACGGTCCTGATTGACTCGACGACCTCTCGCCTTGATGAATCGGTGCTCCAGTCCTGTGGCTCCCTGAAGATCCTCGCAGCTCCCTGAAGATCCTCGCAGCTCCCTGAAGATGCTCGCTCGCTGCTCGCTCCTCAAGCGTAACTTGGTGACTGCTGGTAACGACTCGGACTCGCGAGGGGGATCAGCCGTATGGGCTTAGGGAAGCGTCACCGTTCTCAGACTAGGGTGAACAGAAGCTGCGCTCTCCAGGATCACTCCCTTCGACACACCGCCGCCTGTCCCGTGCTCTGTCCCGGATGGTCCCACTGGGGTTTCTGCTCAGCCCGCGCGGACAGTCAAGGCGGAACGCCAGGAAGCTGCCTCGCGCTTTACTTCGCTTCCACGCCTAGTGTAAACAAACGTTTCACCCTAGCCTCACCCTTTTGCTTTTGGTCCGGCACGCCGCTCCGGGACCTCGCAAGTCGAATCCGAAGGGCTCTCCTGAACAATTCCACTCGAGGCCGTACCGATCGACCGCTCTCCCTTCTGGCTTGTTATACTCTCTCCAGGCGTAACGCCAGGACTTTGTGGATAGGGTTAATCGACCGCCTTGACCTAGCCGTGTGATGCCCTCTGGACCTCAGCTACCTACGTCTCAGTTCGGAGATTCCTGTTATCCCAATCCCGAACGTCTCGACGTAGCAATCTTGCTTCTCGTAGGCTCCCACGGCGCTGCCTCTCCACCGACTCGACTTGCTGCTGCTCTCTTGTTTATTATCTGGTTGTTTGATTGTTCACTTTGGTATCTGATTGATCTTGACGGTTTGAATCCTTGTGATCGACTGATCCAGCTGCCAGCGCTCTCCGGCCTTATATAGGGCCTCCGTAAACCGTTATTTCCCTTTTGCGCATGGCCCGCTGGATCTCTCTACTCCAGGTCCAAAGTCCGTGCCTCCTGGTTGACCCACTTGTCCTTCACGTATCGCTTCCAATCAATGCTCCGCCCACTGCTGCCGTCCCGCTGGATCCCGTGTTGCTTGTGGCACGCCTGTGTGCCGCTCCACTGTCGAGATGTGGCACTTCTTCTCCCGGTCCAAAGTTCACGGGAAAGTCCAAAGTCCGGTGGAGTTCCGTTATCCGCTCTTGCACACGGCACTCTTGCCTTGCCCGCGAAGTCTCCATTCTCTCTCGATATCCATCCTTGGTCTCCAAACTCTCTCGCTCTCCATCCTTGGTCTCCAAACTCTTTCGATCTCCATCCTTGGTCTCCAAACTCTCTCGCTCTCCTTCCTTGGTCTCCAAACTCTCTCGTTCTCCATCCAAGTCTCCAAACTCTCCTCGCCGCGCCGTTACTACGCGAATTCGCCGCGTATCTGGTAAGCAGCCGGCCATCTGCTGCTGCTTCTATTTGTGGGGAGTTATTCAACTCCTCACACCCTTTTGCGCACGGGCCGCTGGTACTCTCCACTCTAGGTCCAAAGTCTATGGATCCTCTTTGGCTTCCTTGCCCTAGACCCACGGCTACCACCTGGACTTATATGTATTGGGACTGTCCTGCTGATCCTCCTGTGCGCCGTACCGCTTCTGAGATGTTACACTTCTTCTCTTGGTCCAAAGTCCACGGCAAAGTCCAAAGTCCGGTGCGTTCCAACACTTTCTTTTGCACACTGCTCCCCACTCCCTGCTCCCCCACGCCATCGAAGTCTCCACTCTCTCTCTCTCACTTCAACCTCTCTATCTCCAAACTCTCTTTCTCCAACTTCTCGTTCTCCAAACCATCTTTTTCCAAACTTTTATCTTCCAAATTCTCACTCTGCAAATTCTCTTCTCAATGCCGTTACTACGTGTTCATTCGCCGCGTATCTGGTAGTCGCCAGGCCACCATGTACAATTGCCGCTGCAATTTGTGGGGAGTTTTTCAACTCCTCACATTTCCCCCTTTCTTCGGGAAACAAAGTAAACTCGTTTCTCCTCTCCGGCTCAAATCCTCGTGTATCCAGTAACCTTTGCGTCCTTGTGATGCTCTCGATGACTCTATTCCTTCCCTTTGGGCCTGCCTCGACGAATTTAAACTCTCCCATGCCGATACTTCATGGTGTCCCGCAGCTCGCTGCTCGTTACTGCGATCTCCTCCTTTTCTTCGTCGCTCCGTCTGATCACACTACACATGTGCGATCGATAGTTCATTGGTTATCGATACCGATGTAGAGGAGTTTCCACCTGCTCGTTGCGATGTTTCACCCTTAGCCTATATTTCCAGTATTTTCTTGTGCCCATCGATCGCCACTACCGTCCAGTGATACTCGACCGGCTGCGCACACAGTGGCCCACGGATCCAATGGCACTTGGGTTAGCATTTTGCCAGCCGCATGCATTTGATTTGGTTTAAATTTCATGCATGTCTCTCATTTGCTCACATGGGCTCGGGCGTCTCTATTCATAACCGGTAGTTCCGGGCTGTCAGCCGTGCAATTGTCTTTTGGCTTTCTACGTATCCCACCGATGGTGCGTCGTGGTTTTCCTTTAGCACTGTCTCCAGAAGCGACATTGGGACGCACATTTCCATACTGCGACGTCTTCGCTGCCCGCTCTCTTGGACGTTGATGCACTATGGTCAGTACAAACAAGTGGCCCTACGACACCAAGCAAAGCTTGTTACGCGCGGAGCCCATAACCGTTTTGGGCGAGTAAACATAATCGCGGACAAAGAAAAAAACAATATAACAATAGACAATTAAAACAAGGAAGAACGCTATAGTCGAGTACCTCGACTATCAGATACCCGTTACTCAGCTAAAAGGACCAAAGGAAAATGGAGATATGCAGCAAAGCGAGGTTGAAATGCGCCACCTACCGGCGGTAGACAGATTTAAGCATTGTGGGCGTTAGAGTGGGCGTGGCAAAGTTTTTTTTGGATCAATCGATAGGTATTGACAAGACCAATACATTTCATTTAAAATTTTGTATCTAGCATGAATATTGTGGGCGCCACAGGCTTCGGCGGTTTGTGGGCGTTAGAGTGGGCGTGGCATATTCGCGTGACAAACCTGCGCGGCGCTCAGGCCTACGGAATCTAAATCTGAATTCCCATTTCTCTATCTTTGATATTTTCCGAGATATCTGCGTTCATATTTACGATTTTTTGAAGTTTGTGGGCGGTTTGTGGGCGTTCAAGTGGGCGTGGCAAACTTTTTTTTGGGTCAATCGATAGGTATTGATGAGAACAATACATTTCAGTTAAAATTTTTATTCTAGCATGAAAACTGTAGGACCCTCAGTTTTGGGCGGTTTGTGGGCGTTAGAGTGGGCGTGGCACTCTGCTGAAACAAACTTGCGCTGCGTAAGAAGCTCAGGAATCTGCACGCCTAATCTCAATAGCCTAGCTCTTATAGTTTCCAAGATCTCAGCGTTCATCCGGACGGACAGACAGACGGACAGACGGACAGACGGACAGACGGACATGGCTAGATCGACTCGGCTAGTGATCCTGATCAAGAATATATATACTTTATGGGGTCGGAAACGCTTCCTTCTGCCTGTTACATACTTTCCGACGAATCTAGTATACCCTTTTACTCTACGAGTAACGGGTATAAATACAGGTCAATATACGAATAGACAAAATACATAAAGTAAAACTAATTAGTTACTAGGGAGGATAGTATTATTTATTTATAAATAGGAAGTGAGTCAGTAGTAGACATTAGATGATATAGTCTATTATAATCACTGCAAAGGACTCTAAAAGGTTCATGCATTGCGTAATTAGAGATACAGTGATTTAATACTAAAGGAATATAGTTTCTAGTGAATCTATTTGGCACATTAAAATGCAGGCGACCCAGTAACTCGGGACTCTCTACATCACCATGAATAAGATTTCTAATAAACGTAATACCAAGCATAGTTCTACGGTTAGCTAACGATGGTAAGTTAATTAGAAGTAGTCTACTAGAGTAGGATGGTAGTATTAGGCTTGTATCCAGCTAAGTCTCCGTAAGGCAAATATTAAGAAGTTTTTTTGCACAGACTCAATCCGGTCTATATGCACCCCATATTGGGGACTCCAAACAGGAGCGCAGTACTCAAGAATTGGTCGGACTAATGAAATAAACAAGGTCTTTAGACCTTAGATCCGATTGTAAAGTTAAGCTTTGTGCGGGGTCATTATATTGCAGGCACAACTTAAGGTCATCTGCGTACATAAGAACCCGTGACTTCGTTAAGACTAATGGAAGGTCATTTATAAATAATGTAAGCAGGAGCGGACCAAGATGACTTCCTTGTGGTACACCGGACGTAACTCGGATTAGGGATGACAAAGAGTTTTTAAAAATGACCCTTTGAGTAATGTCATTCAAATAACTTAAAATCCACCTAAGAAGATCACCTGGAAACCCAAAAAGGTCCAATTTCCGGACTAAAATCGGGTGATTTACAGAATCAAACGCCTTACTAAAATCAGTGTAGACCACATCAGTCTGACGATTCTTTCTAAAACCACCTATAACAAATGAAGTAAACTCCAAAAGGTTGGTTGTCGTTGACCTACGTTTTATAAATCCGTGTTGACAAGAGGAAATAAAGGACCTACAGCTGTGTTGTAAATGAGGCGTAATAATGTTCTCAAAGAGCTTCGGTATAGCTGATAGCTTTGAAATACCTCTGTAATTACATGCGTTCAACTTACTCCCTTTTTTATGAAGCGGGATAACAAACGACTCCTGGGAAATCGGATGTTTCTAAAGACAAAGTAAACAGTTTGTGCAATGGTCTACACAAAGTCTCAGCGCAATACCTAAGCACACATCCAGGGACTCCGTCAGGACCCGGAGAGTAGACTGGTTTGACCCTTTGCAAATCTAAAAGAAGTGAGCTTTTACTTATAACAGGACAACAAATAAAGTTTGATTAAGGAATGACATATGGGTAAGACTGATCTGGAGGACTTGATGTTGAATAGGTGGTTTAAAAAAACTGTGCAAAAAGATCGGCTATGGCTTGATCAGTGCTAGCAGCCGAATTTTCAAATTTAAGTGATGATGGGTAACTAGAAGATGTACGCTTTGTGTTAACAAAATTATAAAACTGTTTTGGATCCAGTGTAAACTGGGTCTTGCAACGAGCTAAATAGTTTTTATAACACTGGGCGTTAAGCAAGGTGAAATCAGACCGAGCACTTAAGTATCGGGAAAAGGCAGCTTGTGAACCTGAAACTCTAAACTTTTTGTAGAGTCTAGACTTTACATTTTTAAGTCGTGCCAGCTCTTTGTTAAACCACGGAGGTTGGTTTGAAATTTTAGGATAATACGTAGAAACGCATGTATCAAAAACTTCGTTTAATATGTTATAAAATATATTAACCGCTTCATTTATATTAGTACTTAAGTACAGATTGGACCAATCCGAGCAAGCTATAAGGCTATTAATGAGTGCAAAGTTCGCTCTACGAAAGCAGGGGATGCGTTTAGCTATTTTTTCAGATACTTCATACACTTTTGTACCCGTGTCAATAGTCAGCTCTAGCGTTGGGTGACAAGGGTCTTCTGGTAAAGTAATTGCAGAGGTTCTAGCTATGCAGACACAATCTGGACTGGAAACAAAGCATAGATCCAGTAATCGTCCTAAGAAATTTAAAACATGATTTTCTTGAGACAATGAAATATCAAGCAAACCGTCAAGAAAATCATGCTGCGTTGAAGGTAACAATATATTTGAGGTTTCGACGGTGGACCATGTCGCCCTAGGTATATTAAAGTCACCTAAAACTATTAACTGATCCCTATCTGATAGTTTACTTGACATAAACTGGATAGCGGACAGATGATTCGCATATGTCGGGAATTCCGATGATGGCGGAATATATGAACATGTTAAGTATATAGAAATACCCGGAAGGGATAGTCTTATACACAGAAAGGTGTATTTATTTCGTCGGACGTTATTACTTCAGACGTTAATTCTGAGGCAACAGCAATTAAAACTCCACCTCCACGTCGGGACGGACGATCAAGCCTGTAAGTTGTGTACTTACTTGGAAAAACTTCGGAACTTAGAACTTCCGGTTTTAACCAGGTTTCAGTAAAAACAATAACATGGGAAGACAAGGAAAAACTATCAGTATACAATTTGGTCAACTTACTTTGTAAACCTCTTGTATTCTGATAAGAAAGCTGAAGAAAAGAATCTAGTTTTTTGAGATAGATGAGGATGTAGATGTGGATGGCTCTTTAAAGGGATTTCCAACTTCCTTTGAACGAATTTTCTTTTTTTTAGCTTCGTACTCTTTAACAAAAATGCCAACAGGCCAAAAATTGGCTGATCACATAGTTGCAAAATGAGCACAGGGAACACCGATCTTTAAAGATGATACTTCCCTAGCATATGGAAAATTAAGTCGTTCAACCTTTAGATCATCAATCTGAACTTTGTTACGGATATAGGCCGTAATGTCCAGGGATGAAAGGTCAGGATTTAGCCGAGAAACAAAAATTTGTTTCCGCTGCGGTACACAGGTGACTGTTTTAGGTACCACGCATGTGACAGGTTTTGGTACTACGGCATTTACGGCTGCACTACCAGTTTCAGCCGGTATTCCGGACGTTAAGTCAACATGCGGCGTTGGAATTATTATTGTATTGTTTATAGCAGATTTTTCGGGCGTCTCATGCGGTAAAATCTCGCGTCCTTTACATTCGGAAACCGAATCTTTTTTAGCTTTTGATCTCAGTACCATTTGTGCGGCGGCTGAGATCGACTGCTGTGCTGCAGACCCCGGATCGCCAGAGAGAGTTACACTAGCGGCTACCGTGGGTTGTCTATCGACCGCGATCTTTTTACGCTTAGGAGAATCGGGCTCAGATAGCATACGGCTAGTGAGCTGCGACTCAAGCGCCACAAGCAGATCCGTATTTCTACGGCTGTTCCGGATTAATTCCGTAACAGTGAATTTTGTAAGCCGCCTTATAGAGAGTGCCTGGGTTTCATAAGCAATGCATTCATCACAATAGTAGCGCAAGCCACTTCTCATGTCGATTGCATCGCGTACCAGGCCCGAATAGCCAAGGCATTTTGCATGAAAAATATTCTCACACGAATGGCACGGAATGCTCTGTTGTCCAGCCGAAATTAACGACTTGCATTTCTTTAAATTGCAGACAGCCATTATCGCGATATTCCGAACCACAGTGCCAAGAGAATAAAGCTATGCAAGTTAAAGAGAGAGTTAGAGAGCGGGAGAGAATGAGCGGGAGTAAGTCAGCTGGGGGAGCGTAAGTTTTAGATGTTCCAAAAACAAAGTTATAAGCGGGAGTGCGGGAGAGCGGGTAACTACCGTTTAGACACTTACCGCTCCAAACAGCGTTTGGAAGAAAAGAAGAAGGCAATTAGAAAAAAACAATAACAACAAACGCTGCACAGAGATTAGACGTGCAAACTAATTTTGTTAATTTAAACACAAAACAATCACTATGCACTCGCGAAGCGAACGGATGTTGTTAGGGACATAAAAAGTTATATAGACGTATGAAAATATGAATTAAACCCCGATGGTTTATGGACAAAAAGAACAAAAATTCGAAGCGCAAGACAAAAACACGACCGTTCACTGAAAGAGTAAGTGTGCATATTTCTATACAGAGTCTAGCCTTCCATCACATAGTTTGGCACTTCTGCGGCTAGGTCCTTTTCTTTTTTTTCTTTTTGCACATGTCCTTGATAAAGCTGCAACCTCCTGAAGCCGTTGTCTCCTTTAAGCCTCGTACCGTCTCCGGTAGTGGTTGTCTTGACAAGGCGTTCGCCACCACGATTAGCTGACCCTCCCAGTACGCTATCTCGAATTCGCGCTGTTGTAACTCCAGGGCACATCTGGTGATTTCTCCTGAAGGACTTTCGATGTTGTTGAGCCACTTCAGAGCCATATGGTTGGTTACTTCTTTATAGTGGTATCCTTCCAGCTACGGCTTGAGCTTCCTAATCGCCCAGAAAATTGCCAAGCCCTCCTTCTCCGTTGTTGAATAGTTCTTCTCAGAGCCATTCAGAGTTCAACTAGAATAGCAGATTACTTTTTCGACCATTTTGGTGTCCTAGGTCAGTATCGCTCCGATGCCATGGCTCCTGTTTGTAAGGTGAATGTTCTGCTGAAGTCCGGCCGGGTCTGCCACGAGTCTTGCCTTCGCTTCCTCAAGCGCCATCTGGTGCTCCGGTGTCCTCTCCCACTTACTGCCTTTTCGTAAAAAGTCATTCAAGGGTTCGACAATTCTTGAAAAATCTGGTACAAATATGGTCGAGGGTTCCCATTCCTTCACTAGACGCTGGGGACAGCAGTTCCTTCTTAAAAAATTTACATTTTTCCGGATTCAGTCTCAGGTTTGCTTCCTTTAGACGCCGGAACACTTCTCTCAGGTTTTCATTGTGTTCTTCTAGCATGCGTACGATCACTATTATGCCATCCTGGTAGGCGAATGCGTGAGGTGACATTTCGCGGCCAACAGACTTCACTTTGATCTGTCTGAGGTCGACGCCCAGCCTCCACTTGCCTGTCAACTTTTTTACCGTCGCGATGGAGGAGCTTTATGAGCTCTTTAAATGCTCTACAAACCCCATTCGGAGAAGCTCGTCCACCTTTGCATTGATCTCCCCTTGGATTTTTGTGTTCTTGGGGTGCTCTTTATTGGCTTGTCATTCTTCATTTTAATCTAGTGTTCTGCCATGTTCGACGTTCCCGTCATGGTGTTGAGGTCTGCTAGCTCTGTTTCCAGGTCTTTGTAGTATTGTTCACTTCTCTTGTCTGTTGAACGACTGCTACCGATAGCGTCTCCTCAAGCCATCCATTGTGTCAGTTCTTTGCTGCAATTATAATCTCGTGTCCAGCACACTTTATTTCGGTTCCAACTCGTGTAAGGAAGTTCCATCCCAACACCAACGGATTCACTACTCCTGGTAAAATCAGCAGGCTCATGGTCAGTTCTTTGTTGACGAATATGATGATTAATGAAGTTAATTAAATTGTGACTAGCGAACTAATTTATAAGCATTCTTGTACTTGTAGCTTTAGGAAGAGTCAAAACAAAAATAAAATTAAATAAAAAGAATGACCTCCACTTGAGCTGTGAATTTATTCCACCGCATCTACCATATACCAAGCGAACTTGCCGTCTCGTCCTTATAATCCTTCCTAGAGCAGCAAAATTTTTAGCCAGTTCTTCGCTCACGAGGCTTGCCGTTGCCCTGGTGTCGATTTTGGCTTTGTAGCTGTTCCCACCAACCATCACCGCTGCTGACAATTGCTGCTCCTCTTCGATTAGCTTGCCAGTTAGCTTGGAGAGGTAGCACTGTGCGACTCCCAATCGCCTCTTTTCGGCTGAGATCGCTGGCCATTTCCCGCTCGTAGGCTGCAATCGACGCTCCTGACACCCATACCCAGCAGAACAACAGAAGTTGGTTCCGACTACATTTTTAACAGGCCTCCTGCGGGTCTGTGATATGGCTTGTATCTTATGGCCTCTGTGTGGTGCTTGGTAGCCTCCACAAGGTGTCGTTTGGCTGTCTATGTTGGTGTTAGGGTGGTGTCCACTGACCTCCGCGCGGTGCGTCGGTTGCCTGCTGCTGTTAGACTTGGTGTGGTGGTGACCATGAGTCATTTCCCCGTTTATCCTGGTTGCTTGGTTCTTTGCATCTTCTGTAAGTGACTTGCGTTCGGGCTGGTCCTCGAGAACTTGCTCTCCTGTGCGAATGCTTCCCGATCCTTTTCGAGTTCTTCGTACTTGTCGGCTAAGATCACTACCGACTCCAGGTCTGACACCTTATACGCTCTTAGGAAGGTCCTTAGACTCGGGGTGCCGTTCTCTTTACTTATCCTTAAGGTCTTTCTCAACGAATAACTGAGTGGCCTCACCATCGCCTGGATGTCGGTCATGTAGTCCTTGATCGACTTGCTGTAGCCCTGCTTCCGTTGTCTGACTTGATCTGCAAGCCTGCTTAAAAAGTCTCTCGGCATAAAATAGGTGTGGAAGCTTTCTAAGAATTACGCCCAGGTTCGCCAATGCTTGTTGTTGGCAATGAACCACTTTAAAGCTCCTTCTTTGCGCAATTCCGGCATAGCTCGGGGAACTATATCCAAATCCAGGCTGACCATTCTACTTGCTACAGGAACTCCGCACCGTCGAACCTGGACGAGTCGCGGACTTGTTTATCGACCTTTGCATAGTCTGTCTGGCTGGATCTCGAGGTCAGCGCTGTTTTTTTTTATCCTGGCTTACCTCTCTCCTAAGGCTCTCTTTTTGCAGATTGTCGAGGCTCAAACTTGCCACTAGGTTGTCTCCTGTGGCGTTTGTTAACGTGATGCTCGGGCCGGCTCTGTCGTGATATCTTGCTTCCAGCTCGGTCCAGGTATCAACGAGTTGTGGGTCGTTCTCCGTCTCTGAATAACACTTTGACAATGCCTTCCCCATCACGTCCAGTCTACTATCCAGGGTGATATTAAGTCTCTATGCTACATGGGCTAAGCCCTCCTTCTTGAGGCTGTAGATCCACTACTTTCCCAATATGCTTCTGTTGCTCCCACTGTTGGGATAATCACGTTGGGCGCCAGATGTAACGAACTGATTTGCGGCCAGCTCAGTGGGTTCATCCCACCAAATTTATATGAGTTGACTGCCCGTAGATCAGTGAGATAGCGCAGAATTCAATGGATATTTTTGTTTTACTTATTACAGCGGTGGGTGGCTCGGTTGGTTTCGGTGTCGCCTCGCGCCGATTCCAATGCTGCTGATACTGCTCGTCTTGGGTCGTCGACGCGTTAACTCGGTGATCGCTGAGTCCTTCTGTATATCGCCGCTGCTCGCTCGCCGACGCGTTGACTCAAAGCTGCTTGTCGCGTCTTGGACTCGCAGAGAGATCGGCCCTGCGGGCTTAGGGAAGCCTCACCGTTCTCAGACCAGGTGAACAGGTGCCTTGCTTTCCAGGGCAACGCCTTTCGAGACAATGACCACCTGTGACATGCTCTGTCCTGGACGGTCCCATAGCTGTGTCTCAATTTGGAGCTTCCAGATGTCCCAATCCCGAACGTGTCGACATAGCGATCCTGCACCTTGTGGGCTTCCCACGGCGCCGCTTCCGACGACTTGACTTGTTGTTCACGTGCTGCTGGTTGACTTGGTTCTTTGATAACTGACTGATCTTGTTGGATTGATTCCTCGTGAACGACTAATCCAGCTCCCAGAGCTCTGCGGCCTTATATAGGGCATCCGGGAACCGTTATTTCTTTTTTGCGCACGACCCGCTGATACTCTCCACTCCAGGTCCAAAGTCCACGGATCCAGTTTGGCCTCTTTGTCCTAGACCCATGCCTACCACCTGGATCCCAATGTCCTCCTGTGGCATGTGGCACGCAGGCGCACCGTCCCGCTGCTGAGATGTGGGACTTCTTCTCCTGGTCCAAAGCCACGGCAGAGTTCAAGGTCCGATGCGTTCCATTATTTCCTTTGGCACACAGCAACCTCACTCTGCAATCGAAGTCTCCATTCTCTCTCCCTCTCCAACCTCTTTTTCTCCAAAATCTTCCTCCAACTTCTCCTTCTCCAAACTCTCTTTCTTTAAACTTTCATTCTCCAACCTCTCATCTTCGCCATGACGTTACTACGCGGTGATTCGCCGCGTATCTGGTAGCCGATAGGCCACCATGTATAATTGCCACTGCAACTTGTGGGGAGTTTTTCAACTCCTCACAATACGCACGGGGTGGTTCTTCTTTGAACCCAGATCGCATCTTTGAGTACGAACGATTCTTGGAATTTCTGCACGTCGATTTGTCTTTGTACTTGACGTGGAGGGAATTGGCTATTGCTATTGACGGCCTCTTGAGATCGATAGCGCTTAGAAGGAAAGGAATTTAGCTCGGGCCAAATGGTAGTTTCGGCTTTATTGTGTAAGGATTGCTCCCAGAATGAGAGCGTAAGTGTTGTATGCTTCTTGGATATAAGGAAGACTAGGATCGGGTCCAAATTCTCTATTTTAATGCCGTAGCAGAAATAGTAACTACAAATGTTTTACTACGAGGGTATTTTTTCTTAAGCCTGGAGCAGCATTTTTGAGGAGCCGACAGCAATATACGTGGAATTTGGGACGGAGTTAATTAAGAAATTTGGGAGGAGCCCTGTTAGATTTGCTCGATGATCTGAGCGGTAATTGTTAGGTACATGGAGTTCGTTTCGTTAGATCGGATTTGGCATCAGTGGCGTTTTCGCCTGCAGCCTTAATGCATATATTCATAGCGGACTTTGCTAATTATGCCATTACGAATAGGACTTTTTTAATTTATTGATAGACTTTAAAAATAAATTTAAAAAAAAATTTTGGAGTTCGGAAATATAAATCTAAAACAAGAAATTAAGCTCACTTCGGCACGCCGGATTTTCTATACCCTTTCAGGTCATTCCCGTGGGAGCTTTGTATGAACAAAGCTTCTCGATTTTTAGAAAACTAAACTAATTATAAAAGTTTTAAGATAGTGCTTAATTTCAATTTACTACCGTGTATGATTACCGAAAACGAAATATAACGGTCTATGCATTATTTTGACATTAATTATTTGATCGTTCCTATGGCAGCTATTTGTTCAAGTCTTCCGATTTGTTTTAAAGTTGTTTTCAAAGTTCTGAAATATTAAAAGAATGATATTCCCAAGAGTTGAAGTTAAAAGACACCAAAGCTAAATTTTTTTTTTAATTTTAAAAATCGTTTTTTGATCATTCCCATGGGAGCTATTCGATATAGCTGTCTGATCCAGCTCGTTCCTGCTTGAATACTACCTGCAATATAAATAAGACTTTTTGGAAGGCTTCTTCCCGGTAGCTTAAGAACTAAGAGACTAGCTTGCGTAGAAACGGACAGACGAACATGGCCCCCATGTACCGACAATTTATGGTACACCCTGACGATCGCAAGTTTCAACTGACATTTTGGGGATCTTGACCAGAGCAGCCAATGGAAGTCTATCACCTCAACACGAAGGACCTATGGAATGGCATACGCACCATTCCTAACATAAGGAGTTTTCAATTTATAGCCCAACGGAAACAAGAACGGCATCCTATTAGTGCGTCTGTACTTCACTGTACATTAGGGCGGTCCACACTTGTATGGACATTTTTAAGGTCCTACACTCACCCGCCTATACGCTTTGAGATATTTAATGTATGCCAAAATAAATTTTTTGAAAAAACGCGTTTTAGGGTCTGCGAATTGGTTTCAAAGATTATAACTCATACGCACTGTTGCCCTTGATCAAAAATATTATTTTCATACGGGTGGCCTTGACTTGGTTTTATTTCTCAAATTCGTTTGTCAACTTTCCGAACTACTTTGGAAGCCTTAAAAATTGAAAAACTTTTCTAGTTGCTAAAACCAGAATTTACTTGGTCGTCCAAGATCGAATTGGACTTAATTTTTGAAAATATTTACAACAAGGTATTAAAATCCTCGAGTTGCATAATAAGTCATTTAAAAAACATTTTATTATTAATTTTATTTATTTTTGAAAAAACCGTTTCATAAATAGACCTTCTGTAAACACTTATACACCCAAAAGAGGAAGGACAAAGAAGGCAATACTCAATTATATATGTTTATTTATTATTTAAAAACTGCCATCAGTTACATTGCCATCACTTTCTTCCGACAAAGCAGATGAAGATGCCAGGGCATGGTTGATATTAAAGCGTTCATTCAACATGATTCTGAAACGGCTCTCCTTTTTTATTAACATTTTTTTAGGCTAAAATAATCTTGTGAAGCCGCGATATGGATTTAATAAAATGATGGTGAGGCCGGACTGGAATACCCCTTTGACTCCAAATGGTAACTAGCATTTGTGTTACATCTTTGGCGCTTTGTAACAAAGTTTTTCCGGAAAATCTAGTCCAAAAGAGGACACTAGATAATACGGACCTTTTAGATGGTAAATCCGTTGTGCCAAATTCGGTTCTTAGATGTCCAACCAAAAACATTTCAAAATTGTCCATTTCTTACTAATATTGACTGAGCTAAGAATTTTGACAAAGTTGGGGGTGGGAAATCGATTTTTTCGAAAAATGATCTGGCTGGAACACATGTCTTATGAGTAATTTTAAAGCAAACTTTGAGGACGATTCGCAAGGTCTAAGTCCCAACAAAAATTTTTTTTATTATACCCGTTACTCGTAGAGTAAAAGGGTATACTAGATTCGTCGGAAAGTATGTAACAGGCAGAAGGAAGCGTTCCCGACCCCATAAAGTATATATATTCTTGATCAGGATCACTAGCCGAGTTGATCTAGCCATGTCCGTCTGTCCGTTTGTCCGTCTGTCCGTCTGTCCGTCTGACCGTCTGTCCGTCTGCCTGTCCGTCCGGATGAACGCTGAGATCTCGGAAACTATGAGATTTGGCGTGCAGATTCCTGAGCTTCTTACGCAGCGCAAGTTTGTTTCAGCAGAGTGAAACGCCCACTCAAACGAACACAAACCGCCCAACACTGTGGCTCCTACAGTTTTGGTGCTAGAATAAATTTTCTAACTGAAATGTATTGTACTTATCAATACCTATCGATTGACCCAAAAAGTTTGACACGCCCACTTTAACGACCACAAACTTCAAGAAATCGTAAGTTTGAACGCGGATATCTCGGAAAATATCAAAGATAGAGATATGGGACTTCAGATTTATATTCCGTAGGCTTGAGCACAGCGCAAATTTGTTACGCGAATATGCCACGCCCACTCTAAGGCCCACAAACCGCCCAAGCCTGTGGCGCCCACAATTTCTATCCTAGATAACAAATTTTAACTGAAATATATTGGTCTCGTCAATACCTATCGATTGATCCAAAAAAACCTTTGCCACGCCCACTCTAACGCCCACAACGCTTAAATCTGTCTACCACCGGTAGGTGGCGCATTTCAATCTCACTTTGCTGCTTGCATATCTCCATTTCCCTTTGGTTCCTTTATCTGAGTAACGGGTATCTGATAGACGAGGTACTCGACTATAGCGTTCTTCCTTGTTTTTAATTACATTTTTTTACAGAAATTAATCTACCATGTAAAATGGTGAGAACTAGTTTTCATTTTTTGGACCACCCAACTGTACATGTATGTCGACGATCTGCTGACAGGGGCAGACTCCATTGAACAGCTACAGGAGAAGGTCCACGAAGTTAACAATATTCTCGCGGAAGCAGGAATATCACTTTCAAAACGGAACGCAAGTCACCTCATTGAATCAAATACGGAGTTCTATATCAAGCCAAATGGAGACAGTATGACGAAGGCTCTCGGCATGTCTTGGAAGCCACAATCGCATTGCCATCGGTCGGAGAAGTTACCTACCAACGAGTTATTTTAGTCCTAGCTCGTCTTTACGGTCTATTCGGCCTGCTCAGCTCAGTGGTCGTTCGCTGCAAAATCGTCGCTCAACAACTCTGGCTGCAAGGACTGGGATGGGATTTCACATTACCATCTAACCTCAACGTGGACTGGCATCGAATCGAATTGGTTCTCCAGAACATTAATAATATCGATATACCACGATTTGTGAATTCATCGCCAGAGCAATCTAGACAAATCCATGGGCTTTATGAGATGCGTCCGGACATGCATATTTGCATTTTCTGCGCACACGAATAAACGGCAAGTTCATATCACGGTTGATAATTTTGAAGTCAAAAGTCGTGCCAACTAAGGCACTTTCGCCACCAGGATAGGAGCTATGTGGAGCAAATTTTTTGTGCAACGTATGGCACAACATTAAACACATGCTCTTTTGCACAGATTCGAAATTGTGCTTCATTGGATAAACTTACATTCATCGCAGCTCAAATGCTTTTTTTGCCAATAGAGCAGTGGTCGGCACACACTTACCATCACAAGTTTGCCTTGCATTAGTGTGAGTGTAAAAAACACGAAGTTGGCGCGCAGCGCTCTGACTCCTGACGTTTCTCTGTTTTGCACTGAAATTCTGTGTCGCAGCAGCAAAAAAGCGCGCCGAAGCTGAGAAAAAAAAGAACCGAAGACCCATGCCGAAGTCATACGAACATCTACGTTATACGTGAGCGGGTTGAGGATGGGCAGAACACTTCCCAATGCTCACTAGATAGGCCGCTGCCGACCACTGCAATAGAGTATCCATAATTCAAGCACAATCGGTCGATGTCACCTTCCGACATGTGCCAGGGAAGATCAATCCTGCAGACATCGTAGTAAGACATTACAAGCCCAGACTTGCTAAACAAATAATGTGTTCGCTTCCTTTTGACCGACTTTAGACTGTCAGACCATTTACTGTAACTGGAGTTGATGTATGTGGACCGATCTGTTTGCTTCTTATCAAACCTTTCAACTAAAATTTTCATTCTTTCGATGAAGCATTTTGTTTCTCGTCATGGCACCCCTTGTCGCATATATTGTAATTACATGGCACGTGGGCATATTA
Organism: Drosophila subpulchrella; assembly: GCF_014743375.2. Taxonomy (NCBI): domain Eukaryota; kingdom Metazoa; phylum Arthropoda; class Insecta; order Diptera; family Drosophilidae; genus Drosophila; species Drosophila subpulchrella. The sequence continues at coordinate 1,199,759 of NW_023665596.1, read as the reverse complement.
ATGCCCGAGTCCTGACGGGGATAGGGCCTAGGGAGAGGCGTCCGATGTTCAGGCACCATTTGCCGGCTCCATTTGCCGGGTCGTGGGATCTTGGTAAGCCTCTCTCCTCTCCAACATAACGAGAATAAATATTTAAAGTGCCCAGAAAATAATATTAGTCCATAAAATCAGTCAGTCGTCAGTCCACACTGCCCCACAAGCTTAGCTGTCGCTTGATCGCAATACGATCGGGCTGTGTTTTGGCCATATTCCCCTATTGTCAATGTTGTCCGTCGAAAGTTATATCATTGTTCTTAACCTACTCCACTTCTCGCGTCAGCACACCCCCCTTAATAAAGTTCTAGCACTTCATGGTTTTGATCTCTTTTCAAATTATAAATTTATTGAATAATATATTTCGGCGTGAATGAGTAACATAATGTTGGCTATTGCATATGGAAATTAATTAATTGACAATTGTATTGTTAGCGGAGAGTATCGAATTTATCACCTGGTGTCCACATCAGCAAAACGCTGACTATTCACGACTACATGCGTCGCTCAGAGGGCTCTTGCAATTGTACATACAACTACAAGGCTGATACTTGCCGCTGAAAAAGTAGTCTATAAAACTGTAGGATACTGCACGAATATTTATGTATGTATTTATGTATTTTATAAGAAAGGAACCGTGTTCCGACAAACTTACCCCCTTTTAATCGACGATATCGACGCTCCGGATCCTGGGCTTTGGAAAATATTATATTGTATATATATATATATATATAAGTATATATATGTATATATATATATGTCGGCGATTGGTATATCTCAGTGTATAAGGAATGCTAGTTTCTTGTGTCCTCTCTTGTGTCATCTTATGTCCTGCATTTTTGTAATATCATGCATAATTTTTGCATATCATGTTGCCTGTGCGGCGCTAAAAAAAAGTGTAGCACGACACACGACTGCGTTGCAGGCTTCGTGGATTTTGTCATGTCCTTTTTTGAGAGGAACCGTTTTAGCGAGGCGTCAGCGTTGTGGCGCTGTCGCCGTGTGTGGTTCGGAGGAACAGGATAGGCAGTTACAAGAACGAATAGTCACTCTCTGTAAATCGACGCCTGTGTTCAGACCGAAACGCACTCCGCTCTAATGGAACCCGAACGTAATTCGACATATATATAAAAGCGGCTGTTCTTAAGTATACCAATTCACTTAAACACAAAATTTATAGACATATTATGCCAGAGGCATGCGATTTATTCAACGGAGAGACTCGCTTTCTCTAATTGTTCATCATGATTCGCACTTTGTCTGTCGATTCGGTTGATTTAAATGTATTTTTAACGCATTTTTGAATGCTTCCAATGTTTTTTGACTCTCACTTGGCTCCTACAGCTGAACAATTTTCAGGAGCATGGGGATCACGGGTACTGCGGCTACAAGCATCACAGTATGTCAGATGTCGTCCTTATTGTTGATCCTTTCCACGTTCTTTGATGACAATGGCGGCGCTGATCCGACACATAAAATTCTTTCGAGCTGGGATTTGTGCCCTCCTTAAGGACTGTTGGATATGGTGGCTGGTCCTGGTGGCAGAAGACTCCGTGGACGACTACGCCAGGGAAAGTCGCCTTCCCTCGGAGCTACCGGCTTCCGTCAGCAAGACACACAAATGAATTCTCCTCTTTTTTCTAATTGTCTCCGGTCTTTTATACCAGACTAGAGCTTTTACTTGGCTGCCGGTATGGATCGGATAAACTAGGTGTTCCCAGCTAGGATTACTGTTTCTTGATATCTACTATCTTGGGAGTCAACGGTCGGCTGTTGCACTTTGCCTGCCATGTGGTAGCAGCGAAGAATACTGCCACAGCGTGTCATAGCTTGTCGTAGGAGGCGACTAATATGGCAATGGTTGCCCCATCCGAGCTTGTCGGAGCTGAAGGGGTGAGGCCTACCGAGCCTGTAATTTCGGTAGCACGGGTTGAGCAGCTCCAAGACTGCTCATTGAGATTGGCCCCCTTGTGGGAGTATTGTGGTGGCTGTGGTTGACACCTAAATCGAGGGTAGAGTCTCAGGGCTCGACGTGGATGTTGCGTTACACAACTCGGGTGCTGTGACCCACAGAACAGTAGAGATTATAGATAGATCTCGCCCCTACGCAAGGGGAAGTGCTTGCCCGACAAGTAAGTACTTGAATTGCTACTGGGGTGGTTCCTATATACATACACCCAAAAAAAATGATCATAGAAACTAAACTATTCGTACATTAAAACTAAACTATTGAGTGTCAAAAATATCTTGATAAGATGCGTATTAACCTTATGACACCCAAAGTATTAAACTGAAACTTTCGAAGTTATCAAAGTTAAACTAACGAGTATACAATTTATACTCACTCAGTGTACTGAAATGTATGCTGATAGTTTACTTTTTATACTATTTAGTATAAAAGCTATCCTATGTAGTCTCCGTTTTATACTATTTCGTATACATTTTATACTAATCTAGAGGGCCGTAGTATACTTTTTAAGCTATTTATCGAAATCGTTAGTATACATTTTATACTATTTCGTATAAAACTTATACGATTTCCCCGTTGCCTGTAGTATAAAATTTATACTATTTTGTTTTTCGTGGTATCCCAAACCCAATAAAATCAAGTTGTATGTTGTTTTTCTTTTATTTCTATTTCACATATTATTTTGTTATTATTTCACAAATATTCATTTTTTGCGCAACACACATAACACATGTTTTTAGCTCCTTCGTGTTTTTTTTTTATATTCCTTTACCTAACACGTATATGCAGACTAAAATAAGTACAAGCAACAAGAGTAGGGGCCGTGATTGCGCGGTATCACCGCAAGGTATTGCTTAGCGCAATGGTAGCCACCTAGGCTGTAGCTTCTCTCCTCTCCTTCTCGATGCGACGCAGCGTTCGCAGTACACTCGCTGCGAAGGCTGCCGTCGCTGGCCGAACTCTTGCCCCGGTGGTCTTCATCAGCATTTGGCGATCAGACCCGAAGCGGCGACATTAAAATAGGACATGCTGATCGTCCTCAACAATCCCACTGCCGCACTCTGGACAACCGTTCTCCGTGTCGTGCCCGAAGCGCTTAAGGAAGCTTCGGAAGCAGCCATGTGCACTCAGCGCCTGCGTGAGGTAGAAATCTACCTGGCCGTGCTTCCTATTTACCCTTGCGTCCAGCGTCCAGCGTCCCTTGCTGGAGTTGTCCCAGGCTGCCTGCCAGTTGTCGACGCTCTGCATCCTGGCACTCCTCTTCACCTCGGTCTTGGTTCTGTGGCTCCCGCACCAGTTCACATAGGGGAACTTGGCCTGCAATGACGAGCGCTGCGTCGTCCGAGATCGTCCGGATGGCAATAATAATTAACGCGTCAAGCAACGCCAACTCCGGTAGCATTTTCTCTGTTCGTATACTCGCTATTGTCCTGGTTTTACACCAAAATATATGTTCGAATAATCGCTATTTTCCTAGTTTCACACCATGAAAAACTATAGTTTAAAAATAACACAACAGATTTACGCTTTATACTCTTTGGTAGAGCACTTACACTACAAAGTATACAGTTGAAACTAATTAGTGTTGAGTTAATACTTACATTTTTATACTAACTTTAGTATACTTTTAACACAACGCTTATTAAGTGTATACTTTTGGTTTTTTTTTTGGGTGTAGCTATAGCTGCTAGTCCAGGGCGTTGGTTTGGCGCTTAATCTAGACCCGTGCATTATATACTCACTTGTGGGTATATTAGAATGCCGTGGCAGTAATCCCTTCAGTGCGGAACACGTCACGTTAAATAAGTTTGGAGGGATCTGAGACACACCTGTTGCACTTTGCCAGCTTCCGGAGTATGGTCACCAATAGGTCGATCGTGGCCGTTGTTCTGGCCACGAGACACCTGAGAATTTCCGAATTACATTTACTTCTGCCTTTACCAGTATGAGTCTGGCTAGTCAAATGCACCCCTCCCCCCGACTAAGGATTCATCGTTGTTTCCCTATGTGAATCATTCTATGTGAAGGGCGCACGTAACAGGCTCGAAGTGATCGATGCGGACCATATGGAATGACTTCGCAAAAGGAATCTGCGTACGACCATTGTTGTCGGTTCCGTGTTTTATTTTCTTCTCCTTCTTAGGCGCCCATTCACGTGTGTCTTTGACCCACTCCTGTTATCAAGAGTCTCATGTTTTATCGGCTGAGCTGTCCAGGCGGAAACTCTTGTACTATTAAGAAAGCTTTGTAGTGTTGGGCATGTTTTTCGAAGTATTTCTTAACCAGCGGTCTACTCGGAGACCCTCCTTTTTGTATTCCGCTAACGAAGTTAATGGGGATGTTAGCAGCAAGCCGCCCATCTGGGAGTTCATTTTGTCTTTCAAAAGCTTCAGTTTGAAATGCAAGTTGTGCATGTCGGAGATATAATCGCTGAAGGTTTCGTGCTGTCCTTGCTTGCGTTCCATTAATTCCTTGACTTTCATGAGGCCACTTCCGGTAGTGGAAGACGCTCGTTCCATCACCTGTGTCAACAAATAGTAGTCAAAATCGTAGTCTTCTGTCTTGTCCTCCATTGGCTGCCAATACCATTTAGTCGCCGCACCTGCCAGCAGAAGATGGAATTCACGAAAGACTTGTTGGCGGCTGAGGTCATAATATTCTTGCAATCGGTCCACGCGGAACAGGAAGCTCTCAACTGTCATGCCGCATCCGCTTCCGTTGAACTATAGGTTCCATCTGTCTAAGCTGCTTTTCGATGCTCTGCCTCAAGAGCTCCATCAATCTTTGTTCACGAAGCTCGGCAGCCTCTAAGTTGACCTCCTCGTGCCTCTGAAATTGGGGTAGCATACTTGATCTTCCTTTCTGCGGTCCTAAGGGTAGATTCTCCCCACAGGCGGATCCTTTCATTTCAGTGGATTGGTCCAGATTGTTTTCCTCGGACAGGGTGTCCTGGGTGATTCTGTGCGAGCTCCCACAACTCTCTTTCAGGTGAATCTCCTAGCCTTGGCGCGTTGTTGCTCGGGTCACACTTCAGGTGCTGGGTTGGAATAAGACCTTCTTCTTGGCCCCGTTCATTTATATGGTTGGAAATTCTTTAAAGGCCTCCACTTCTTTAATAAGTTGTCACTTTGTGCTAATAAATAGACGCACTGAAATATGTCTTCACTTTTTATTCGTTTGGTATAACAGGATCACGTGATTCCTTTCAAAACATACGGTCAGCGAAGTAAACGCTGAATAAGTCGACAATAAAATGATTTAAAAACTGGGGGTGCCCCTTTGCTCCTCAAGTTTCTCTTCGGTCAAGAACCGTCCGTAATTTAATCCCCAAAAATAACACAAAACAAATACTCCTAACTAGGGGTGTTAGCTGCATCTACAAAACTGGGTTCCGCTAAGCTAACATGCCCATACTTTCCCTTTTTATAGTCAGCTCAGATGTTCCAAACGGAAACTGGCTGTGTTTAGATAAGGAACCTGTACAAAATCCGCCTCCCGCCAGTCGTCGGAAAACAGGTTGTTTGACCGATAATTCTCGGGCTCCACAACCGTTTCCTATTTCTCAGGACTCGAACCAAGCAAACGACCAGACAAACTAGCCTAGTACGTCATGGGTCGTCGGCAAGAGAAACTAAAAATAAGACCATCTTCTTGGCCTCTTTCATTTATATGGTTAGAATATCTTTAAAGGCCTCCACTTTTTTTAATAAATTGTCACTTTGTGCTAATTAATACACGAACTTAAATATGTCTTCACTTTTTATTCGTTTGGTATAACAGGACCACCTGATTCCTTTCAAAACATCCGGTCATGCTAACATGCCCTTACTTTCCCTTTTTCTATTCAGCTCAGATGTTCCAAACGGAAACTGGCTGTAATTAGATAAGGAATCTGTTCAAAATCCCCCTACCGCCTGTCGTCGGAATACAGGTTGTTTGACCGATCATTCTCGGGCTCCACAACCGTTTCCAATTTCTCTGGACTCGAACCAAGCAAACGACCTGACAAACTAGCCTAGTACGTCGTGGGGCGTCGGCCAGAGAAACTAAAAATCGTCCACCACCCAAATATGTCAAGGGAAACCGCAAAGACTCGAACCAATCAAACGACCCGACAAGTGCCTAGTGCGTCGAGGGGCGTCCGCTTTGCGTTTCCTGTCAGTTCATCGCAGCTCAAATGCTTTTTTTGCCAATAGAGCAGTGGTCGGCACACACATACCATCACAAGTTTGCCTTGCATTAGTGTGAGTGTAAAAAACACGAAGTTGGCGCGCAGCGCTCTGACTCCTGACGTTTCTCTGTTTTGCACTGAAATTTTGTGTCGCAGCAGCAAAAAAGCGCGCCGAAGCTGAGAAAAAAAAGAACCGAAGACCCATGCCGAAGTCATACGAACATCTACGTTATACGTGAGCGGGTTGAGGATGGGCAGAACACTTCCCAATGCTCACTAGATAGGCCGCTGCCGACCACTGCAATAGAGTATCCATAATTCAAGCACAATCGGTCGATGTCACCTTCCGACATGTGCCAGGGAAGATCAATCCTGCAGACATCGTAGTAAGACATTACAAGCCCAGACTTGCTAAACAAATAATGTGTTTGCTTCCTTTTGACCGACTTTAGACTGTCAGACCATTTACTGTAACTGGAGTTGATGTATGTGGACCGTTTTTAACATCCTATAGTATACGCAGCAAGGTGCCATTTGAGACGTATTTGGCTATCTGTTTGCTTCTTATCAAACCTTTCAACTAAAATTTTCATTCTTTCGATGAAGCATTTTGTTTCTCGTCGTGGCACCCCTTGTCGCATATATTGTAATTACATGGCACGTGGGCATATTAATGCCCGAGTCCTAACGGGGATAGGGCCTAGGGAGAGGCGTCCGATGTTCAGGCACCATTTGCCGGCTCCATTTGCCGGGTCGTAGGATCTTGGTAAGCCTCTCTCCTCTCCAACATAACGAGAATAAATATTTAAAGTGCCCAGAAAATAATATTAGTCCATAAAATCAGTCAGTCGTCAGTCCACACTGCCCCACAAGCTTAGCTGTCGCTTGATCGCAATACGATCGGGCTGTGTTTTGGCCATATTCCCCTATTGTCAATGTTGTCCGTCGAAAGTTATATCATTGTTCTTAACCTACTCCACTTCTCGCGTCAGCACACCCCCCTTAATAAAGTTCTAGCACTTCATGGTTTTGATCTCTTTTCAAATTATAAATTTATTGAATAATATATTTCGGCGTGAATGAGTAACATAATGTTGGCTATTGCATATGGAAATTAATTAATTGACAATTGTATTGTTAGCGGAGAGTATCGAATTTATCACCTGGTGTCCACATCAGCAAAACGCTGACTATTCACGGCTACGAACGTCGCTCAGAGGGCTCTTGCAATTGTACATACAACTACAAGGCTGATACTTGCCTTGATCCTGGGCTTTGGAAAATATTATATTGTATATATATGTATATATAAGTATATATATGTATATATATATATGTCGGCGATTGGTATATCTCAGTGTATAAGGAATGCTAGTTTCTTGTGTCCTCTCTTGTGTCATCTTATGTCCTGCATTTTTGCAATATCATGCATAATTTTTGCATATCATGTTGCCTGTGCGGCGCTACAAAAAGTGTAGCACGACACACGACTGCGTTGCAGGCTTCGTGGATTTTGTCATGTCCTTTTTTGAGAGGAACCGTTTTAGCAAGGCGTCAGCGTTGTGGCGCTGTCGCCGTGTGTGGTTCGGAGGAACAGGATAGGCAGTTACAAGAACGAATAGTCACTCTCTGTAAATTGACGCCTGTGTTCAGACCGAAACGCACTCCGCTCTAATGGAACCCGAACGTAATTCGACATATATATAAAAGCGGCTGTTCTTAAGTATACCAATTCACTTAAACACAAAATTTATAGACATATTATGCCAGAGGCATGCGATTTATTCAACGGAGAGACTCGCTTTCTCTAATTGTTCATCATGATTCGCACTTTGTCTATCGATTCGGTTGATTTAAATGTATTTTTAACGCATTTTTGAATGCTTCCAATGTTTTTTGACTCTCACTTGTTCTCTAATTGTATTACTAAAGGATATTGGTCTTTGGTTACGCATAGGTTCACTTAAGCGTTGATTGGCTCTATTAACACATTTAAATTGCATTACTACTTTCTCCGAAATATGTTATTGGTCACTATGCTTTTGAAGGGATGGCTCCTACAGCTGAACAAATTTCAGGAGCATGGGGATCACGGGTACTGCGGCTACAAGCATCACAGTATGTCAGATGTCGTCCTTATTGTTGATCCTTTCCACGTTCTTTGATGACAATGGCGGCGCTGATCCGACACATAAAATTCTTTCGAGCTGAGATTTGTGCCCTCCTTAAGGACTGTTGGATATGGTGGCTGGTCCTGGTGGCAGAAGACTCCGTGGACGACTACGCCAGGGAAAATCGCCTTCCCTCGGAGCTACCGGCTTCCGTCAGCAAGACACACAAATGAATTCTCCTCTTTTTTTCTAATTGTCTCAGGTCTTTTATACCAGACTAGAGCTTTTACTTGGCTGCCGGTATGGATCGGATAAACTAGGTGTTCCCACCTAGGATTACTGTTTCTTGATATCTACTATCTTGGGAGTCAACGGTCGGCTGTTGCACTTTGCCTGCCATGTGGTAGCAGCGAAGAATACTGCCACAGCGTGTCATAGCTTGTCGTAGGAGGCGACTAATATGGCAATGGTTGCCCCATCCGAGCTTGTCGGAGCTGAAGAGGTGAGGCCTACCAAGCCTGTAATTTCGGTACCACGGGTTGAGCAGCTCCAAGACTGCTCATTGAGATTGGCCCCCTTGTGGGAGTATTGTGGTGGCTGTGGTTGACACCTAAATCGAGGGTAGAGTCTCAGGGCTCGACGTGGATGTTGCGTTACACAACTCGGGTGCTGTGACCCACAGAACAGTAGAGATTATAGATAGATCTCGCCCCTACGCAAGGGGAAGTGCTTGCCCGACAAGTAAGTACTTGAATTGCTACTGGGGTGGTTCCTATATACATAGCTATAGCTGCTAGTCCAGGGCGTTGGTTTGGCGCTTAATCTAGACCCGTGCATTATATACTCACTTGTGGGTATATTAGAATGCCGTGGCAGTAATCCCTTCAGTGCGGAACACGTCACGTTAAATAAGTTTGGAGGGATCTGAGACACACCTGTTGCACTTTGTCAGCTTCCGGAGTATGGTCACCAATAGCTCGATCGTGGCCGTTGTTCTGGCCACGAGACACCTGAGAATTTCCGAATTACATTTACTTCTGCCTTTACCAGTATGAGTCTGGCTAGTCAAATGCACCCCTCCCCCCGACTAAGGATTCATCGTTGTTTCCCTATGTGAATCATTCTATGTGAAGGGCGCACGTAACAGGCTCGAAGTGATCGATGCGGACCATATGGAATGACTTCGCAAAAGGAATCTGCGTACGACCATTGTTGTCGGATCCGTGTTTTATTTTCTTCTCCTTCTTAGGCGCCCATTCACGTGTGTCTTTGACCCACTCCTGTTATCAAGAGTCTCATGTTTTATCGGCTGAGCTGTCCAGGCGGAAACTTTTGTACTATTAGGAAAGCTTTGTAGTATTGGGCATGTTTTTCGAAGTATTTCTTAACCAGCGGTCTACTCGGAGACCCTCCTTTTTGTATTCCGCTAACGAAGTTAATGGGGATGTTAGCAGCAAGCCGCCCATCTGGGAGTTCATTTTGTCTTTCAAAAGCTTCAGTTTGAAATGCAAGTTGTGCATATCGGAGATATAATCGCTGAAGGTTTCGTGCTGTCCTTGCTTGCGTTCCATTAATTCCTTGACTTTCATGAGGTCACTTCCGGTAGTGGAAGACGCTCGTTCCATCACCTGTGTCAACAAATAGTAGTCAGAATCGTAGTCTTCTGTCTTGTCCTCCATTGGCTGCCAATACCATTTAGTCGCCGCACCTGCCAGCAGAAGATGGAATTCACGAAAGACTTGTTGGCGGCTGAGGTCATAATATTCTTGCAATCGGTCCACGCGGAACAGGAAGCTCTCAACTGTCATGCCGCATCCGCTTCCGTTGAACTATAGGTTCCATCTGTCTAAGCTGCTTTTCGATGCTCTGCCTCAAGAGCTCCATCAATCTTTGTTCACGAAGCTCGGCAGCCTCTAAGTTGACCTCCTCGTGCCTCTGAAATTGGGGAAGCATACTTGATCTTCCTTTCGGCGGTCCTAAGGGTAGATTCTCCCCACAGGCGGATCCTTCCATTTCAGTGGATTGGTCCAGATTGTTTTCCTCGGACAGGGTGTCCTGGCTGATTCTGTGCGAGCTCCCACAACTCTCTTTCAGGTGAATCTCCTAGCCTTGGCGCGTTGTTGCTCGGGTCACTCTTCAGGTGCTGGGTTGGAATAAGACCTTCTTCTTGGCCCCGTTCATTTATATGGTTGGAAATTCTTTAAAGGCCTCCACTTCTTTAATAAGTTGTCACTTTGTGCTAATAAATAGACGCACTGAAATATGTCTTCACTTTTTATTCGTTTGGTATAACAGGATCACGTGATTCCTTTCAAAACATACGGTCAGCGAAGTAAACGCTGAATAAGTCGACAATAAAATGATTTAAAAACTGGGGGTGCCCCTTTGCTCCTCAAGTTTCTCTTCGGTCAAGAACCGTCCGTAATTTAATCCCCAAAAATAACACAAAACAAATACTCCTAACTAGGGGTGTTAGCTGCATCTACAAAACTGGGTTCCGCTAAGCTAACATGCCCATACTTTCCCTTTTTATAGTCAGCTCAGATGTTCCAAACGGAAACTGGCTGTGTTTAGATAAGGAACCTGTACAAAATCCGCCTCCCGCCAGTCGTCGGAAAACAGGTTGTTTGACCGATCATTCTCGGGCTCCACAACCGTTTCCTATTTCTCTGGACTCGAACCAAGCAAACGACCAGACAAACTAGCCTAGTACGTCATGGGTCGTCGGCAAGAGAAACTAAAAATAAGACCATCTTCTTGGCCCCTTTCATTTATATGGTTAGAATATCTTTAAAGGCCTCCACTTTTTTTAATAAATTGTCACTTTGTGCTAATTAATACACGAACTTAAATATGTCTTCACTTTTTATTCGTTTGGTATAACAGGACCACCTGATTCCTTTCAAAACATCCGGTCATGCTAACATGCCCTTACTTTCCCTTTTTCTATTCAGCTCAGATGTTCCAAACGGAGACTGGCTGTAATTAGATAAGGAATCTGTTCAAAATCCCCCTACCGCCTGTCGTCGGAATACAGGTTGTTTGACCGATCATTCTCGGGCTCCACAACCGTTTCCAATTTCTCTGGACTCGAACCAAGCAAACGACCTGACAAACTAGCCTAGTACGTCGTGGGGCGTCGGCCAGAGAAACTAAAAATCGTCCACCACCCAAATATGTCAAGGGAAACCGCAAAGACTCGAACCAATCAAACGACCCGACAAGTGCCTAGTGCGTCGAGGGGCGTCCGCTTTGCGTTTCCTGTCAGTTTCCCCACCTCCCATTCTCTCCTGGATCGACAAACTAACAGTAGTCCCGCTCCGCAATGGCTAAATGCGTTACCGTAATGCTTGCGCTCCTGCTCTTTCTGGACTCGAATCTATCAAACGACCTAGAAAATGCCTAGTACGTCGTGGGGCGTCGGCCAAAAAGCACCTATAAATTGTAATTACGTTAGTTTGAACAAATAGTCGTTCAGCGCCTAGTTGTAAGTAAGTATTATAAAAAGGATAATTCACAGTTCTTGGTTTAAGGAAATTCCGGAAAATTTGTCCATGAACAAAATAGGGAATATCTACGTTTAAAATCATTTCAAAGTGAAGCCTTTAGTCTGCAACAAAGTTTGATTGTCCCGTAATGAAGTTCTAGCACTTCATGGTTTTGATCTCTTTTCACATTATAAATTTATTGAATAATATATTTCGTGAATGAGTAACATAATGTTGGCTTATGTATATGGAAATTAATTAATTGACAATTTTTTTGTTAGCGTCTCCGCTATCGAATTTATCACCTGGTGCCCACATCAGCAAAACGCTGACTATTCACGACTACATGCGTCGCTCAGAGGGCACTTGCAATTGTACATACAACTACAAGGCTGATACTCGCCGCTGAAAAAGCTTATAGTAGTCTATAAAACTGTAGGATACTGCACGAATATTTATATATGTATGTTTATAAGAAAGAAACCATGTTCCGACAAACTTACCCCCTCTTTAAATCCTGGGCGATGAGATCTCTTTAAATATATTAATATACGTGCAAAAAAAAACGGCTGTTCTTAAGTATACCAATTCACCTCAACACAAAATATATAGACATATAATGCCAGAGGCATGCGACTTATTCAACAACCGGTGGAGAGACTCGTTCGGTTGGTTTATATGTGTTTTTTACGCATTTTTGAATGCTTCCCATGTTTTTTGACTTTCACTTGTTCTTCAATTGTATTACTAAAGGATATTGGTCTTTGGTTACGCATAGGTTCACTTAAGCTTTGATTGGCTCTATTAACACATTTAAATTGCATTACTACTTTCTCCGAAGTATGTTATTGGTCACTATGCTTTTGAACGGATGACTCCTACAGCTGAACAATTTTCAGGAGCATGGGGATCACGGGTACTGCGGCTACAAGCATCACAGTATGTCAGATGTCGTCCTTATTGTTGATCCTTTCCACGTTCTTTGATGACAATGGCGGCGCTGATCCGACACATAAAATTCTTTCGAATTGCCGAATTACATGTTCTTCTGCCCTTACCAGTATAAGTCTGGTTAGTCAAATGCACCACTCCCCCCGACTTAAGATTCATCGTTGTTTCTCTATGTGAATCTTTCTATGTGAAGGGCGTACGTAACGAACAGTACAAATTTCAATGGTGCCTGTTGGACAACTCAACCGCTTCAAGCAAGATCTCTCCAGCCAGCAAAGTAACAAGTTCCCAAAAATTGAACGCCCTTTTGACGTAGCAACTTATCTTATAATGACTGCCTTCTACTGATTAGTATCGTTCTTTTGGACCAATTTATAGTTAGTTGATCGCGAACAAATTAGAAAATGGGGGAACGTCAGTTTCTTTGCTATAAGTGCTGGGCAAGCTAAAAAGTATGCGATTGCAGTTACCAGGAAATCATTTTCATATATTTTTAGCAAGGAAATAGCAAGGAAACTGACGTTATGCATTACAACTTGCGTCAAATTCTTACGTTCCCTAACACTGAACATGGCGCATATTCTCCGTTAATATTTACCCTTCAAGAAAACAACATAAAACTAATTTCGGTTTTTAGGCGTGTATTTTTTAAGAAGCCATTTATGCCAGGGTTTTTCATTTTATCCAACTTTTTCAACTTTGACGAATTGTAGCTTCTAAACTAATGAATGGAACTCAATGATGTGTATAAGAATAAAGTATAAGTTAAAAAGCATTCTATAACCTGTAAAATGAGTCATAGATGCCCGAATTCGATTTATCACAACTCGAGTTAGAAAATAAAAAGGTGCGAAAAGGCGAAAAACGTTTTTTACACTTAAAAAAAAATTGGTACCATAGAAAAAACTTTAAACGCCCTTTTCTTAATCAGGGAGATGTATCTTACCGGAAAACAAAGGTTTCCTGAAAGGCGTATTTCATCAATTTTTTTTATAAACTGGTGTAATCGATATATTAACAAATTTCAACGGTAGTACATTTGGGTGGTCTTTTCTAAGAGTTGTTCGAAAACAAAAGATATTTATTTATTTCTACCATTAGGCAGTGCGCAGTGACTCCAAACTGGAAAAGTATCAAGAACCATACTGGATGTGTTGTCAAAAAAGATAACTTTACGTACATAAACCGTGACTTAAGTGAAGAAAAAGGATGCGGAAATAAGGATGTTTGTTGATTATATGGGCGTAAACAAGAAAACCGTCCATGACAATTAAATGAGTTGCCACTCATAGTGGATTTTTTTTTAGCATTGACTGGAAGAGTGGGTCTGTGAAATACAAAGCATTTGTAACTTCGGATGGTTCCTCTGAATAGCTGGGAGTGCCGGCTGGCCCTAAGATTGGACCTATTGTTTTCCAAAGGCTTATTTCAGACGTTTTGCAAGATATCCTCGAATCGTGGACCATCTGGACGATATCATTTTTTCCACCCGCACAATTGATAAACATAATTATATTTATGCGAAATTCATAGATTATTAAAGTTACAATGTAATAACAGAAGTCATTTTGCCGAATAATGTTCACTTGAACAATTCAAGCAAACAAGAGTATCCAGAACATAAAAGGAACCGACATTGAAGATCGTCGGCTAATCCAACTGCCATATAAAGAGATTTTTTTCTCAGCTCGGCTTAAATTCTGAATGTAAAGGTTTGATAAGCTTATTAAACATTGTTTGTCAGCTAATAGGGTCTTCCCACAGAGATCCATCCACCCTCTATCATCCGTTGAACGGATGGTCCATAAGGCTTTGCCGTTCCGAAAATTTCTCAGTTAGTTCCCCATCGAAATTTGACGGACTACTTTATGCGATAGTTAGACGATAATTTTGGGTGGCAGGAGAACATCGAGGAGTTGCCGGGAGCCCGAAAAAATGTCCATATATACAAGGAGATGGCCCAGACCTTAATGGAAGCTGGGTTTGATGTGTCCTACAAGGACGTCCGGACAAAAATAGAGAACCTGACCAAAAAGTACAGGTAACTTATATGCGCGCAACAACATATTGGAAATCCACTCAACAATATTATTCCATGCAGGCAGCCAAAAAAAATAAAATGGGGCCAAGCGGTGGCGCTTCTTCCGCGTGGCAGCATTATGAGTTGCTCCACGCGTTTCTAGGCGCATACCGCATCCACAACATGGAGCAGGACTCCTGGGAGATCGAAAGTATGTCCTAACACTTATATTTTTGGTTTTAAATTATCTAAAAAAATGTATTTATTGCAGATACTAGGGAACACTTTGTGGAGCTCTTGGATGTAGACCCAGATGACAGGGAAGCCTCTACCTGCAGCGGCAGTCAACGCTTAGGCAGCACTGCGCCCTCTGCTAAGCGCGCAAAGGTGGACCACAAGTCGGAACTTGTGGAGATAGCTCGACAAAGACTGAAGGAGCAGAGAACGCTGACAGAAATATTGTCGAGAATGGCAGACAGCCAAGCCAAATTCCAATCGGATTTGTTGGAGCTGTTAAGTAAATCAACGAATTCCTTATAAACTTATAATTATTATAATGATATTATAATTAAATAAAAAACAAACAGATTTATATTAAATTAACTTTATTTGTTACCATTTAGACAATATTGGGAAATAGCTGCTCTTATTTTTTCTGCAGGTTGGCTAAAATCTGCAGACATACTAGTCCGATTTGGTTGTTCGCGTAGGACATTTGCAGCCTGTTGTCAAGTTTCATTTATAGCGCTGTTGTGCTCATTTAAAGTGTTGTGCAAAAGGCTAGAATGACTGCATTATTGTTCTTGTAGTGGCTGTCAAGACCTTTCCCAATAAACCGAAATTTTGCCTTTAAATGGCCAATGCATTTTCTATCACTCGCCTAGCTTTAGACAGATTGTAGTTAAAATTTCGCTGTCCTTCGGATGCAGTTGTGGAAAATGGGTACGGCTTCATCAGCGTTTGGGAAAATCTAAAGGCAGAGTTCCCAATAAGCAGCACCGGAACTTGAACGCCACAAATTTCCCTTGTTTTTTCGCGAAGACTTTTGAAATATAGTGGAGTTGTTGCAGCGCCCAGCAGACCCGATGTTTACATAGGTAAATCTGTATATGTAGTAAATTTAAAATACAATGCGTTTAGAACATTGTTGAGCTCTTAGAAGAAGGCCGTTTACCTGTAATCCACGAGAGCGAATAGTACTATTGAGTACCAGCCTTTGTATACCCCCTTCCCATACAGTCCATCCGTTAGAAACGGTTGCGATTTTTGACAAATGGCACGAAATTTGTGTATGCTGATACAATTAAAGAATGCGATTTATATTAAACAGAAGCGATACGGAACATTTTCGGAAAAGGATGTAACAGAAAAAAACGACGAGTTCTTCAAGGAGAGCTTTCGTATGAAGAAGAGTACCTTTTCGTTTTTGGTGGACCGACTTGGTGTTTTGCGGACGAGGGACACCAACTGGCGAAATGCCATTCCTCTTGAAAAGCGGATCGCTATAGCCTTGTACATCTTGGGATCATCAGCGGAATATCGTTACATCGTAAGGCTTTTTGGAGTGGCACAGAACAATGTGTGCAAAATTCTCCACAAATTTTGCCGGGCACTCATTTTTGAGTTTGCCAGTGAGTTCATGTCACCGGACTATCTTACTCCAGAAAAAGTGGACGAGTGTGTCAAAGGATTCGAAGCAATCGGATTTCCCCAGTGTCTAGGTGCAATTGGTAAGACATAAATTCATTAAATCAGTTCATGGTCTTAGCAATGTATAATGTGTAGATGGTTGTCACATTGAGATAAAACCGTCAGCAGCCGAAGCAGTCGATCACCACAACTACAAAGGCTGGTACTCAATAGTACTATTCGCCCTCGTGGAATTCAAGTAAACTGCCTTCTTCTAAGAGCTCAACAATGTTCTAAGCGCATTGTTTTTTAAATTTACTACAGATACAGACTTACCTATGTAAACATCGGCTCTGCTGGGCGCTGCAACGACGGTGTCTTCTTCGTTTCTTCGCGAAAAAACAAGGGAAATTTGTGGCGTTCAAGTTCCGGTGCTGCTTATTGGGGACTCTGCCTTTAGATTTTCCCAAACGCTGATGAAGCCGTACCCATTTTCCACAACTGCATCCGAAGGACATCGAAATTTATACTACAATCTGTCTAAAGCTAGGCGAGTGATAGAAAATGCATTTGGCCATTTAAAGGCAAAATTTCGGTTTATTGGGAAAGGTCTTGACAGCCACTACAAGAATAAGTCATTTTGCACAACATTTTAAATGAGCACAACAGCGCTATAAATGAAACTTGACAACAGGCTGCAAATGACCTACGCGAACAACCAAATCGGACTAATATGTCTGCAGATTTTAGCAAACCTGCAGAAAAAATAAGTGCAGTTATTTCCCAATATTGTCTAAAAGGTAACAAATAAAGTTTATTTCATATAAATCTGTTTGTTTTTTATTTAATTTTAATATCACATTTCATTTTGTTCTATTTATTATAAATTATAAATTTATAAGGAATTCGTTGATTGACTTAACAGCTCCAACAAATCCGATTGGAATTTTGTTTGGCTGTCTGCCATTCTCGACAATATTTCTGTCAGCGTTCTCTGCTCCTTCAGTCTTTCCCGAGCTATCTTCACAAGCTCCGACGTCTGGTCCACCTTTGCGCTCAGTGCTGCCTGAGCGTTGACTGCCGCTGCAGGTAGAGGCTTCCCTGTCATCTGGATCTTCATCCAAGAGCTCCACAAAGTATTCCCTAGTATCTGCAACAAATACATTTTTTTAGATAATTTTAAACCAAAACAAGGAAGACCGCTATAGTAGAGTACCTCGACTATCAGATACCCGTTACTCAGCTAAAGGGACCAAAGGAAAATGGAGATCTGGAAGCAGCAAAGCGAGATTGAAATGCGCCACCTACCGGCGGTAGACAGATTTAAGCGTTGTGGGCGTTAGAGTGGGTGTGGCCAGGTTTTTTTGGATCAATCGATAAGTATTGACGAGACCAATACATTTCAGTTAAAATTTTCATTCTAGCATCAAAACTGTAGGAGCCACAGTTTTGGGCGGTTTGTGGGCGTTAGAGTGGGCATGGCACTCTGCTGAAACAAACTTAAGCTGCGTAAGAAGCTCAGGAATCTGCACGTCAAATCTCAATTGCCGAGCTCTTATAGTTTCCGAGGTCTCAGCGTTCATCCGGACAGACAGACGGACAGACGGACATGGCTAGATCGACTCGGCTAGTGATCCTGATCAAGAATATATATACTTTATGGGGTCGGAAACGCTTCCTTCAGCCTGTTACATACTTTCCGACGAATCTAGTATACCCTTTTACTCTACGAGTAACGGGTATAAATACAAGTGTGGGGACATACTTTCGTTCTCCCAGGTGTTCTGCTCCATGTTGTGGATGCGGTATGCGCCTAGAAAAGATTGGAGCAACTCATAATGCTGTCACGCGGAAGAAGCGCCACCGCTTGGCCCCATTTTATTTTTTTGTCTGCCTGCAAGGAATAATATCGTTGAGTGGATTTCCAATATGTTGTTGGTAAGTTAACTGTACTTTTTGGTCAGGTTCTCTATTTTTGTCCGGACGTCCTTGTAGGACGTAGGTCTGGGCCATCTCCATGTATATATGGACATTTTTTGGGGTCCCGGCAACTCCTCGATGTTCTCCTGCCAAATATTGAGGACATCTGCATAGTCCACCTCAGTTGCCACCGGCAGTTCGCGTATTCCACTTTCCACTTTCAAGAAGAAGAGTTTAGGGCTTCCACCCAAAATTATCGCCTAACCATCGCATAAAGTAGTCCGTCAAATTTGGATGGGGAACTAAATGGGAAATTTTCGGAACGGCAAAGCCTTATGGACGGATGGTAGATGGTGGATGGATCTCTGTGGGAAGACCCTATTAGCGAAACACAGTTGTGTAGAAACGGCTAACCCCCCTAGTTAGGAATATTTGTTTTGATTTATTTTTGGTACTTAAATATAGTACGGTCAAGACCGAAGAGAAACTTGGTGAGTATAGATGAACACCCCCCCACCATATAATCCTATATTTTCGAATTATTACGCGTCTACGTTGCTGAACGGGCGTTTAGTAATTATCACGTTGATTCTGTTATACTAACCAAAAAATTGCACTATTCAAGTAGGAGGAGGCCTTAAAAGATAGCCCAAGCAACAACACGCGGGGAGGATCACCAAACCCGGAGTGCGAGCGCTCCAAGGCTAGGCGATTCACCTGAAAGAGAGCCTTGGGAGCTCTCACAGAATCAACCGGAGCAGGAATATTCATTGTCTGAGGAAAATAATCTGGAATTTATGAAATAAATTTATACTAACTTGATATGAAATTTATAAAAACTAACTTGATATGTGAAACCCATTTGTTTGTTCCTTTTTTGTTTGTCTTAAATTTGTTTACCTAAAGTATTAGTTGTGTTCCCACTCGATTCCACATTAGAATTTTTTTTAAATCTTTATCACAGTTTTTAGATCTTAAATCCGTTAAAGTTAGGTGCGGAACGTTGCGGATGTATTTGTAATCGTTAATATGCTAACACGACTTCTTATTTTTTCAAGGTCACATTTTGCCAGCGCGCTGCAGCGGAGCCCCTGTGTCTTCTTTTGTTTCTCCGTCTTTGTATTCCCATTTTTTGATTGTTTACAGCTTTTTTTTGTCAGTTTATTACTTTTACTTAAAATTATTCTAATTATTTTTTCATTTTTGTATATTTTTTTTGCACTCCCAAAGGAGTTTCGAATTATTGTGTATTTTCACTACAGTATATTTTGAATTTATTGTGCACCAAAGATGGTAGCAATGCTGCGAAATTAAGGGAAGTTATCGAAGGTGTTCAATATAATATTGAGAGTAACGGCTACAATTTCGAACCCAACAAGCATTGTAAATCGATTGGCTACATATAAAAGAATTGCTGCTTGTTGGACTCGGTATGATCGACAAAAATCGACAAGTTTACTGGATAATACAGCATCGAGCACATTGGAGCTTCATGGAGATGTAGTGTAATGCCCTAAATCAAGGACGCACAAATCCTATTCATTCATATTTAGTTTATTGTAATCATTGTCATAGTTTCGCTATTAGCTTTAAGATCGGACATGAAGTTCAACGTTATGAATTAAAAAGGAACTAAGGAAACTAATCAAACTAGTGTGGGATTGGTTTTTCTTATTTAAATGAGAAGTCCCACTAATTGTAATTTTATTATAATATGTTTATAGTTTTATTTAAAAGGAATAGTGATAAGTAGTTCTGAATATAGTTTTAGGTATTTAATAGGGATTTTAACAGCGTTTTAGATTATTACTCGCGTCGTTCTTTTACTTCGTGTATATTTCACGTCTTTCTTCTTCGTCTCTCTCGTTCTAAGTGCTCGTCAAAGACTTCCTTTTTCACCTCGCCCATAATTAGTAGTGCTGTTCATCTGTGGTGGGTTCGGCTGACAAGGATGCCAGAACTATTCCCACAACTCGGCCATCCTTCTAAACATTCGTCCCGAATGTATCCTCGTCGTCCTCGGAATACTTCTTGAACTCGTCTGAAGTGAACGCTGTGCCTCGATCGGATATTATTTGAGCAGGATTTCCAAATATTGCGCTCTGAGCCTCTAGTCTAGTGATGACGTCCTTAGAAGACGTTGATTTCGTAGGATGTAGCCAACAAAATTTGGTGAATCCGTCAATGACAGCAAGAATGTGCTTGTAGGCCTTGTGGGTTGATTCGAGAGGTCCCAAAAAATTAATGTGGAATGTTTGAAGTGGCTCCGCTTCCTTGGGCAATGGGTGCAACTCTCCTTCTTTTTTCCCAAGTTTGCGGTTGAATACGATACACGGAATGCAGCATTTAATCTGTCTTTGGATCTTGTCTTCAAGTTTCGGAATGTAATATTTCTTTCCGATGATCTCTTTGGTTTTCTTTACAGAAAAATGTCCTTTTTCATGAGCCTGCCGAATGATTTCACGTTGAAGGATCGGTGGTACAACTATAATCTCATCGTCGTTCACCAATTTGAACAGCAACCCAGATCGTAAAAAGAAATTGTTGTGGATAGATTTCTCAGCAAGGATGTCAATTATGGCCTTTAATTCATCGTCTTACCATTGAACAGACTTCAATTTGCTGTGCAAACTTTCGTCGGAGATCATCATTACAGGGTAACGGCTTAGAGCATCAGCATGGCGTATGCGTGTGCCTGATCTGTGTTCGACTTCAAAGTCAAACTCCTGAAGTTCGAGGATCCAACGTGCGACTCTGGTGCAGACTTCTCTTTTCTCAATCGTCTTCGTGAAAGCATTGCAATCGCTGATCAGCTTGAAGTGCATACCCAACAGGTATACTCGGAACTTTCTAAAAGCTTCTACCACTGCAAGGATCTCCAACTCGTAGCTAGAAAACTTTCTTTCTGCGTCTGTAGTTTTCTTACTCATGTAATACACTGGATGAACTTGGTTATCCTTAGGAGATTTTTGGAGTAAAACTGCCCCAAAACCGTGTTTCGTGCTGTGGATGAAAAATTTTGAGCACAGGTTTTTGGGTAATCAAACTCTTAAGCTTGTTAAAAGCGTCAATCTCTCTGCCAGAAAAACAAAACTTGGCGTCATGCTTCATAAGATCGTTCAAAGGTTTGGCGATGATCGAAAAGCTCAGGATGAATGTGCGAAAATATCCAACCAGACCCAGAAAGCTTTGTAATTGCTTCTGGTTTGTCGGGAGAGGAAACTTCGTCACAGCTTTCGTCTTGTCGTCTGAGATGCTGATCGATTGGTTTTCAATACAATGGCCTAGAAACTCGATTTTCTTTTTTAGGAAGCAGCATTTCTTCAGGTTGATAACTAAACCATACTCCTCACATCGCTTGACGACTGTCTTGAGACTGGCTACTGCTTCGCCTTCGTCTGCAGCTGGGACAATGATATCGGGTCAAGTCTCGGAAAATGGCGTTAACGTGTCTTTGAAATACGCCTGGAGAATTCGTGAGGCCAAAAGGGACTTTCAGGAACTGGTACTGGCCATTGTGAGTTACAAAGGATGTGAACTTGCGGCTTTCTTCATCGACATTAACGTAGAAAAATCCGTTTTTGAGGTCCAGCGTGCTGAATACATGGGCATCTTGCAGACGGTCTAATTGGTCTTCGATCAAGGGAAGGGGAAACATATCTCATACTATTACCTTGTTAATCCTCCTATAGTCAATGCAGAGTCGAGGTGTGTTATCGCGTTTCTTTACCAGGACGACCGGACTGCTGTACTAGGACTCAGAATGCTCGATGATTCCGTCCTTGAGCCATTGTTCGATTTGATCGTCTATAATACACCGCTCGGAAAACGCGAATCTACGCGGGCGCGAATGTACTGGAGTGTCGTCCCTTAAAACGATACGCATTGAAACGTTTGTTGTTTTTGTACTTGTCGGCTTACAGTTATTAATTAGATCGTAAACTTCGCGTTTTGCGTGTTTATGTTTACATTTTCGGCATTTTCGACGTTGATTTTCATTAGTGCACCTATTTCAGTTTCGGCATGCTTTCCTTGGCTTTGTATTTTTATTCCGTCACGATTAATTGTTATTTCAGCGTTGTTACAAAATTCGGCACCTAACACAACTTGCACGTCTAGAAAGTCAGATGAGACAACAAGAAAGTGTTCTTCAAACACTTGATCGTCAACTTCGAATTCTTCTTTAAAAGAACCGAATGGTTTTACCCGGTTGTTGTTCCCGAAACCGACAAGAAAAATGTTTACAGCACTTAGTTTTGGCTTGTTCAAGATTACGTACGTTGTTTCACTTACAATGTTGTATTTGCTGCCTGTGTCAATAAGGGCTGTGTACTTGTTGCTTTTCATATAAATGTCTTTACACATCGAAAGTTTATCATCGGATACTTTGCGCGTATTTTTCGGAGTTTCAACCGTTTCTATCTTGCCTGTGGGGCAGTCTTTCGATATGTGTCCAAAATTGTTGCAGTTAAAGCACTTTCGACCACTGTTTCGATTGGGGCACTGATTGGATGTATGGCCACCGGCACCACAGTTGAAGCAATGTACCTTTCTTTGCATTGACACTTCCTTATGACCTTCTTTACCTATCGGGTACTTCGACTTGTCTTCGTAAATTTTAGGCTTTCCGGATTTTTCGCGAATTTCAAGTCTTTGGCATTGTACAAAATCGATTTGTTTACACTTAAGTCATTGATGCCATCGATTACATATTGCATGAGTGCACAGTTGTCTACACTGCCACGAGAAGCAATTTCTTTCATTTTGAGAAGATATTCTTGAACACTTTCATTGTTTTTGATTTTCCTTTCGGATAGCAACTTATGCAATTGAGCGCTATTTACTTCGGCCTTGAACTCTTTGATCAACGCGATTTTTAACATTTGCCAATTTTTGATACCACTCTCACTCATAATAAAGACTTCAGCGAGACCTTTTAGAGAACGTTTCGCGAAGATGAGTTTTTGCAGGTCATCCCAATACATAATGGAAGCCATGTCCTCGAAATCGGCAATCCACACCTCAACTGCAAGGGTGTCATCTCCACTGAACGGTCGAATAGAGTCTTCTACATCGCGGAAGTTTACAGAAAAACGCGGCGAATTCACAGCGAAATTTTGTACAGAGGCGGAATCGTTATTGTTGGACGCCATTGTGCCAGCCCGTGCGTTTTTCAGTTTCTTCTGCTTCTCTGCGTTGCTCTCGTCGTTATGTTCGTCATTCTCTTCTCGTTCGTCTATTTCATCATCTTCGGAGTCCTCTTCATCTGCATCTTCCAGCAGTTTTCCTGCGCGCAAATTTCGGAAAATGTGAAGCATGAGATCACTTTTGTCGTGGTGCATGCCCAAAATGTTGCAAATTATGGCAAGATCGCTGTTTGATAAATTTTGCGCAACGTAAGACACTTTCTGGTTATAGAGTCCATCAGATTCCGAAAAGTCAAACCCATCGAAACCTCGTAGTCGCTTTCGGTTATGCCGATCGCCTTAATTTTCGTAGACAAACTTATGCAGCAGGTCGACATTCTTTTTTTTTTCAGATTTCAGTGCCTGAAA
Organism: Drosophila subpulchrella; assembly: GCF_014743375.2. NCBI lineage: Eukaryota > Metazoa > Arthropoda > Insecta > Diptera > Drosophilidae > Drosophila > Drosophila subpulchrella. The sequence goes on along the minus strand of NW_023665596.1, from coordinate 1,175,912 downwards.
AACCGACTCAAAATCAGCTAGACTGGACATGAAATAGTTTTTGTAAATGTTCGCTCGTACTCGTTGTTCTTCCTTACACTCGTATTCGTCGTTCTCACTCACATTCTCTACCCGTCGTTTATATACACATACGCGTCGTTATATATGTATATGGCAGATCACAGTGGTGGTTTTTAAAGTTTTTCCTCGTTTTCCACAGTTTTTGTCGTTTTAAATCTTTTCTTAAGCACACTTTTCGTCGTTTTACTTTTACTTTTCACGTAGCACTATGGGGAATTTGCCCACTTTTTGTGGCATTAATTAATAACTTAAAAACAAAGCAACATTTCAAAGTTTTATTTTTTGAATTAAGTATATAAAATCCAAAGGAAGTAAATTAAGAAATATGGGCGTGGTCCCGCCTTTAAAAGAAAAAAAAATTTTTTTTTCTTTTTGTCAATCAAATAAAAATTTTTTTTCTTAACTTTTTTTTTATAGAAGACCAAACTGAATTTTAAAAAAAATGTTGGCGTTTTTTATTTTTCATTTTCTTAACGAAATTGTAATTTTTTGTTTTGTTATCACTATAATTCTTAACAAAAATACTAAAATATTTTATATCAACGGTTAGTAAGTGAAATGATGTTGTAAAATAATTTTGAAATAATCGTTATTTAATAAGAAATATAATTGCACACTGTTTCTCTTAAGATAACATCGAAACTGGCATTTACCAGACAAAAATGCGAGAAATATACCATATTAGGTAGAGGTCTTTAAAGCTAAATTTTAGAGAAAGTGCGCAAAAGTGCACTTTTATACTAACCGAGCTCAATGAGAATTAAATACTCTACAAGATACAAAAGGTTTCAGAGGTGGAAACAGCTGGAATCACTTTGTAGCTCCATTTAAAAATACAAATTAACTTAAACATCTTGTTTTTTTTGAGGTTAGAACTACAACACGAATATACGAGCACCACAATCAATAAATACAACATCAAGGTCACAAACACAAGATATAAGTCCCTCTGATTGGATGGTATTTCAAAAACTTCAGTGCTATGTTTAGTTTTCCACTTTTTGACAATTTAAACTATTAAGAATAATAGGCGTTTTACCAGCGCTGCCACCTCGTTGAAATAAAAACAGGCTTTAACAGCTGATAACTTAACAGTGGGGCGCACTGTTAAACTTTTCTGTTAGTAACATTAGATATTGATGTTATCCTGATGCATTGTGATAATAAAAACCAAATTTTAACTACTTTTAAAAAATGGGTTTTGGCCAAGAAAAGTGGTCAAATTCCCCATAGTGCGTAGGTTGAGGCCCCATATTTGTGGGATTGGTTTTTCTGATTTAAATGAAAAGTCCCACTAATTGTAATTTTATTATAATTTGTTTATAGTTTTATTTAAAAGGAATAGTGATAAGTAGTTCTGAATATAGTTTTAGGTATTTAATAGGGATTTTAACAGCGTTTTAGATTATTACTCACGTCGTTCTTTTACTTCGTATATATTTCACGTCTTTCTTCTTCGTCTCTCTCGTTCTAAGTGCTCGTCAAAGACTTCCATTTTCACCTCGCCCATAATTAGTAGTGCTGTTCATCTGTGGCGGGTTTGGCTGACAAGGATGCCAGACCTATTCCCACACTAGTATTAATTTTGAGCCAAGACACGCTCCCTAGACAACGCCCCCTAACGCGTTATCGCACTCATGAGGCCCGCAATCGATAGCACCACCGATAGCGGGGAACTGGTTCAGCGAACGTGACGCTCGACTGAAGTGCGATCTCTGACTGCTAAGCTCGTCCTCTTCCGTTTTGACTTTTCGCCGAGAGTGGACGTGTGTCCGAGCATCCCTCCGGCACGCCACAACCGACACACACGTGACAAGATACGCGCTGATCTGCCGGGGACTAGTCAGCCTTGCGTCTCCGAACCCGCGCCCGACGCCGCACCTTTTCGTTTAGTGTTTTAGGCTCTTGTCGATCTGCGCAACACCGACCGGCGCACCAAAATACACGTAAGCAAGCATACTCATTGTGACGGCAGCAGCCAGGGCCCCCCCTATTCTAATGAATTGCGAATACAAACCTGAAACTTAAAAACCCCGTGTGTTATTTCTACCCCTACACCCCCCTCCTGCTTCTCCTATCCTTTCTCGACCCAGATCAACGGCGCGTGTTTGGTTTCGCATCCACGCGGCGCATCTCGACCGAGAGCTCCCACCATAGAAACCTCGTAGACTCCGAGAACATCCGGAGTCTAGAATACCCGTAGACTCCGAGAACATCCGGAGTATAGAATCCCCGTAGTCTCCGAGAACATCCGGCGTATAGAATCCCCGTAGTCTCCGAGAATATCAGGGGTATAAAAGTCCCGTAGACTCCGAGAACATCCGGAGTGTAGAATCCTCGTAGATTCCGAGAACATCCGGAGTATAAATCCCCGTAGTCTCCGAGAATATCCGGAGTGTAGAAACCCCGTAGACTCCGAGAACATCCGGAGTGTAGAAACCGAATAGACTCCGAGAATATCCGGAGACTCCCAGTTCACCCGGAGTAGATAAACCACGCCGTTCACGCCCGGCGGAATCCCCGTAGCCAACTCCAGTCGGAGTCATCCAAGTTCACCACCAAGCAGCGCGATCGCCCTCTCAGTACCTCGCTCTGCCACAAGAAAGCGTTCTCAGCGGGACCCCCCCCCCCCCCTCCCTCCCCCAAGTTCCCCACCAAGCAGGGCGATCGTCCCTCTCAGTACCTCGTGCTGCCACCTTCCATACAAATTTCATCTACAGGTTCCACCCTTCTACATAAATTTCTTGTATAGGTTCCTTGGCCCCGACTGAGGTTTTACCCCGGCCAGAGAACTTCGTGACAGTAGTTAAATCAATCACGGATGAATCTATTGAAAACCTAACGTTAATTGGAAAGTGGGGTTTTGATGGAAGTACGGGCCATAGTGAGTACAATCAAAGATTTTCAAGTTACGATTCAGAGCCTATTTGTCACATCAACTCCAACTAATTTAAAAAAGTCGCCATTCAATTATTTGGAAGAATCCGCGGCCATTATCAACACGTTACTGCAGGACAGTTCATTTTCAGTTCAAAAAAGAGACAAGTAAACTGTCAATCGAAGAGGAAAAATACTTTAGGGAAAAAAAAAACATAAACTCAAGTCGACAGAATTTTTGATTTATAATAAAAGGATAATGGTTGAGAATAGTTTACAACTAACTTTGATAGACGAAAAAGTATGCAACGCTTTAAGTGAGTCATCCCCTTCAAAATTGTATATATGTGGAGCAAATCCAAAAGAGATGAATAACTTTGATAAATGTCTAAAAAAAGACGTGAACAAAGAATATTTCGAATTCGGTTTATCCCCACTTCATGCTAATATATGTTTCTTCGAATACTTTATACATCTATTCTATAAGTCCGTCTTAAAAATGTGGCTAAAGGTCCGGAGTAAAAGTTGAAAGTTTTAGACCAAAAGCATAAAATTCAAGCGGCGTTTCGGGAAAAAATGGGATTAAAAGTGGACAAGCCCAGAGACGGAAACGTCCAATGATGGAAATGTGGCTAGAAAATTTTTCTCAAATCACAAATTGGCTTCTGAAATCACAGGGCTTTTCATTAAGCTTATCCATCGTTGTGCCACTATACTCCAAGCTATTGCCTCGGGGTACAAAATAAATTTTGACATATTAAATGAATATGCCATAGATACTGCTAAGGAATTGATAAGGGAGTATCCATGGTACTATTTGCCAGCTACAGTCCATAAGATGTTAGTTCATGGATCTTCTGTGATTGAGCATGTACTCGTATCAATCGGAGAGCTTTCGGAGGAAGCTGCCGAATCGAATAATAAAGAATTAAAAAAATGTAGACTGTATCACAGCCGAAAAATGTTACGCATTGCGACAAACACAGACATGTTGAACACACCCATTTTACGGTTAGACCCATTTATAACTGAACAAAGAAAACATGGAAAGAAGGATAAATCAACGTGTTCGTGCCTAACCGAAGTAGACACTTCTGGGTCGCACCGCGGGACAAGGGGGTAATGAGCACTTGTCGCTGGCACGGGGACGCTTTGCTGGCAGGACGATCGCGTCGCGGCAATGGTAACGATGGTTACTGCGATGCCGGACCACAGGCGATGCTGATCTGCGCTGAGGTTAAGCTAACGTGGTTAGCTGCTAGTTGAGATGGTGTGTTACGAGCCCTATTCCCAGAGATGGAAGTAGAACCGCGGAGTTATTAGGTGTGTTGATAACTGATTTATTCTTCATTTGATACCTGCTTATATTCTACTTGGAACACGGAAGCTTAGTGTAATGGTTAGTGAAAGAAGCTATATTCTAAAGTAGGTCAGGGAATTATGATTATGGTATCAGTTGCGTAGTTGGCTCGGCTGACACCGCAAATGTGCTGACTGCATTGGCGGGTCAGCGTATCGTTGTGACGGTGAGATGGTAAGTTAGTGAGACATATAATATGCTGACCAGCAATTCTCATCTGCAGTGAGTGCTACTGAGCGCCTGGTACTGTTCCCAACTTGGCTACTGCTTGATTTGTTGGGTGTGGTCATGTTGAGTACCTTTGGGTACGAACACAACGTTATTTGAATCTGTGTTCAACTTATTAGAAGAAACATTCTACATTTTTATTATAATTACAACTAGGGTATTCAATTGCGTTGCAAACGTTTGAAAAGTGTAAGCAGTTCCAACAACAATTTCCATACAAAATAGTTTTCAAGGCCTACAACACCCCAGCCTATGTATACAAATCTGTTGTACTACCCATAATAATGGGTAGGAATTTTAGGAAAGAAACAAATTTGAATTTTAAATGCAAAAGAAAAAAATTTGTTTTCTATAAATCAAAATCATTGAATAACAATTTCAATGGAAGAAAACACCTCAAGAAAGCGAGCCAGGGTGGTCGAAACTAAGCGATGGTCTGAGAGCGAAGTGAATAAAGTCCTAAATTATATGTTGGAGCAATACAAAAATTGAAAAGTTATCTTTCTTTTGTACGTCAATTTCCTGCAACGATGTTTTAAAATAGAGGGCGTTCACAATTCTCGTCTGGCAAACTTACAAAGCTTACACTTTTGCAATGCAATTGAATACCCTAAATGATTTGTTGATGGCTGTGCAAATATATATTAAATAAAATGGTTTCGGATGGTTTAGTTTATGATTTTTCGATATGATATTATCTTAGTAGGTATATAGTTCGGGGATTGGATGGGATTGAAATATAACAAAAAACAATAAAAAATCTTTCCTGTGGCAGATATATGATTTAGTTGTCCGATTTGAATAAAATTTGATAAGCATATGTAAAACTACACCGAACTATATGAACCGAACTATATGTTTTAGTTGTCCGATTTAAATAAAATTTGATAAGCATATGTAAAACTACACCGAACTTATAGTGGAGTTTAGATAACATATCTTTAAAAATAAAAAAAAATGTATACTAAATTTGTATTATAACCGATCGTTCCTATAGCAGTTATATCATAAAGACGTACGATATGGCCCATTTTCATAACATATATTTATAAAAACTTTCTTTGATTTTGGGGAAAATTTTGTAACAATATAATAACTAGAAGTATTTAAGACCGCGGCTTCATACAAGCCGAGACACTGTGCAGAGGCACCAGAAGGACACAAAATTGGGGGAGCTCTTCAGGCAGAGCAATGAAATGCAGCGAGTCATGAGCGCCCAGATAAAAGCTCTGAGTGCGCAAGTGGCCGAGTTACAGTCTCCGTCATCTATTAGGCAAGAGCAGACTGACCTCATCGCTCCGAAGCATTCCAAATCCCACCGATGGTGTTTTAAGGTATTAAGAAACGTCGCCCCAGACCCGGTAACGCAAGACATGCACAACAGCCAGATGCACCGGTTAAATGCATAGACTACCAACGGCGCTACGCGAAAATGTATTCATGTACCTACACGACATGCTGCTCTGTTCACCTACATTAGAAGCTCACCTGGATACGTTGAGCCAGGTCAGCGCCTGCTTTCAGCGGGCGAAACTAAGCTCTAGGGCATGACTGGCTGGTACAAGAGGCTCATCCAAAGCAACGCACAAGCAGCAGCACCGCTCTACGATTCCTTAAATAAAGACTGCGTAAAGAAATTTGAATTTTCAGAAGAGGCAGTTAAGGCAATTGATCTTTTAAAAACCAGTATGGCATCAGCACCTGTGTCGTCACCACGGATTTTAAAGGCCCTTTACCGATGACTTAAGCGGCGAACTCCCGATTGCCCATATGTCAGACAAATTGAACAAGACACAGCGGAATTTTAGCATAACCGAATTGGAATGTTATGCCGCCATTTTCAGCAATACCAAATTCCGTGCCTACGTAGGCGGGTTTGCTCTCTAATGTTATTACTGACCATGCTAGTCTAAAATGGCTGCTGAGTCAAAAGGACATATCTGCCAGATTAGCGCGATGGAGTCTAAAGCTACAAGCGTCACTCAATGTAGTCCCAGATGCCCTCTCAGTATTAAACCCTTAGGAATGTCCTACACGAGTCAATAGGTATTGAACAGTATTACGCTATCTTCGGGACGCGAATGATTACCCATTTATCCGATTTTGCGGAAATTGGGCGGAGTACAGGTAGGAGACCCTCAAAAAAGCTTCCCGGATAAAATGGAACTCTTCCGACAAAAAGTGAGCCAGGGACTAATTCGAACCCATGAATGCGCTGAAAATTCAATTTTCTGTGTGACAAGTTGTCTATAGGAAAAACAACATGCAGAGTAATAAGTGTGTTGTACTCCAGCGTAAGGGCAAAGCACTATATGAGCAAGGTAATGTTGTGAAAAAGTGTCAGGGTATTCCATGCCAAAGACCGGTATGTCGCCTAGCTCCATAACCGTAAACCGACGACTCCAAATAGCGATAGGCTCAGAGAAAATACTGATCAGAAAATACTGATCTCAGTAGAAAATACTGATCACGTGATAGGTGAAACATGTAATCGGAACAAGACCGATTCCGCTATAAAAGTCCCAAAGCCCCAACAGATACCTCACCAGACATAATGCATTCCCTTAAGAAGTACAACCAAGACATCGAAGCTGCTCGCCAGCTCCGTAGACTTGGGAACTGGGCTTCCATCTGGAGTAGCTCAATGGGCTCCAGAGGAGCATCGATATCGACGAAGACTTTATCCAGCAATGCTGGCTACAACTCCTCTCAAGCCGAAAGCGCAACAAGTATGAAGTCTACGGTATAAGACGGGAGATCCGGCAACGGACCCGCAATCAGAAGAGGGAGAGGAGTCAATTGCTGCGAGTCCAGGAGCAACTATCCCGTACACAACGAGCAATAGTCCGCGCGCAGGAGGAGGACCGGAAGGTGGGCGATCTTATGAACCGCGCCACTAAGAAGCTCAACAGAATAAGCCGGCGGCTGGGACTAGTCGCTCGGATGAACCTATTTATCTGAAAACAAGCCAAATCAGTCAATACCGTGGTTACGCACACTCAGCATTATAATCCTATCATGTTTCAGTTGTACATTATATATTTCTATAGTCTCTATTGAGTTATATTTTCTGTTTACAGGTATAAATATGTATGTATGAATGTTTCCGTGCATGGCCGCAAAGCTCTTTAATATTGTTTCAGGAATAAAATATCAATAGTTTAGCTTACATAAAAGGATAAATAAGCCCGATTAGCTCTTCAATCTGAGACTGGGTCACAGGATTGGGTCAAAGCCACAAGTGAATGGGCGCCTTAAGAAAAAAAGGAAGAAACACGGAACAGACCACTATTGTCGTACGCAGATCTATTTTGCAAGTGCAAAGTGCACCTGCCGGTCATTGACTCCCAAGAAAGTGGAAATATAGAAACAGTACACCTAGGTGGGAACACCTAGTTAACCCATCCAGTATGAGAGGTTAGTGAAAGCTTTCGTCCGGTAGTCCCCAGACAAATAGGAATGGCAGACAGAATCTGTTCTGATTTCCCTGGCTCTGGATTAAAGGTGCTCTCCCATCAGAACAGACCACAGACTAGAAGAAGACTGGTGTCCAGATGGACGTCTTGACCGTTTCCCTGAGATCAACTTTATCCTGAAGGAAGTCCTGGTTACTTATCCTGGGATCAACTTTATCCTGATGAAGTCCATCTGCAAGCACCGAACGACGGAAAGTACTGGTAAGCTGTATGTCTGGAAAATACCCCCAAGATGGGCAGCCAATCAACCAAAGTGCCTGGCAGTACCGCCAATGCTATCAACACAATGTAGATCATCGAACATAAGGACGATATCCAAGATGTCATCAAGACTTTGAAGCTTATCGTTGGACTACCCCTAGTTCTCGTAGTCTTGAAGGTCTTTAAGATGTACAAACGATCTGTGCAGAGACGCCGCGACCAAAATCACTCCCTGGAGAGAGTGGTTACTCACATTTGACGCTAACCGAAGCAGACACACACAAGTGCCCAAGACCACAGTGCCTACCAAGAAAAGTTCGTAAGCAAAGAAAGATATCAAATTTCAATTAATTACAAACAAAAGTGAATCGCCAAAAACAATTAAAAATAAACAAACTGCGAAATCATGCATGTCTGAATGCAAGTTAAGTAAAACCAACAAGCAATGAACCACAATTTAATGGAAGAATTTAGTATTTATAGTCGAAAAGGCTACTGTCATCTCTACAGTACATGCTTTGATAAAAACATATTACTGGGTAATGTAACTACGTTCATAGTTAAATTCAAGAATTAATTATAATAAAATCATAGGTACAAAAAATATTGTAATCAAAAATACATAATAATTTTAGATATACTCAGCATATTTTTATAAATCTACATTTTTATATAATTTATAAATATTAACTTTCCAGCGGAGAGTATCAGTCTTGTAATTGAATGTGCAAATTCAAGGGCCTTAAAGAGACGTTTGTAGTCGTTAATAGTCAGCATTATGCTGATGTGTGCACCTTTACAGTTGATCAATTCAATACTCTCCTCTAACAAAATAATTGTCAGTAAAAGTACATCCCATATGCATTAGCCAATACTATATTACTCAACTACGGCGCACGCCAATTTTTTATTAAAAAAACGTATAATGTAAAAACTGAATACAATATCATGAATTGCTAATCCTTTCAAAAAGGGGGGTGCTGACGTGAGAAGTGGAGTAAGTCTAGAACAATGACATACCTTTCAACGGACAACATTTACAATAGGGGATCGAATTGCACGGCCCGCGACGATTCATATGGCACACCGCCCGATCGTATTGCGAGCTTGTGGGGCAGTGTGGACTGACGAACTTTATGGACTTATATTGTTTTCCAGGCATTTTATATATTTATTCTCGTTATGTTGTAGAGGAGAGAGGCTTAGCAAGATCCCACGACCCAAATACCACGTAGCTTATGCCGGCAAAATGGTGCCTGAACATCGGACGCCTCTCCCTCGGCCCAAGTCCTCTTTAGGAATCAGGCACTAATATGCCGAGGTAAAAACATTTTACAATGTGTATTTAGTAAGTCGAATTTATAAGCACTTTTGCGTCGAAAAATTTAATATCAGAACTTTGGTAAGTATAAGGTGCGATCGTCAGGACCCCTTACCTCGTGTCAAAGTTTTTTTTATATGAGAAGTTTTTGTTTTAAAATTCACTTCCCCTTGAGTTCTATTAACTTTTGCTGGCATACTCACATATAATAATAATAATAATAGTAATAGCCTTAAAATCACAATATATATTTTCGTTGGCAAGGTCACGCCCACTTCATTACTGTATCCCGTACTGAACTATAAAAATGTTTTTTCCAGGAATTTAAATGAAGTATGTGTAGTTTGACATTGGAAAAAAAAACTAAAAATGTTCTTATTATAAAAAATTGTAGCTGATGACAAACTTTTAAATATATTGCTTTTATTGAAAAAATGTCTTTTTAGAATATTGTCCTATCAAGTTAATGTTGCATAGTTTTGGGCATTAAAGGTAAGCATGAAATGTTTTTAAATTGAACTGAATGGGGTTGCACTTTTTATCGCTCAATAACTTCCAAAGGGTAATTTTTATGACAAAAAGTGTTATGGATCAAAAGTTGAGGAATCTTAAGGACCATATAGTTTGAAATTTAAAAATAAATCGTTCGAACCAATTTTGAGAAAATAGACAAAAAAAGATCTTAAAATAAAACTTTTCGCCATAACTTTAAGTCTATTGAATTTTAGAATTTGAGGGATGAAAGCGTGAATAACATATTATTATGCCTTTTCAGCGACATTTAGCGTGTATCCGTAGCATTAATTGTTAAGAAGCTATAAGCAATTAAAATCGAACTATTATTTTTGGATTTCCCGCCAATCTAGTGGGCCTTTTTAAAAGTCGTAGTACAAAAGTTTACAATATCGAGCTTCTTAATACAGCCAAAAGGGATTGATACAAAACCACAAACAAGGGGACAAACATTTTTATTTTGAAAAGATCCCAAAAAATTTATGTTTGGAATAATTTTTGAACGGGGCATTGCATATTAATTGCATATTAATTAGGTGTTATTCGCTGCGTATTATCGGTAAAAATAAAAGTTGGCCTATAACCTGGGGAAGTTATCCCTACCGGGCTATACAGCTCCAATGATCTAAATTTTCACTTTTACACTTTCACCGCTTTTTCCCCCAAACCAATTAAAAATATTAAAATCTTGGTGAGCAATCTTTTTAGTTTTTGCAATACCTTTCGATTGATGATCACTCATTGTGATCGGTCCGATTTGCATATTTTTAATTGCGTGCTTGACACTCCGTAGACTGCCTTACACAGTGATAAGTTTTGTAATGTGAGTATCGTAAGCCCATGAATAAGAACTGTAAATTTAGAAATTAATGCATTCTAGTATGTAACAGGTAGAAGGAAACGTTTCCGACCCAATTAACGCCCACAACGGTAACCAGTCAACAATTTTTAATATTTTTCAAAAAATTTAAAAGAGATTTCGTATTTAATATTAATACACATCTACATGCAAGTGGTATGGAGATGTATTTATACAGAATATCGTATGGTTACTAAATTTTACAAGCGTCACCTAGGTATCACGTTATGTGGCGTGTTAGTGAAATCTCCCAAAAAGCCGATTGGAAGGTTAGCGGGTATCTGTTGATGTTGTTTAATTGGGCTTGCATTTGGCAAGCTAGCTGACTTATTTGGGGTGGGTCATTTGGAAACGACCCCTTCTCCAACATAATGTAAATAAATTAATGGTGCCTGAAAAGTGGATAGAATATGTAAAATTCATCGGTCTTCTGTTCACACTGCCCAACAAGATTAGATGTCGCTTGATCGTAACACAATCGGGCATTTTTTCTCCCTCCCCTTCACACGTCGTGTAGCTAACGGAGCGTCGCGGGGCTAATCCCCTAATGTCATAGTCGTCAGTCATTGTCATTGTCTTGGCCCCTTCTTCCATTCCCCTTTTTTATGGGCTTCTACCAAGACATTATTATGTTTCGCTTCCCATAAATATTTTATAAAAAAGGTTCGTGTACGGATGCATAACTCTGACAAAGAAAATGACAAGATATATGTTGTAGTGTAAAGACTGCTTTGATTTGTTTTAATAATCTTTATTTTAAATCTGGAGCAGCATTAGTGCCGCTACCAACGTCCAGTTGTTTCTGATTTAACATTTTTCATTAGGTTCTAAGTAAGCCTAAGTCTTGTAGCTGCGCTGCCCACAGTTGGACGGCAATGAGACGGCTATGTATATCTTATATATATTATGTGTATTTAATTATACTCTCTTAAGCTAGAGCGCGAGGGTATACATATGCATGTACTTGAGTTCTGTTGAGAGGCCTGCGTGTGTAACAGAATGCTGACACTTGCACTTTCTGTGAGCGCGCCTTTTGACCGGGCCTTTGTTTATGTAAACACTGCAACAAAGTGTTATAGTGTGTTTACTTCAAGTACTCTTGGTACAGTAGATATTCAATATATGTGCATACTACATCTCCGTCCTTTTGAAAAATAACGTAGTATTATGCAGTTATCTTATATATATATATTACTTAAAAGGATAATTTATTTTTAAAATCTTTTTTTTATTTTTTTTTTTCATTAGTTGAAGAAGCAGTGTGTTTTACTTTCCTTAGCATAGTCATCTATATTATATATGGGTTCTATATTTTTTATACTATTCAATTGTTTTGGTAAATTATTTGCTTTACCAAATACTAGCTCGTATGGACAATAATTATGTGCCATTGAAGGGGTCGTGTTAAAACAAAAAACGAAATATTGAAGCCATACGTCCCAATCAGATTTATCAATCGATATATATGAGCGTATGTATTCATTGAAAGTTCTATGACTTCGTTCTATTGTTCCTACTGTCTGGTGGTGGTGTGCCGTAGATGTTATATTTTCCATTTTTAGGTATTTGCACAAGTCATTTATAATTGAATTCTTATATTCTGTACCCATGTCCATAATGAACGTCTTCATTAGACCGCACTTCAGAATAAATTATTCAAAAATTGCTTTAGCGACAGTGTTAGCGTTTTTACTTGGAACTGGTATGGCAACTAAATATTTAGTCAGGTCACATATTAGAGTGACTGCATACTGATTGCCATTTTCTGATTTTGGTAGTGGACCAATAGTGTCCACTGTTACTCTGTCGAAACCATATATAGGCGTATCAGTTATTGTACTTATTGTACTTAGTTATTTTAGCTTTTAGGCATTTCTGACATTTTCTTACGTACTCAGTAATATCTCGAGTCATACCTGTCCAAAAATAATGTCTTTTGACCTTAGCCAAGGTTTTTGTAATGCCAGTATGACCTCCTTGTATTGGATCGTCATGGAATTTAGACAGTATTGCTTCTTTCTCGTCTTTTTTTCTATAAGGGCCACCGGGTTGAGTAGCGCTACTCTTAAGGTATTCAATATCTTGTTGCCCATTTGTTTAAAATTATCTATTGAAACATGTTCAAAGATATGTTCCCACGGTGCCTTGCATTTAAGCCTTTGGAAAAATGACTTCATATACGTTGGGCTTAGAAGCTTTCTCTATAGATTGCGTAGGCAATTCTATTTGTTTGTTTTCCGCGCGGAATTTCTGTCTATTTTAATATCTAGTAGTGACTGTTTTTATATTTCCAGTAATGTTTTGTAGATCTTTAATGGTTATTCTTGATAACGCATCAGCTACATAATTGTCTTTTCCCTTTAGGTATTCAACTGTGAAATCATACGTTTCTAACTCTACCTCATACGTGTCAGTTTAGAACTCAAATTAATCATTGAAAATGATATATTAATGGTCTGTGATCTGTTTTGATTGTAAAGTGATTTCCATAAATATATGGTCGAAAATGTAATATTTCCCAATGAATTGCAGCTAATTCCTGCTCAGTTGTACACTTATTAGTTTTCCCTTAGCGAAAACTCTTTATGCATATGCAATGGGAAGTTGGAGTCCGTTATGGTTTTGAGTTAAAGCCGCTCCACACACTTGCTTACTTGCATCAGTAATTATACAAAATTCTCTGTTGAAATCGGGATATTGTAGCAAAGTAGGTTCCATAAATTTTGTTTTTAAATATTGAAATGCGTTTTGGCATTCATCTGTCCATTCAAAAGGAACATTCTGTTTACATACATTCTGTTTACGGCGAAGTTTTTTATGAAACGCCTATAATAATTGCAAAATGCTACGAATCGTCTAGCGATGTCCGCATTGTGCGGCGCATGGTAATTCATAATGACGTCATATTTCTTGTCGTCTGGAAGTATTCCTTTATCTGTACATTTATGACCGAGAAAAGTCACCTCATGAATAAAAAATAAACATTTTTCTGGATATAACTTTTGATTGTATTTTATGCATTTCTCAAAAACAACCTATAATTATTAAATCATCCATATAAAGGAATGCTTGTGAAGGTTCTAATCCAGAGAATGCAATAGTCATCATTCTCTGAAATGAATTGGGCGCAATTTTTAATCCGAAAGGTAATCGCGTGAAGCGATACGAGCCATTGCTCGTTGAAAATGACGTTATATCCTTTGAACTTTTTTCGAGTTCAATTTGATGAAATCCTGACATTAAGTCAAGGCATGAAAAATATTTTGCTTGTCCCAGTTGATCCAAAAATATCATCAATTCTTGGGAGAGGAAATTTATCGGACAGTGATTTTTTATTAATTCGACAATAGTCAATCACCAATCGCAATTTCTTTTGTTCTGAACCTGGAGATGGTTTTTTAGGAACAAGTAACAATGGGCTATTATATTCAGATACAGATGGTAAGTAGTAGTTTTCTGAAAGCGTTTTTATACCCTTGCAGAGGGTATATTGATTTCAGTGAGAAGTTTGCAACGCAGTGAAAGAGACGTTTCCGACCCCATAAAGTATATATATTCTTGATCAGCATGACTAGACGAGTCAATCTAGCCATGTCCGTCTGTCCGTCCGTTTCTACGCAAACAAGTCACTCAGTTTTAAAGCTATCGGGCTGAAACTTTCCCAAAAGTCTTATATTTTTTGCAGGTAGTATATAAGTCGTAACCAGCCGGATCGGACAACTTTATCTTCTAGCTCCCATAGGAATAATCGGAAAAAAAAATTTAAAAAAATTATATCTTTGGTGTTTTTTGACATATAACCTCCTTAGCTTGGAAATAACATATTTTACTTAGTTTTGATTTACGAATTAAATTTTATCGAATTCGGACGACTATATCATATAGCTGCCATAGGAACGATCGGAAAATTGGTGGAAAAATAATATGAAACAAATTATAGCTTCGGTGTTTTTCAACATATAACCTCCTACGCTTGGAAATAAGATTTTAAAGTTAATTCTGAATTTCGAATTTAATTTTATCAAAATCGGACGACTATATCATATAGCTGCCATAGGAACGATCGGAAAATTGGTGGAAAAATAATATGAAACAAATTATAGTTTCGGTGTTTTTTAACATATAACCTCCGACGCTTGGAAATAACATTTTTCAATTAGTTCTGAATTTTGAATTTAATTTTATAAATATCGGACGACTATATCATATAGCTGCCATAGAAACGATCGGAAAATTGGTAGGAAAATAATATGAATCAAATTATAGCTTCGGTGTTTTTTTATATATTATCTTATACTATTGGGAATATTATTTTTTGTGTTTTTAAATTTAATAATTATAGCTGCAAGGGTATACAAGCTTCGGATTGCCGAAGTTAACTTCCTTTCTTGTTAGATGTTGCTATGGTACTTGCCATATAAATACCATGCTTAATTTCTTGATTTGGAATCAATACACTGTCTTCTTTTAAATTTAGATGAATTTTTCTAATAACTTCGGATCTTGCTGGCAGAAGTATTGAGTTGTTGTCAGAACTGTATGTTATTGGAACATAAATTGGAAATTTTAAGTTATTAGGTCTAATTATAAGACAATCTTCAAATGACTTGAAGTCTAATTGACAGTTGTATTTTTTTATAAAATCGATTCCTAAAATGCCATCACAAGGGATAGCGAAATGTAAATCCACGATATGAAAATCGTGTTGGATTATGTTCTTAGTGGTCTGTATCTCAATAGAAGTTAACCCCTTGGATTCGGCTACCTCTTGACTTATTCCTCTTATGTCTATAATATAATTATCTTGTATGTCATGAAAGACATCAGAATTTTCTTTAACTACTGAAATGTCTGCACCTGTGTCTACTAAAAAGACAAGTTCTTTTCCTGTAGCCACATGATTGAATGATACAAATATGTTCTGACTGAGATTAACGGTATGAACCCTTGCATTTTCTACTGTTGAATATCTAAAGGGTTTTGTGAGTTTCCCGATGTACTATTGGTTACTCGGATATTATTTTGGTTATTATTGCCTCGACTCGAGTTGCCACGGCCTCTAAAGTTTCTCTTTATTGGCCTCGTCCAGTATTGTTTTGGGTACTATTTGTAGTTGTAATTATTATTACGACTACGAAAGTTACCTCTGTAATTTCCTCGTCTGCGGTTTCCGCCACGCTGCGGATCATTTTTGTAATATAGGACAGTGTTTGGCTGTCCGGTTGCTTCTGTGCAACTGTTTACAAATTTTGATATGGCATCATTCATAGACAGAGAAAATTATGACGTTCTCAAATTGAGTATTTGTATTCTCAATTTGAGGATGTACTCAATTTCAGTACAAAATTTGCGGAAAAAACTCATGTTGAGAAAAGCTGCACTCATTTTAAGAAAAAGGACTTTAATTGATCGCAAAATTCTAAGTTTGAGGAAATATGTTCTTCAATTTCCAACTTGAGAATTAATATT
Organism: Drosophila subpulchrella; assembly: GCF_014743375.2. NCBI lineage: Eukaryota > Metazoa > Arthropoda > Insecta > Diptera > Drosophilidae > Drosophila > Drosophila subpulchrella. The sequence goes on along the minus strand of NW_023665596.1, from coordinate 1,159,548 downwards.
CTCATTATGAGTAACCGATAAACTCAAAAATGAGTTGCGAATTCTCATAAGGAGTTCTAGAGAATTCCGTTCTGCGAACGAGACGAGAGATGAACGGCCTTTAGTTCGTTGCGTATATGGTTGTCTCTCTCTCACTAATGGGTGTGTAAAGTGGTGCGCGCCGCATTTGTGTGACTGTCATTTGCCGTGTGATTTAGCTAAGTCAAGCCGTGCGCGTAACACAAAGCTAAAAAACTATTTTATGAATAGGACATTCGTGCGACCCTTCCGTACCTCGAGGGTAAGTTTTTTAATTTAAACTGTATTTATAATGTGCTAAATAATGATACAGTAAACAAACACTGCAAAAATATTGCCAAAGCGTGTACATTAATATGTATGTATGTGTGATTGTAAGTGGCGTGAAGCAGTCTAGTTTAGTTAGTTTCTACGTACATTGTACATACATACATACATATATAATTTCTTAAATGCTTTTTAAATGTACACTTAATAACATTCTATACATACAGTGGCGAGCAAAATTGAGTGCATGTTCACGACGCACACTTTCGTCACCTACAAAATCATAACTACACCAGAAAATCCAAAAGAGTTTTTTGTTTTATTTTGATTAATTAATTCTTAATAAATTCTAATCAAAAACAATGATGATAAAGATGAATTCGAAGAAACTAAAAGTAAAAACGATAAAACCCCGCATAAACTCAATTTTGCACGTTGGCACCTTTTCACCAATTTTCGCTTTCTTACTTCTCTTATCAGCATAAATCTGCAGAATTCACCGTTATATTTGTTTTCGTGTTATTTTTGATGTTCCTAGCGCAGATTAAAACGTGTTTCGGACTAAGCAAAGTGTTTTTAAACTAACTTGTAATTATAAACAATTTTCGAGCATAAAAATGAGAAAATTATCTGAAGCAATTGAAAATAATGTTGTAAGCCTGACCGAGAATGGTTGTACTTCACGTGCAATTTCCAAGAGGCTTGGTATAAGCCAATCGGCGGTAATCGCAGTTCAAAAGAGACGGAGTGTGACTCCCAAAGCGCAAGTCGCAGGTCGTAAAAAATTATTGAAGGAGTCAGATGCTCGACTAATGATGTCTGAGATGAGAAGGAACAAGCTTCTAACACCAAAGGGTGCTTCTTTGGCTATTAACAAGAATGTAAGCGAATGGACTGCTAGAAGAGCACTGCGAGACATCGGATATATTTCAAGTGTAAAAAAAAAACAAACCTGCATTATCCGATAAAAATGTTAAAGCGCGGTTGAAATTTGCAAGGGCACACAAAAGTTGGACTGTTGACGATTGGAAACGTGTTGTCTGGTCTGACGAGTCAAAATTTAACCGTTTTCAGTCTGACGGAAAACAATACTGCTGGCGTAGACCCGGAGAAAAAATACAGAGACACCATGTAAAACAAACTGTAAAACATGGTGGTGGAAATATAATGGTTTGGGGATGCTTCACATGGTGGCATGTTGGCCCTCTGCACTTAATAGACGGTATTATGCGGAAAGAGGACTACCTACAGATTTTGCAAACCAATCTTACCAATTTTATTGAAAAATGTGCTTATCCCGAAACAGAAATTGTTTTTCAACAAGATGGGGATCCGAAGCACACTGCGAAAATTGTTAAGGAATGGATTGGAAAGCAACAATTTAAATTGATGGAGTGGCCAGCACAAAGTCCCGACCTCAATCCCATTGAAAATCTTTGGTCAATCGTGAAAAGACGGCTCGGGCAGTACGAAGCAGCTCCATCAAACATGGCCAACCTTTGGGAGCGTGTTGCAGCAGAATGGAGTCGTATTCCTAAAGACATAATTGAAAACTTGGTAGAAAGCATGCCAAAACGCGTAAATGAAGTCATATCAAACAAAGGTCTTTGGACGAAATATTAATATTATTTTAATAATTAAAACTTTTTGAAACGTGCAAAATTGAGTTTATGCCGGTTTTTTTCGTTTTTACTTTTAGTTTCTTCGAATTCATCTGTATCATTATTGTTTTTGCTTAAAATTTATTAAGAATTAAATAATCAAAATAAAACAAAAAACTCTTTTGGATTTTCTGTTGTGATTATGATTTTGTGGGTGACGAAAGTCTGCGTCGTGAACATGCACTCAATTTTGCTCTTAATAACGTTTTCTTTTTCAGCCTCTGCTCTTCGCTAGACCAGTCAGCTAAGGGAAAAAATATCATAACCTAGAACATGTATAACCTGGAACATGTATATATACATATAACTGTATTACAAAATAAAATAAAAAAAAAATATTTACCTTTTTCTGGGAATGGGTGGAGCGGGTTTAAGTGCAAAAGTTCTTCATTTGAGAATTTAGAAGTTCACTATCAAGAACTTGTTTCTCATTTTGAGCGCTGGAAATTTCTCAGTATGAGTAAAGGGGATACTCGATTTTAAAATTCAAGCTAAATTATTTCTTAAAATGAGTGCAGTTTGTACTCATATTGAGGAAAAATGTTCAAAAAAGAGCACAAATGTACTCAATGTAAGTACAAATTTTTTGAGAAATTTGTACTGAAAGTGAGTATTTTGCACTCAATGTGAGAATTTTTGTTCATGCTGAATTTTTGAGTACAAAAATACTCAATTTGAGTGCAAATTACTTGAATAATTCTCTCTGTGTAGTATTGAAGGTACCAGCTTGCATGATAAGTTTTACCTTATGGATTGTACAATTTTTAGTCATTGCTTTGACTGCATGCTGAGTGGAATAACTTCTGGCTAACTCTAGTGGTAAGCCGTCTGTTATATATGCACCTTCTAAAGATTTTATCATATGCTCAACCTCTTGTGTGTACTGGCTAGCAGTTTTATTGCGTTGCTGTAGGTTCATCAGTTTTGCTGACAATACTTCTACAGTTTCGCCCTTGACGTTGCTTTTTAATCTGGAAATGACTTCAGTTATTGTTGTTTCATTTCCGATTAGATTTCTGGCGACACCTTTTAGCTTTGTTTTTATACCCTTGCAGAGGGTATATTGATTTCAGTCAGAAGTTTGCAACGCAGTGAAAGAGACGTTTCCGAACCCATAAAGTATATATATTCTTGATCAGCATGACTAGACGAGTCAATCTAGCCATGCCCGTCTGTCCGTCCGTTTCTACGCAAACTAGTCACTCAGTTTTAAAGCTATCGGGCTGAAACTTTCCCAAAAGTCTTATATCTTTTGCAGGTAGTATATAAGTCGAAGCCGGATCGGACAACTTTATCTTATAGCTCCCATAGGAATAATCGGAAAAAAAACTTAAAAAAACTATATCTTTGGTGTTTTTTGACATATAACCTCCTAAGCTTGGGAATAACATTTTTTACTTAGTTTTGAATTTCGAATTAAATTTTATCGAATTCGGACGACTATATCATATAGCTGCCATAGGAACGATCGGAAAATTGGTGGAAAAATAATATGAAACAAATTATAGCTTCGGTGTTTTTCAACATATAACCTCCAACGCTTGGAAATAAGATTTTTAAATTAGTTCTGACTTTCGAATTTAATTTTATCAAAATCGGGCGACTATATCATATAGCTGCCATAGGAAAGATCGGAAAATTGGTGGGCAAATAATATGAAACAAATTATAGCTTCGGTGTTTTTTAACATATAACCTCCTACGCTTGGAAATAACATTTTTTATTAGTTCTGAATTTCGAATTTAATTTTATTAAAATCGTACGACTATATCATATAGCTGCCATAGGAACGATCGGAAAATTGGTAGGAAAATAATATGAAACAAATTATAGCTTCGTTGTTTTTTGACATATTATCTTATACCACTGGGAATATCATTTTTTGTGTTTTTAAATGTAATAATTATAGCTGCAAGGGTATACAAGCTTCGGCTTGCCGAAGTTAACTTCCTTTCTTGTTATTATGGAAACTGCTAATTGTTCGTGCTCGCCTTTTATTGATTCTATTATTTGTTATGCATCAATAAAACTTGTTAAGTTTTCAGCTTTACCATCGAAAACTGGTATAAGCTTGGATGCTGTATTAATAAAATCAATATTAGATGGGGCCATTGTGATATTGTTGCTTATTTTATTTTCTATTGTGTTTGAACTAAAATCAGAATCTGTAGAATTATCCAGATCTGATATTAAATTAGCTGGAATAGTAAGATTATTTAAACTTGCTCTTCTATTTTAGGATTTGTCTCTGTAAGGTCTTTTGATTCTATTTGGTCAATGTCAGTTTGATTTGTTGATTTAGGTTCATCACCAGTTTCAACTGTTAGGGAAGTGTTAAGTATAGTCGGTACTGATATGTCTAAACTGAACTTTTGTTTAATTGATATTAAATTAGATCGTAGTCTGATCAAGAATTTTGATACTTGGGACTAATGATCTTGATTTAATTTTTACCTCTGGCCACGTATTAGTATTCGTGCTTCATTAAAGCATTTTACAAGTATTTCCATATGTTTTTTAATAGTATGTTTTTGAATTGACCTGTTTTGAGTAAGTGAATTGTATGATTTATCAAGGTCAACTTTTATGTTATTTATTTGCTTATATAATTAATTCCATTCCATTTTTTTATGGATATGAATTATTTCTTATAGGTTATCAACACTATTGTTCTACCTAGCATTGGGTGTTCGTCTACTACTGATCTAACTTGTACACCTGGAATGGTGTATAATACAATTCCCTTTAGGGTGCTTGTGCAATGTATTAGTGGGGGAAAATCTAATTTAAAGGTTCCAGTATATAAATTTTCTTAATCGTATATGCTTACTGAAATCGCTGAGACTAATTGCGGAACACTTTCTTTAAAATAAGGGTCCCTATCATATGTCTCTCTAATTGCCTTTAGCGTAGCCATGTTTTAGTTAATATATTTTTATTTGTATTTATTTTTATTTATTTTATTCCATTTTCTTAATGTTTAAAAGTTGATTACAGAATTATTTTTCAATTAATGTTGTTTGTGCTCTATTTTTTTTTTAATTTTGTCCAGATCATTTGCCTGGCTCATATATTTCTTTTTTAGACATTTATTATGCAATTTATACAGCTTATAGAAACAATTTGCGCACATTATAACAACAATTATATATAACAATGTATGTATTAATTCTAAGTCATTGTTATTTGACTCTACCTTATTAATAACATTTGCAGTAGAATCCACTGTTTTTGTGTCTATTAAACCCATCGTTGGGGTTGGTATTCTTAATACGTATCTTGGTCTGTCAAATATTTTAGAGTTTTGAATTAATTCATAAGTTTTGTTAATGTTATTCATTAACAACTAGTTCGATTTAAATAATTTAGATTTGACTGTTTGGACGAAGAATTTTTTCCTGCATAAATTATGCGCTCTTGGCAGCGCTGTCGGTTCACGTTTCCTTGGTCTGGCTTGGTGCGGCCGACGGTGTCGGTGCTGGCTGCACAGGCTATACTTCTTTGGTGGGGCACCGGTGCTGGCTGCACAGGTTTACTCGCAATGGGGTGAACACAATTGTCCCTCGCAGTCATTCGGGCATGTCTTCTTCAGCTTGGGAATCTCAATTTTTTCTGGTAGAGGCAGTTTTTGTATAGTTTTGGCAAGATTTTGAATTACAGGGTAGGTGGATGTGTGTGTGGCTGTGATTTGATTTTTACGTACTGTTAGCAAATTTTTGATGTGTTCAACTTCGGCATGTAGTTTTACCGAGTTGTTCCAACTTATTGCATTGCCGCTGTTCAGCAGTTTCAGTAATTCAGCCTTTCTGGCTTTTAATCTTTTCACAACGCCACTACGTTTGGCACACATCACACTCAACTCAGTTTTGTTTCTTGTTGCTCGTGTTACTGCCGTTGTTGCCGTGGTTGCCGTTGTTGGCGTTTCTTATTGTGCCAGGTCCAGATCCAGGTTCAGATCCAGTTGGACCAAAGTCACGGTCGCCATGTAGTGTAAAGACATCTTTGATTTGTTTTAATAATCTTTATTTTAAATCTGGAGCAGTATTAGTGCCGCTACCAACGTCCAGTTGTTTCTGATTTTACATTTTTCCTTAGGTGCTAAGTAAGCCTAAATCCGCTGCCCACAGTTGGGCGGCAGAGAGACGGCTATGTATATCTTCTATATATTATGTGTATTTAATTATGCTCTCTGAAGCTGGAGCGCGAGGGTATATGCATGTACTTGATGATGATGAGCGGCCTGCGTGTGTAACAGAATCTGACACTTGCGCTTTCTGTGAACGCGCCGATCGACTCATGTTTCGGCCACTTAGGTTTTTGACCGGGCATTTGTTTATGTAAACACTACAACAAAGTGTTACAGTGTGTTTACTTCAAGTACTCTCGGTACAGTAGATATTCAATATATGTGCATTATGGCGGTCAACATTTGTATGGAAAGTTTTAAGGTCCTTCTCTCACCCGCCTATACGTTGCGCTTTGAGGTATTAAATGTATACCAAAAGAAATTTTTTGAAAAAAACGCGTTTTAGGGTATGCGAATTGGTTTCAAAGTTTATAACTCATACGCACTGTTGCCCTTGATAAAATATATTATTTTCATATGGGTGGCCTTGACTTGGTTTTATTTCTAATACTATAATTATGCTATGAATTTCATGCTTTCTCCAACACATGAAATTAGAAAAGCCCCTGTTTATACAACACAGACAAATTCATGAAATGATATTAGTATAGCTGTCAAATTTTTTGAATTTGATATAGAGCTCTATAGAGTAGTTGGCTGTGAAGTAGTGTGAGGAGTTGAATAACTCCCCTCAAATAGAAGCAGCAGCAGATGGCCGGCCGCTTACCAGATACTCGGCGAATTCGCGTAGTAACGGCGCGGCGAAGAGAGTTTGGAGACTTGGATAGAGAGCGAGAGAGTTTAGAGACCAAGGATGGAGATCGAGGGAGTTTGGAGACCAACGAAGGAGAGCGAGAGAGTTTGGAGACCAATGAAGGAGAGCGAGAGAGTTTGGAGACCAAGGATGGAGATCGAGAGAGAATGGAGACTTCGCGGGCAGAGCAAGAGTGCCGTGTGCAAAAGCGGATAACGGAACTTCAACGGACCTTGGACTCTCCCGTGAACTTTGGACCGGGAGAAGAAGTGCCACATCTCGGCAGTGGAGTGGCACACAGGCGTGCCACAAACATCATGGGAATCAGCGGGACGGCAGCAGTGCGCGGAGCATCGATTGGAAGCGGTACATGAAGGACAAGTGGGTCAACCAGGAGGCACGGACTTTGGACCCGGAGTGGAGAGATCCAGCGTGCCGTGCGCAAAAGGGGAAAAACGGTTCCCGGAGGCCCTATATAAGGCCGCAGAGCGCTGGCAGCTGGATCAGTCGATCACGAGGAGTCAAACCTTCAAGATCAGTCAAAGTACCAAGTGAACAATCAGTCAAGCAAGTAATCTACGAGGGAGCTACAACCAAGCGAGTCGTCGGAAGCAGCGCCGTGGGAAGCACACAAGGAGCAAGATCGCCACGTCGAGACGTTCGGGATTGGGACATCAGGAATCTCCGAATTGAGACACAAGTGGCTGAGTTCCGGAAGGCAACACACGGCTAAGTCAAGGCGTTCGTTTTCCAACTTAGTCGCGACCACACCCTGGCGAGTCGCCCGGCGGGTCCGTCAGAGACAAGCGGAAGAGTCCTACGACGAGGAACCGTCAGTTCGGGGAGGAAAGTTGTCGGAGACCCAGCGTACCTTGCCCCACCAAGCAGGACCTGGCGTGACGGACGAGCGGTAGATCGGTTTGCTGTTTCGAGAGGCGAGCGCCTGGAGAGCCCTGCGATTACCGGCGAAGTTCCTGAACTGCAACCACCCAACTCCCCGAGTGCCAGAACGACAAGCTACTGGTCAGGAGACCATGCAGAAGACATCGGCAGCGACGCCAGCAGACATTTCCGGCAGCCACGTTACCACCGCCGCGCGGAGCTCATTGGGGAGCGCAGGCGCGTCACGGACGATAAGCATTAGGGTGAAGCCGGGTGGAACGTTCGTCTGCGCTAGGCGTAAAGCGAAGTGAACTGCTAGGCAGCTTCCTGGCGACAGCCTGGACTGTCAGCGCGATCTGAGCAAGAACCTAGCGGGACCGTCCGGGACAGAGCAAGGGACAGGTATTGCCTCGAAAGGCGTCGGCCTGGAGAGCAAGGCTTGTTCACCCTAGTCTGAGAACGGTGACGCTTCCCTAAGCCCACAAGGCCGAGCTCTTTGCGAGTCTAAGGCGCAACAAGCGACCCCGAGGCAGCGCGTCGGCGAGTGAGCAGAGGCGGCCACTACGAGCGTCCCGAGACCTAGGAGCCAAGCGGAAGCCGAGTCAACGCGTCGACAAGCCAGAAGGAGGAGCACCAGCAGCCGGCGGAGCCAGCGCAAGGAGATACAGGAGCCAGCATAGCCACACACCCGCTGTACCAATACCACGAGAATAAATCCCACTGTTGCCATCTGAACCTTTTGTTTTCTCACTGATCTACGGGGCAGTCACGTCATATAAATTTGGTGGGACGAACACACAATCTTCTGAGCTAGCCGCACGAATCTCGTAGCGAGCAGACATACAAAATCAGTTCGTTACATCTGGCGCCCAACGTGATTGTCCCAACAGTGAGAACAGCACAGTAAAAATAAGAAAGAAGTGGATTTACCGCCTCAAGAAGGAAGACTTCGCCCATGTCGCACAGAGGCTTAATGTCGCCCTGGAGGGCAGGCTAGACGACATGAGGAAGGCACTATCGGAATACTACTCCGAAACAGAGAATGATCCACAACTCGTCGACATCTGGGCCGAGCTGGAGGCAACATACTACGACAGAGCCGGCCCAAGCATTACGCTAACGAACGCTGAAGGGGACAACCTGGTGGCAAGCTTGAGCATTGACAACATGCAAAAAGAGCCCCACAGGAGAGAATCAAGCCAAGAAAAGAAAGCAGCAGCGCTGACCCCGAGACCAAGCCAGTCGGACTATGCAAAGGTCGCTAAACAGGTCCGTGAATGGTCGTTCAGGTTCGACGGGGCGGAAAAACCATTCGAGTTCCTGGAGCAAGTAGAATGGTCCGCCAACACGTACGGTTTGGAGCTCGATATGATCCCTCGAGCGATGCCGGAGTTGCTAAAAGGAAGGGCTTTGAAATGGTTCATCGCCAACAATAAGCAGTGGAGAACTTGGGCAGAATTCATTGAAAGTTTCCACACATATTTCCTGCCAAGAGATTTCTTCACCAGGCTGGCGGACCAGGTCCGGCAAAGGAAGCAAGGCTTCAGCGAGTCGTTCAAGGACTACATGATCGACATGCAGACGATGGTGAGGCCACTTAAATACTCCGCTAAAGAGACCCTAAGGATCATCAAGGAAAACTGCACCCCTAGTCTAAGGATCTTCCTAAGGGCATACAAAGTGTCGGACCTGGACTCGCTGATGATATTAGCAGACGAGTACGAAGAACTTGAAAAGGAACGGGAAGTTTTCGCACAGGAGAACAAGTTCTCAAGGACCAAGTCGGCGTCACCAACACATGTGACATGCAGAAGATGCGAGGAGACAGATAACCAGGACATACGAGGAAACGACCAATGGTCACCACCACACCAAGCCAGACGACAGCAGGCAACAAACGCACCACGCGGAGGTCATGGGACACCACCCCCACAGCAACAGAGACAGCCAAACAATACCTTGTGGAGGCCGCCAAGCAACACACAGAGGCCACAAGATGCCACCCATATCACAGACCCGCAGGAGGCCTGTCGGAAATGCGGTGGGAACGGACACTGGGCCAGAGGATGTCGTAACCAGCGGCTGCTGTTTTGCTGGATATGCGGCAAGGTGGGTGTTAGGAGCGTCGATTGCTGCCAACGATCGGGAAATGGCCAGCGATCTCAGCCGCAGAGAGGCGAGCGGGGATCGCACAATGCCACCTCTCCAAACTAACGGGCGAGCTAATCGAGGAGGAGCAGCAGTTGTCCGCAGCTGTGATGATTGGTGGGAAAAGCTACAAAGCCACAATCGACACCGGAGCAACGGCAAGCTTCGTTAGCGAAGATTTGGCGGACAATATTGCTGCTCTAGGAAAGATTACCAGGACGAGACGGCAAGTTAGGTTGGCAGATGGAAGGTGCGGCGGAATTAATGCGCAGCTCGAGGTCGAGGTCAAATTCGGCAACAAACAAGTGACCATGAGCCTGTTGATTTTACCCGGGGTAGTGGATCCATTAGTGTTGGGATGGAACTTCCTGAAACAAGTCGGAACCGAGATAAGGTGTGCTGGACACGAAATAATAATACCAGCCAGGAACCGACACAATGGATGGCTCGAGGAGAAGCTATCAGTAGCAGTCGTTCAACAAGTAAACGAGTTGGACGATACTACAGCGTTCCTTGAAACAGAGCTGGCAGACTTCAGCACAATGTCGGGAACATCGAATATGGCAGACCACCAGATCAAAATGAAGGACGACAAGCCAATCAAGCAGAGATACTACCCAAAGAACCCAAAAATTCAAGGGGAAATCAACGCAAAGGTGGACGAGCTTCTCCAAATGGGGTTCATAGAGCATTCAAAGAGCCCATACAGCTCCCCCATCGTGATGGTGAAAAAGAAGACAGGCAAGGGGAGACTGTGTGTCGACTTCAGGCAGATCAACGCGAAGTCAGTGAAGGATGCCTACCCAATGCCCCGCATAAACTACATCCTAGATCAACTAAGAGAAGCGCGGTACATCAGCAGTTTGGACCTGAAGGATGGATACTGGCAGATCCCACTGGAAGAAAGTAGCAGGCAATATACAGCATTTACGGTACCAGGCAAAGGTCTGTTTCAGTGGAGGGTAATGCCGTTCGGACTTCACTCGGCGTCGGCAACGTTTCAGCGGGTCTTGGACCAAGTAATTGGCCCCGAGATGTCACCTCACGCATTCGCTTACCAGGATGCCATAATAGTGATCGGTCGGACGCTGGAAGAACACAAAAGAAACCTGAGGGAAGTGTTCCGCCGTCTAAAGGAGGCAAATCTGAGGCTGAATCCAGAAAAATGCCAATTCTTCAAAAAGGAGCTGCTGTACCTGGGTCATCGAGTGACTAGCGAGGGAATAGGAACAGATCCAGAAAAAGTAGCCGCCATCGCCGAACTAGAACCGCCATCGACTGTCAAAGAGCTCCGGCAATACCTAGGAGTAGCGTCGTGGTACCGCCGGTTTGTACCAGATTTTTCCAGAATCGTCAAACCCCTGAACGACCTGCTGCGCAAAGGCAGTAAGTGGGAGTGGACACCAGAGCACCAGATGGCGTTTGAGAAGGTTAAGGCAAGACTCTTGGCAGATCCAGTGCTAGCATGCCCGGACTTCAGTAGAACTTTCATCCTGCAAACAGACGACAGCGACTACGGCATCGGAGCGATACTGACCCAGGACACCGAAAAGGGCGAAAGAGTAATCTCCTACTCGAGCCGAACACTGAACGGCGCGGAAAAGAACTACTCGACAACGGAGAAGGAGTGCTTGGCGATCGTCTGGGCGATCCGAAAGCTCAGGCCATATCTGGAAGGTTACCACTTTAAGTTAGTAACCGACCACATGGCCCTGAAGTGGCTCAACAGCATCGAAAGCCCTTCAGGAAGGATCGCCAGATGGGCCCTGGAGCTACAACAGTACGACTTTGAGATAGCGTACAGAAAGGGCCAGCTAAACGTGGTGGCCGACGCATTATCAAGACAACCACTACCAGAGACGCTACGAGGAGTAAAAGAGGCATCGTCAACAATAACCTCAGGAGAGTGCAGCTGGATCAAGGACATGGGCGAAAAGATAAGGACCCAACCGCAGAAGTACCCGGACTATGTTATGGATGGTGAGACAATGTATAGAAACGCGTCATGGAAGATGTGCGTCCCGAAGCCGCTACAAGAAACAGTGTTGAGGGAAAACCACGACGCACCGTCCGCGGGACACGTAGGAAGCCGAAGGACAATCGCACGGTTGGCAGCCCGATACTACTGGCCAGGCATGCATAGAGACGCCCGAGCCCACGTACGAAAATGCGAGATTTGCATGCGGTTTAAGCCCAATCAGATGCAGGCGGCCGGGAAGATGTTGACCCAAGTGCCGGAGGAACCATGGGCCACGGTATGTGCAGACTTCGTGGGACCCCTACCAAGATCTAAGCACGGGAACCAAATGCTGCTGGTCATGATTGACAGGTTTTCGAAATGGACGGAACTGGTGCCCCTACGCAGTGCGACAGCAGAGTCGCTCAAGAAGGCGTTTAGGGAGCGCATAATCGCAAGGTACGGGGTCCCGAAGGTGGTCATAACGGACAATGGAGTACAGTTTGCAAGCCGCATATTTAAAAATTTCCTGGCTGAGATGGGTATCAGTCAACAATTCACCGCGCCATACACACCACAAGAGAATCCGACCGAACGAGCAAACAGAACGGTCAAGACCATGATTGCGCAGTTCGCAGGGCAGGACCAGAGAAACTGGGACGAGAAGTGGCCGGAGATTATGCTAGCAGTGAACACGAGCACATCGGAATCCACCGGCCATACACCGGCGTTTCTTACCCAGGGAAGGGAACCACGTCTACCCAGCAGCCTATACGATAAGGAAACCCTAGGAACTGGACGAGCTACGGAGACCCCTGAGGAAAATGCCAACAAACTAAGAGAGGTATTCGAGATCGTGCGGCGAAATATGGAAAAGGCGTCCCAGGACCAAGCTAGACACTACAATCTGAGAAGGAGTAGAGGAAATGTAAAAGGAACTTACCCATGAAAAATTGCAAAATCACCACGAGCCAGGGAAGGGGGCGCCTCGATAGGCGATCGATTGGCATTAGATGAAAGTACGATCGATGGGTACACTTCAAATGGTAATATCGGCTCAAGGTGGAAATATCGCAACGAGCAGGTGGCAACGCCGCGCCGTCTGTATCGATAAACGAATAAACATCGATCACGCACGAATGGTGTGACCAGGCGGAGGAAGCGATAAAAGGAAGGGAACGCAGCAATGAGCAGCGAGCTGGGGATCGATAGCCCAGGAGTATCGATGTCCCAGTGGGAACACAGGAAATATCGGCGCGGGAGATTTAAAGTTGCTACGAGGAGGATGACCCCCGCTGTAGAAACTCAAGGGAGTTAAGAGCGTCGAGGGAGCATCGAGGGAGCAACGAGGGAGCGCCGCGGGAATCACAAGGACTCAAAGGCTAGGATAAGCAAGGAAACGCCGGAGAGTAGGAACCAGTCTTAAATGTTTCCCGAAGTAAGGGGGGAATGTGAGGAGTTGAATAACTCCCCACAAATAGAAGCAGCAGCAGATGGCCGGCCGCTTACCAGATACGCGGCGAATTCGCGTAGTAACGGCGCGGCGAAGAGAGTTTGGAGACTTGGATAGAGAGCGAGAGAGTTTGGAGACCAAGGATGGAGATCGAGGGAGTTTGGAGACCAACGAAGGAGAGCGAGAGAGTTTGGAGACCAATGAAGGTGAGCGAGAGAGTTTGGAGACCAAGGATGGAGATCGAGAGAGAATGGAGACTTCGCGGGCAGAGCAAGAGTGCCGTGTGCAAAAGCGGATAACGGAACTTCAACGGACCTTGGACTCTCCCGTGAACTTTGGACCGGGAGAAGAAGTGCCACATCTCGGCAGTGGAGTGGCACACAGGCGTGCCACAAACATCATGGGAATCAGCGGGACGGCAGCAGTGCGCGGAGCATCGATTGGAAGCGGTACATGAAGGACAAGTGGGTCAACCAGGAGGCACGGACTTTGGACCCGGAGTGGAGAGATCCAGCGTGCCGTGCGCAAAAGGGGAAAAACGGTTCCCGGAGGCCCTATATAAGGCCGCAGAGCGCTGGCAGCTGGATCAGTCGATCACGAGGAGTCAAACCTTCAAGATCAGTCAAAGTACCAAGTGAACAATCAGTCAAGCAAGTAATCTACGAGGGAGCTACAACCAAGCGAGTCGTCGGAAGCAGCGCCGTGGGAAGCACACAAGGAGCAAGATCGCCACGTCGAGACGTTCGGGATTGGGACATCAGGAATCTCCGAATTGAGACACAAGTGGCTGAGTTCCGGAAGGCAACACACGGCTAAGTCAAGGCGTTCGTTTTCCAACTTTGTCGCGACCACACCCTGGCGAGTCGCCCGGCGGGTCCGTCAGAGACAAGCGGAAGAGTCCTACGACGAGGAACCGTCAGTTCGGGGAGGAAAGTTGTCGGAGACCCAGCGTACCTTGCCCGACCAAGCAGGACCTGGCGTGACGGACGAGCGGTAGATCGGTTTGCGGTTTCGAGAGGCGAGCGCCTGGAGAGCCCTGCGATTACCGGCGAAGTTCCTGAACTGCAACCACCCAACTCCCCGAGTGCCAGAACGACAAGCTACTGGTCAGGAGACAATGCAGAAGACATCGGCAGCGACGCCAGCAGACATTTCCGGCAGCCACGTTACCACCGCCGCGCGGAGCTCATTGGGGAGCGCAGGCGCGTCACGGACGATAAGCATTAGGGTGAAGCCGGGTGGAACGTTCGTCTGCGCTAGGCGTAAAGCGAAGTGAACTGCTAGGCAGCCTCCTGGCGACAGCCTGGACTGTCAGCGCGATCTGAGCAAGAACCTAGCGGGACCGTCCGGGACAGAGCAAGGGACAGGTATTGCCTCGAAAGGCGTCGGCCTGGAGAGCAAGGCTTGTTCACCCTAGTCTGAGAACGGTGACGCTTCCCTAAGCCCACAAGGCCGAGCTCTTTGCGAGTCTAAGGCGCAACAAGCGACCCCGAGGCAGCGCGTCGGCGAGTGAGCAGAGGCGGCCACTACGAGCGTCCCGAGACCCAGGAGCCAAGCGGAAGCCGAGTCAACGCGTCGACAAGCCAGAAGGAGGAGCACCAGCAGCCGGCGGAGCCAGCGCAAGGAGATACAGGAGCCAGCATAGCCACACACCCGCTGTACCAATACCACGAGAATAAATCCCACTGTTGCCATCTGAACCTTTTGTTTTCTCACTGATCTACGGGGCAGTCACGTCATATAAATTTGGTGGGACGAACACACAATCTTCTGAGCTAGCCGCACGAATCTCGTAGCGAGCAGACATACAAAATCAGTTCGTTACATCTGGCGCCCAACGTGATTGTCCCAACAGTGAGAACAGCACAGTAAAAATAAGAAAGAAGTGGATTTACCGCCTCAAGAAGGAAGACTTCGCCCATGTCGCACAGAGGCTTAATGTCGCCCTGGAGGGCAGGCTAGACGACATGAGGAAGGCACTATCGGAATACTACTCCGAAACAGAGAATGATCCACAACTCGTCGACATCTGGGCCGAGCTGGAGGCAACATACTACGACAGAGCCGGCCCAAGCATTACGCTAACGAACGCTGAAGGGGACAACCTGGTGGCAAGCTTGAGCATTGACAACATGCAAAAAGAGCCCCACAGGAGAGAATCAAGCCAAGAAAAGAAAGCAGCAGCGCTGACCCCGAGACCAAGCCAGTCGGACTATGCAAAGGTCGCTAAACAGGTCCGTGAATGGTCGTTCAGGTTCGACGGGGCGGAAAAACCATTCGAGTTCCTGGAGCAAGTAGAATGGTCCGCCAACACGTACGGTTTGGAGCTCGATATGATCCCTCGAGCGATGCCGGAGTTGCTAAAAGGAAGGGCTTTGAAATGGTTCATCGCCAACAATAAGCAGTGGAGAACTTGGGCAGAATTCATTGAAAGTTTCCACACATATTTCCTGCCAAGAGATTTCTTCACCAGGCTGGCGGACCAGGTCCGGCAAAGGAAGCAAGGCTTCAGCGAGTCGTTCAAGGACTACATGATCGACATGCAGACGATGGTGAGGCCACTTAATTACTCCGCTAAAGAGACCCTAAGGATCATCAAGGAAAACTGCACCCCTAGTCTAAGGATCTTCCTAAGGGCATACAAAGTGTCGGACCTGGACTCGCTGATGATATTAGCAGACGAGTACGAAGAACTTGAAAAGGAACGGGAAGTTTTCGCACAGGAGAACAAGTTCTCAAGGACCAAGTCGGCGTCACCAACACATGTGACATGCAGAAGATGCGAGGAGACAGATAACCAGGACATACGAGGAAACGACCAATGGTCACCACCACACCAAGCCAGACGACAGCAGGCAACAAACGCACCACGCGGAGGTCATGGGACACCACCCCCACAGCAACAGAGACAGCCAAACAATACCTTGTGGAGGCCGCCAAGCAACACACAGAGGCCACAAGATGCCACCCATATCACAGACCCGCAGGAGGCCTGTCGGAAATGCGGTGGGAACGGACACTGGGCCAGAGGATGTCGTAACCAGCGGCTGCTGTTTTGCTGGATATGCGGCAAGGTGGGTGTTAGGAGCGTCGATTGCTGCCAACGATCGGGAAATGGCCAGCGATCTCAGCCGCAGAGAGGCGAGCGGGGATCGCACAATGCCACCTCTCCAAACTAACGGGCGAGCTAATCGAGGAGGAGCAGCAGTTGTCCGCAGCTGTGATGATTGGTGGGAAAAGCTACAAAGCCACAATCGACACCGGAGCAACGGCAAGCTTCGTTAGCGAAGATTTGGCGGACAATATTGCTGCTCTAGGAAAGATTACCAGGACGAGACGGCAAGTTAGGTTGGCAGATGGAAGGTGCGGCGGAATTAATGCGCAGCTCGAGGTCGAGGTCAAATTCGGCAACAAACAAGTGACCATGAGCCTGTTGATTTTACCCGGGGTAGTGGATCCATTAGTGTTGGGATGGAACTTCCTGAAACAAGTCGGAACCGAGATAAGGTGTGCTGGACACGAAATAATAATACCAGCCAGGAACCGACACAATGGATGGCTCGAGGAGAAGCTATCAGTAGCAGTCGTTCAACAAGTAAACGAGTTGGACGATACTACAGCGTTCCTTGAAACAGAGCTGGCAGACTTCAGCACAATGTCGGGAACATCGAATATGGCAGACCACCAGATCAAAATGAAGGACGACAAGCCAATCAAGCAGAGATACTACCCAAAGAACCCAAAAATTCAAGGGGAAATCAACGCAAAGGTGGACGAGCTTCTCCAAATGGGGTTCATAGAGCATTCAAAGAGCCCATACAGCTCCCCCATCGTGATGGTGAAAAAGAAGACAGGCAAGGGGAGACTGTGTGTCGACTTCAGGCAGATCAACGCGAAGTCAGTGAAGGATGCCTACCCAATGCCCCGCATAAACTACATCCTAGATCAACTAAGAGAAGCGCGGTACATCAGCAGTTTGGACCTGAAGGATGGATACTGGCAGATCCCACTGGAAGAAAGAAGCAGGCAATATACAGCATTTACGGTACCAGGCAAAGGTCTGTTTCAGTGGAGGGTAATGCCGTTCGGACTTCACTCGGCGTCGGCAACGTTTCAGCGGGTCTTGGACCAAGTAATTGGCCCCGAGATGTCACCTCACGCATTCGCTTACCAGGATGCCATAATAGTGATCGGTCGGACGCTGGAAGAACACAAAAGAAACCTGAGGGAAGTGTTCCGCCGTCTAAAGGAGGCAAATCTGAGGCTGAATCCAGAAAAATGCCAATTCTTCAAAAAGGAGCTGCTGTACCTGGGTCATCGAGTGACTAGCGAGGGAATAGGAACAGATCCAGAAAAAGTAGCCGCCATCGCCGAACTAGAACCGCCATCGACTGTCAAAGAGCTCCGGCAATACCTAGGAGTAGCGTCGTGGTACCGCCGGTTTGTACCAGATTTTTCCAGAATCGTCAAACCCCTGAACGACCTGCTGCGCAAAGGCAGTAAGTGGGAGTGGACACCAGAGCACCAGATGGCGTTTGAGAAGGTTAAGGCAAGACTCTTGGCAGATCCAGTGCTAGCATGCCCGGACTTCAGTAGAACTTTCATCCTGCAAACAGACGCCAGCGACTACGGCATCGGAGCGATACTGACCCAGGACACCGAAAAGGGCGAAAGAGTAATCTCCTACTCGAGCCGAACACTGAACGGCGCGGAAAAGAACTACTCGACAACGGAGAAGGAGTGCTTGGCGATCGTCTGGGCGATCCGAAAGCTCAGGCCATATCTGGAAGGTTACCACTTTAAGTTAGTAACCGACCACATGGCCCTGAAGTGGCTCAACAGCATCGAAAGCCCTTCAGGAAGGATCGCCAGATGGGCCCTGGAGCTACAACAGTACGACTTTGAGATAGCGTACAGAAAGGGCCAGCTAAACGTGGTGGCCGACGCATTATCAAGACAACCACTACCAGAGACGCTACGAGGAGTAAAAGAGGCATCGTCAACAATAACCTCAGGAGAGTGCAGCTGGATCAAGGACATGGGCGAAAAGATAAGGACCCAACCGCAGAAGTACCCGGACTATGTTATGGATGGTGAGACAATGTATAGAAACGCGTCATGGAAGATGTGCGTCCCGAAGCCGCTACAAGAAACAGTGTTGAGGGAAAACCACGACGCACCGTCCGCGGGACACGTAGGAAGCCGAAGGACAATCGCACGGTTGGCAGCCCGATACTACTGGCCAGGCATGCATAGAGACGCCCGACCCCACGTACGAAAATGCGAGATTTGCATGCGGTTTAAGCCCAATCAGATGCAGGCGGCCGGGAAGATGTTGACCCAAGTGCCGGAGGAACCATGGGCCACGGTATGTGCAGACTTCGTGGGACCCCTACCAAGATCTAAGCACGGGAACCAAATGCTGCTGGTCATGATTGACAGGTTTTCGAAATGGACGGAACTGGTGCCCCTACGCAGTGCGACAGCAGAGTCGCTCAAGAAGGCGTTTAGGGAGCGCATAATCGCAAGGTACGGGGTCCCGAAGGTGGTCATAACGGACAATGGAGTACAGTTTGCAAGCCGCATATTTAAAAATTTCCTGGCTGAGATGGGTATCAGTCAACAATTCACCGCGCCATACACACCACAAGAGAATCCGACCGAACGAGCAAACAGAACGGTCAAGACCATGATTGCGCAGTTCGCAGGGCAGGACCAGAGAAACTGGGACGAGAAGTGGCCGGAGATTATGCTAGCAGTGAACACGAGCACATCGGAATCCACCGGCCATACACCGGCGTTTCTTACCCAGGGAAGGGAACCACGTCTACCCAGCAGCCTATACGATAAGGAAACCCTAGGAACTGGACGAGCTACGGAGACCCCTGAGGAAAATGCCAACAAACTAAGAGAGGTATTCGAGATCGTGCGGCGAAATATGGAAAAGGCGTCCCAGGACCAAGCTAGACACTACAATCTGAGAAGGAGTAGAGGAAATGTAAAAGGAACTTACCCATGAAAAATTGCAAAATCACCACGAGCCAGGGAAGGGGGCG
Organism: Drosophila subpulchrella; assembly: GCF_014743375.2. NCBI lineage: Eukaryota > Metazoa > Arthropoda > Insecta > Diptera > Drosophilidae > Drosophila > Drosophila subpulchrella. The sequence goes on along the minus strand of NW_023665596.1, from coordinate 1,140,226 downwards.
CCTCGATAGGCGATCGATTGGCATTAGATGAAAGTGCGATCGATGGGTACACTTCAAATGGTAATATCGGCTCAAGGTGGAAATATCGCAACGAGCAGGTGGCAACGCCGCGCCGTCTGTATCGATAAACGAATAAACATCGATCACGCACGAATGGTGTGACCAGGCGGAGGAAGCGATAAAAGGAAGGGAACGCAGCAATGAGCAGCGAGCTGGGGATCGATAGCCCAGGAGTATCGATGTCCCAGTGGGAACACAGGAAATATCGGCGCGGGAGATTTAAAGTTGCTACGAGGAGGATGACCCCCGCTGTAGAAACTCAAGGGAGTTAAGAGCGTCGAGGGAGCATCGAGGGAGCAACGAGGGAGCGCCGCGGGAATCACAAGGACTCAAAGGCTAGGATAAGCAAGGAAACGCCGGAGAGTAGGAACCAGTCTTAAATGTTTCCCGAAGTAAGGGGGGAATGTGAGGAGTTGAATAACTCCCCACAAATAGAAGCAGCAGCAGATGGCCGGCCGCTTACCAGATACGCGGCGAATTCGCGTAGTAACGGCGCGGCGAAGAGAGTTTGGAGACTTGGATAGAGAGCGAGAGAGTTTGGAGACCAAGGATGGAGATCGAGGGAGTTTGGAGACCAACGAAGGAGAGCGAGAGAGTTTGGAGACCAATGAAGGTGAGCGAGAGAGTTTGGAGACCAAGGATGGAGATCGAGAGAGAATGGAGACTTCGCGGGCAGAGCAAGAGTGCCGTGTGCAAAAGCGGATAACGGAACTTCAACGGACCTTGGACTCTCCCGTGAACTTTGGACCGGGAGAAGAAGTGCCACATCTCGGCAGTGGAGTGGCACACAGGCGTGCCACAAACATCATGGGAATCAGCGGGACGGCAGCAGTGCGCGGAGCATCGATTGGAAGCGGTACATGAAGGACAAGTGGGTCAACCAGGAGGCACGGACTTTGGACCCGGAGTGGAGAGATCCAGCGTGCCGTGCGCAAAAGGGGAAAAACGGTTCCCGGAGGCCCTATATAAGGCCGCAGAGCGCTGGCAGCTGGATCAGTCGATCACGAGGAGTCAAACCTTCAAGATCAGTCAAAGTACCAAGTGAACAATCAGTCAAGCAAGTAATCTACGAGGGAGCTACAACCAAGCGAGTCGTCGGAAGCAGCGCCGTGGGAAGCACACAAGGAGCAAGATCGCCACGTCGAGACGTTCGGGATTGGGACATCAGGAATCTCCGAATTGAGACACAAGTGGCTGAGTTCCGGAAGGCAACACACGGCTAAGTCAAGGCGTTCGTTTTCCAACTTAGTCGCGACCACACCCTGGCGAGTCGCCCGGCGGGTCCGTCAGAGACAAGCGGAAGAGTCCTACGACGAGGAACCGTCAGTTCGGGGAGGAAAGTTGTCGGAGACCCAGCGTACCTTGCCCCACCAAGCAGGACCTGGCGTGACGGACGAGCGGTAGATCGGTTTGCGGTTTCGAGAGGCGAGCGCCTGGAGAGCCCTGCGATTACCGGCGAAGTTCCTGAACTGCAACCACCCAACTCCCCGAGTGCCAGAACGACAAGCTACTGGTCAGGAGACCATGCAGAAGACATCGGCAGCGACGCCAGCAGACATTTCCGGCAGCCACGTTACCACCGCCGCGCGGAGCTCATTGGGGAGCGCAGGCGCGTCACGGACGATAAGCATTAGGGTGAAGCCGGGTGGAACGTTCGTCTGCGCTAGGCGTAAAGCGAAGTGAACTGCTAGGCAGCTTCCTGGCGACAGCCTGGACTGTCAGCGCGATCTGAGCAAGAACCTAGCGGGACCGTCCGGGACAGAGCAAGGGACAGGTATTGCCTCGAAAGGCGTCGGCCTGGAGAGCAAGGCTTGTTCACCCTAGTCTGAGAACGGTGACGCTTCCCTAAGCCCACAAGGCCGAGCTCTTTGCGAGTCTAAGGCGCAACAAGCGACCCCGAGGCAGCGCGTCGGCGAGTGAGCAGAGGCGGCCACTATGAGCGTCCCGAGACCTAGGAGCCAAGCGGAAGCCGAGTCAACGCGTCGACAAGCCAGAAGGAGGAGCACCAGCAGCCGGCGGAGCCAGCGCAAGGAGATACAGGAGCCAGCATAGCCACACACCCGCTGTACCAATACCACGAGAATAAATCCCACTGTTGCCATCTGAACCTTTTGTTTTCTCACTGATCTACGGGGCAGTCACGTCATATAAATTTGGTGGGATGAACACACAATCTTCTGAGCTAGCCGCACGAATCTCGTAGCGAGCAGACATACAAAATCAGTTCGTTACAGTAGGCAGTGCCTCAGCATTTCGTAAATTGGGGCTGAATTCATAGAGAACTTTCGTGTGTTATCGAATTCATGAAACGGTGTTTATGCACACACGAATTTGCTAATTTCGTGAATTGATTTCATGAAATAGGCATAGCATAAACACAGTATATAATTCGTTTGTCACCTTTCCGAACTACTTTGAAAGCTTTACAAGTTGAAAAACTTTTCCAGTTGCTAAAACCAAAATTTTCATGGTCGTACAAGGTGGAATTGGATTACATTTTTGAAAATATTGACAATAAGGTATAAAAATTCTCGAGTTGCATAATAAGTCATTTAAAACGTTTCGCAAATAGTTTTATTTATTTTTGAAAAAACCGTTTCATAAATGGACCTTCTGTAAACACTTATAGACCCAAATGAGGAAGATCAAAGAAGGCTCTCCTTTTATATTAACATTTTTTTTAGGCTAAAATAATCTTTGTGAAGTCGCGATATGGATTTAATAATATGATGGTGAGGCCGGAATGGATTACCCCTTTGACTCCAAATGGTAACTAGCATTTGTGTTATATCTTTGGAGCTTTGTAACCAATTTTTTCCGGAAAATCTAGTCCTATAGAGGACACCAGATAATACGGATCTCTTAGATGGTAAATGCGTGGATCTCAGATGTCCAACCAAAAACATTTCAAAATTGTCCATTTCTTACTAATATTGACCGAGCTTAGAATGTTGACAAAGTTGGGGGTGGGAAATCGATTTTTTCGAAAAATGTTCTGGCTGGAACACATGTCGTATGAGTTATTTTAAAGCAAGCTTTGAGGACGATTCGAAAGGTCTAAATCTCAAAAAAAAATTTTTATTTTTGGTTACATTTTTTATAGACCTTAATATAGTTTTCATTTTTCGGACCACCGTAATGTGCATACTACAATGTGTATATACAATTTCTAGTGTTAAGACTAGAAGTAAATTAAATAATTAATAATTATTAAATAACAATAATTAATAATTTAATAATTAACAAGGAAGAACGCTATAGTCGAGTACCACAACTATTGGATACCCGTTACTCAGCTAAAGTGACCAAAGGGAGAGAGAGATATGCCCTTAGACTTCATACCTCGTTTCGAGGTTTTTTTTATATGAGAAGTTTTTGTTTAAAAATTCACTTCCCCTTGAGTTCTATTAACTTTTGCTGGCATACTCACATATAATAATAATAATAATAGTAATAGCCTTAAAATCACAATATATATTTTCGTTGGCAAGGTCACGCCCACTTCATTACTGTATCCCGTACTGAACTATAAAAATGTTTTTTCCAGGAATTTAAATAAAGTATGTGTAGTTTGACATTGGAAAAAAAACTAAAAATTCTTCTTATTATAAAAAATTGGAGCCGATGACAAACTTTTAAATATATTGCTTTTATTGAAAAAATGTCTTGTAGAATATTGTCCTATCAAGTTAATGTTGCATAGTTTTGGGCATTAAAGGTAAGCATGAAACGTTTTTAAATTGAACTGAATTGGGTTGCACTTTTTATCGCTCAATAACTTCCAAAGGGTAATTTTTATGACAAAAAGTGTTATGGATCAAAAGTTGAGGAATCTTAAGGACCATATAGTTTGAAATTTAAAAATAAATCGTTCGAACCAATTTTGAGAAAATAGACAAAAAAAGATCGTAAAATAAAACTTTTCGCCACAACTTTAAATCTATTGAATTTTAAGAATTTGAGGGATGAAAGCGTGAATAACATATTAATATGCCTTTTCAGCGACATTTAGCGCGTATCCGTAGCATTAATTGTTAAGAAGCTATAAGCAATTAAAATCGTACTATTATTACATTTTTCATCGGTGCGAAAATGAGCTTCGAACAAAGAGCCAACATTAAAATTTGTTTTAAAATTGGTAAAAATTTTACCGAAACGTTTCAATTGATGAAACAAGTTTATGGCGACGATTGCCTATCCCGTAGCAGAGTGCACGAGTGGTTTCAACGTTTTCAAAGTGGTCGTGAGGACATAAATGACGATGAACATGTGGGCCAACCAAAATCCGTGATCAGCGAAAATTCCATCGAAACTGTGCGTGAATTCATAAAAAATCAGCCGAAATCATCATTGAAATTCATGGAAATAGAATTGAACATCTCCAAAACATCGATTTATTGTATTTTGACCGGACATTTTGGCTTACAAAAGATGTGTGCACGGTTTATTCCGCACAAATTGACTGACGTCCAAAAATTGCTCAGAATTCAACATTCGAAGGACATCATTAAAGATGCAAAAAAAGACCCGAACTTCCTTTACAAGATTGTGACTGGTGACGAAACGTGGTGTTTTCAATATGATCCCGAAACGAAACGCGAGAGTGCTGAATGAAAGGCGCCGGACGAGCCGAAACCCAAAAAATCGCGCCAGGAAAATTCAAAAGTGTAGACAATGCTGATTTGTTTTTATGATTCCAAGGGTATTGTCCACAAAGATTTTGTTCCACCCGGCCAAAACGTTAATGCGGTATTCTACCTTGGAGTTTTGAAGCGTTTGGTGCGCCGTATTCTACGTGTTCGGCCCGAATATCGCGAAGATGGAAGTTGGCGTTTTTGCTCGATAATGCGCCGTCTCATCAATCGACGCTTTTGTTCGACTATTTGACCAAAAATCACATTTTAACCATAAACCACTCCCCGTATTCACCTGATATGGCACCGTGCGACTTCTACCTTTTCGGAAAAAGGCATTTGCCGATGAAAGGAAAGCGGTTTGCAGACGTAGAGGCCATTCAAAAGGTTTGCACCGGCATACTGGCGGCCATACCGGGCAACGAGCTAAAACACTCGTTCGACATGCTTTTGGACCGTGCAAAACGCTGTATTAAAGCAGAAGGAAACTATTTTGAATAAAATAAATTGATTTTGCCGAAAAACTATTTGTTCTGTCTTTTTTTAAAGTCCTGTTTACTTTGGAACTCACCTTGTATATAGGAGTTGCACACTTCGCACACTCTCCAGGTGAGTGCTCGCCACTCCGTAGACTGCCTTCCACAGTGATAAGTTTTTTAATGTGAGTATCGAATAAGAACTGTAAATTTAGAAATTAATGCATTCATGCAGACCTCTAGTTTGTAACAGGTAGAAGGAAACGTTTCCGACCCAATTAACGCCCACAACGGTAACCAGTCAACAATTTTTAATATTTTTCAAAAAATTTAAATGAGATTTCGTTCTTAATATTAATACACATCTACATGCAAGGGGGATGGAGATGTATTTATACAGAAAATCGTATGCTTACTAAATTTCACAAGCGTCACCTAGGTTTCACGTTATGTGGCGTGTTAGTGAAATCTCTCAAACAGCCTATTGGAAGGTTAGCTGAGAAACGGGTATCTGTTGATGTTGTTTAATTGGGCTTGCATTTGGCAAGCTGGCTGACTTATTTGGGGTGGGTCATTTGGAAACGTCCCCTTCTCCAACATAACGTAAATAAATTTATGGTGCCTGAAAAGTGGATAGAATATGTAAAGGTCATCGGTCTTCTGTTCACACTGCCCAACAAGATTAGATGTCGCTTGATCGTAATACAATCGGGCATTGTTTCTCCCTCCCCTTCACACGTCGTGTACCAAACGGAGCGTCGGGGGTCTAATCCCCTAATGTCAGGAAGAACGCAACTATTGGATACCCGTTACTCAGCTAAAGTGATCAAATTGAGAAGGAGATGTGCAAGGAGCAAAGCCAGATTGTAATGTTCCACCTACAAGCGATCTCAAGCTACATGGGCGGCTGACAGACTTAAGCAATATGGACGTTAGAGTGGGTGTGGTAAACTTTTTTTGGGTCAATCGATCTCTATTGACGAGACTAATACATTTCAGTTAACATTTTTTTACTAGCGTGAAAATTGTGGGCGCCACAGGCTTGGGCGGCTTGTGGGCGTTAGAGTGGGCGTGGCATATTCGCTTAACGAACATGTGCTGCGTACAAGGCTAAGGAATACAAATCTGAAATCCCAGTTCTCTATCTTTGATAGTTTCCGAGTTATCCGCGCTCATACTTACAATATTTTAAAGTTTGTGGACGGCATTAAAACCTTAGGAGCCACAGTTTTGGACGTTTGAATGGCGTTAGTATGGGCGCTGCGCAGATATCTCTAAAATCTACATGCCTAATGCCAGAATTGCAGATTTTTAGTTTGCGAGATCAGTAGTATGGAAACGCGGATTCTGGGACAATTAGCATAATCCAATAAATTAAGTGATTTTAATGGACTTTGAACTCATAAAAATGTCACGATCATGTCTATAAAGAGTATACTTAATTACCCCCATCGCCTCCACATCCCCGTGTGACAATATTGATCATGTATCCTTCCCCTCATTATGTGCAATTAATAGTCAGGTGAGAAAGGTGCACGTGTGAAAGGTCGCACAACCATAGTATCCAAAGGTTGTTATCTTACAGGAACATATCCGATCATGTTGGGGAAAGGTGTGATCACGTACCCTTTTGCCTCATTATCACAGGTGTGTGATCACGTACCCTTTTGCCTTATTATCACAGGTGTTGCTGTGCACGTGTGAAAGGTCACACACCCAAAGTATTCAAAGATGGTTATCTTAGAGGAACATGTCCGATCATGTTGGGGAATAATGTTTTCTATGATTGTAAAACTAATTTAGAAATCAAAAGAACCTCAATAAAATAAATCTCACAAGTTAATGATTCTCAGATGTGAAATAGTTTAACTGGTAAATTCTCTAAGATTCTCTCCTTTCCACAAATGGGTCATAAACATGTCATAAAAGGGATTCAAGCAAGAGCTACCCGAACATGCGCACCTGTCCATTACCTGACCGCAATAAAAGGGACACATGCACAAGCCTGAAGGCGCACGCTCATTGACAAGCGCAATAAAAGGGACACATGCACAAGCCTAAAGGCGCACGCTCATTGACAAGATCATGGGCCTCACGCCAACGACCTCACGGCTGACTGCTAGCTCTAATACGTTCCCATAATAGGGGTTGAAATCACGACCGCGCAACAACTCGCAAGTAGCCGACATATCTCAGTCATGGAAATATTTTCCAATCTCCATACCTGTAAATTTAACTCGAAATAAAAAGTCAGAAGTGTATTTTGTAGCATAATAATACATTTATTCATTTATTTTGGTATTGCGAACGTGTTTTTTACGTTACTTAATCTTTTTCATTCTTTTTTCAAGATTATAGTATATATTCATAATGTTGAGTGCTTCCTTTTTGTAATCCGAAATTCGATGGCATACACAAGTATCAACTCCCTCGGTGGCTGCATCATTGCTCCACACGCAGGTGTTCATATGATTTCCATGAATAAATATTTTTATATTACCTGCATCACATTCAAAGAGTTTTGATTGTATGAACTGGAGCCGTACATAGTGTGCATTGAACAGAATTCCGTCAAATGCGTTCAGAAAATTATTTATTTTAACTGAATGCATGTTGTCTATCTAAGTCAACAATCTCGTCTTACACTTTTAAATATGGTTACACAACTTATAAGGAAATTTTATATAGGTTTTCATCTTCATCTTTTACCCAAAGATGTGCATTCTCGAAATTCAACAAATGAAAATCTTTTATTTTTCCTTTTCTTTTACCCAAAGATGTACATTCTCGAAATTCAACAAATGAAAATCTTTGATTTTTCCAAACTCGAAATGATTTTTACCAAACTGTCCCCTATTGGCTACCTGAGTATGATTGTGTGTATAAATTGACAAGATCTTTCCTTTCCCACCTGCAGCAAAGTATGTGCGACCTCTTCTAACCAACACTCTCCTTTATTCTATGATTTTGTGTCTCCTTTATCGATTTGATGGTGTCCTATTGGTTACACTTGTATCAAATATTTTTCAAAAACAATACTTCTCATCTCTTCTAACCAATGAATAGTCGATGTAACCTACTAGAATTACCTAAGATTTTGAATTTAAAAAAATCTTAAGTATGCACCTCTCATCTTCAATATTATCGTTCAAGCCCACTTCAAACACTATAAATGATCGAGGACAATAGTTAGTCTTCCAAAAATAGTCTTGAAGTGGGATACTCTGCTACGTCAAACGCAACTTAAGTAAAAGTGAAACAGTGATCGTGAAAAAAGAGTTTAAACTAAAAGAATAAAATAAAATGAATAACCAAAATCAGTATTGTCAGTCCTGCAAGTGTTTCTTGCAAAAGAATAAGTGGGCAAACCATGTCCGTTCGGAGGTGCATAAGCGAAATGCAATTCAACCCCTTGACGGAAGAGTCAAAAAAATTTCTGAGGGATTCAAGGGAAGAATACTGCATTACATGTATGTAAACGATGGATCGGACTTGATCTTACCTGAGAGTTTCTTGAATGAAGCTGGATTGTCACTGCTACCTCATCTCAGCATTCTATTAGAAAGTTATACTTCAGCAAAAGTCAACTTTGAATTGTTTGCAGAGCATATACTTTTTAAAGATGACTCTGAGGAAATTGAAATGAAAAGCTTTCAAAGTAAAATGACGATCATGAATAAAGATTCTTATTTAGAATGCATCTTTCATGAACATACCATGGAAATAATTTCTAAAACTCAAGAATTTCAAGAGAGAGACAGCGGATGGTCTCTTATAAAATTGATTCGCTTGGAAATGAATGTGAACCACTATACACCGATGGCTGGTTCGTCCTTTATACCACTACCTCGTTTCCTTTTGACAAAAAGAGCAATAGTCAATGTTTGTAATGAAAATGATCAATATTGTTTTAAAAGGGGGTTGATTTCTGCCTTAAAAATTGTTAACAGGCCGCAAAGATGTTCGGCATATAATATTGATATATCGCTGGAGATAATTTATATAAGTGATGAAATAAAATTAGATTTCACAGGGTTGACTTTCCCCCTTGAAATAAAATGTATTAAGCATTTTTTAAAAAAGAATACTCATATGAGTTTGAACGTATTCGGATACAATGAAGAGACGAGGGAAATAATTGGACCACTTTTTCAATCGGAATGGACATTACATGTACATTAAAAATATTTCAAGGTAAATTCTTTTATTCATTTTATCTCTTTTAAGCAATTAAATAATGTGTATATAATTCTCTTTCAAAGACTAATGACTGCGCAAAGAGGAAATCAGAGGAGGGGGCAATTTTTCTGCAATGTGTGCTTGAATTTTTCCGGAACCCAGGAAGCTTCATTGAAACACAAGACGCTCTGCAGTAGGAAGGTTTCAAAGATGCCGCACCCCCAAAATAATACACTGAAATTTACCCAAACTCAACATCAGCTTCAAGTTCCATTTGTTGTCTACGCGGATTTTGAATGCATTCTGGAACCAAAAAATCTTGAAGTGAGCCCCAAATTATTTAATATTAATGAACATATTCCAATATCATATGCGTATTATATAAAGTGTGCTTTTGATTCTAAACTAGATAAAGTTGTTTTAGAAATAGGAAACAATTCAGGAATAAGTTTTGTAAATTCATTGATAAAAGATTTAACTAAATTCAGTGATGACTACTTACATAAAATAGTTCCTATGAAAATGACTTTGAATGACCAGCAAAAATTTGATAATTCATTGAATTGTTCTATTTGTCAGACAGTTTTAGGGACTGATAGGGTTAGAGATCATTGTCATTTCACAGGTCGCTTTAGAGGTGCAGCCCACTCTAAATGTAACTTGGATTATAAAGTTAACAAATTCCAGTATTTTTTCATAATTTTTCGAAATACGACTGTCATTTATTTATACAAGAGTTTGGAAAGATTCCCGGTGAAATTTCCGTAATTCCAATAAATAAGGAAAACTATATTTCTGTTTCTAAAATAATTAAATGCTTTAGTGGAAATAGTTTTGAAATTCGTTTTCTGGATACGTATAGATTTATGCCATCACGTTTAGATACCCTAGCTTCTAATTTAGTTGATGATCAAATGAATACTGTAAAGTCATTTTTTAGTAATGATATTGAATTTCAACTAATGCGTAAGAAGGGTATATTTCCCTATGAATATTTAGATTCCGCTAGTAGACTCGAGGAAACTTCCCTCCCATCAAGGGAAGCATTCTATAGTAATTTAACGGAAAGGGAATGCTCTCAGGAAGATTATGATCACGCTCTTAAAGTTTGGTCCCATTTCTCATGTTCAACTCTTAAAGATTATTTAGAACTATATTTGAAATCTGATGTATTCCTTTTAACTGACATTTTTGAAAACTTCCGAAAAATTTGTATGCAAATTTATTCACTTGACCCAGCTCAGTATTTTACGACACCAGGTCTATCTTGGGAAGCAATGTTGAAAACTACAAATATTCAACTTGAATTGCTGACAGATATAGATATGTATAGATTTATTCAAAGTAGCATTCGAGGTGGTTTAGTTCAATGTTGTCATAGATATACAAAAGCAAATAATAAGTATTTGTCAGATTATGATTCCTCGAAGGAGTCTTCATTTTTAATGGATGTGAATGCGAATAACTTGTATGGTTGGGCAATGTCACAACCTTTACCATATAAAGACTTTAAGTGGATGTCTACTACAGACATAGACAATTTTAATATTCATAATATTCCATTTGATAGCAACTACGGTTATTTTTTGGAAGTGGACTTAATATATCCATACCGTTTACATGATCTTGCTAATGATCTTCCATTTTGTCCGTCAAATTGTCTGGCCTCAAAAGAGGATAAGGTAAATAAATTAATTGCTGACCTGGGAAATAAGAAAAATTATGTAATACATTATAGGAATTTGCAACAATGTATACAGAATGGGTTAGTACTGAAAAAGATTCATAGAGGAGTTCAATTCTTACAAAAACCTTGGTTAAAGAATTACATTGATCTAAATACTTTACATAGGCAAAATGCAAAAAATAAATTTGAAAAAGATTTTTTTTAAATTAATGAATAATTCTGTATACGGAAAAACAATGGAAGATCACGAGCGCAGGGTTGATATTAAGCTTATTGGCACATGGAAAGCTCCGGATAGCTCGAAGACTGGACGAAAAGCACATTGTGCCAAAACTTTAATTTCAAAATCCAATTTTCATAGTGCAACTAAAATTAATGATAATTTCTATGCAATTCAAATGAAAAGATTGTCCGTTCTATTTAATAAGCCAATGTATTTAGGATTTGCAGTATTAGACTTATCGAAATGGAAAATGTATGATTTTCACTATCAATATATGAAGCCAAAATTTCAGGAAAAAAATCTATATAACTTCAAAAGAGTTAACAAAAAAAGTTTAGGATTTTTTAAAGATGAACTTAACGGTAAACTCATGACAGAATTTGTAGGTCTGTGCTCAAAGGTTTATTGTTATAAAATAGATCAAGTTGAATCTTCACATAATAAAGCAAAGGGAGTGAGTTCACGAAATCCTACAATTGAACACTATAAAAATGTTTTATTATCTGGGGCCTCACTATATGGTAATAGAACAATGTTCAGATCAAAAGCACACAAAATAACTACAGTTAGTTTGTGGCAAAAATAATAAAAGAAAACGTAATGTTAATGAAACACAATTTTTAGAGTTAAGTAACGAAGACCATGGTACGACATCAATAAAACATCAGAGATTAATTGAAAAAGATATTTTAGAAAATGTTGAATGGTTAGAATCAAATTCACTTTGCTTGGGTGAGATGATACAAAATAATTATGTGAACGATGGAGAATCATTAGATAGTCTTAAATTTCAAAAGGAACATATTGAAAAAGAACTATTTTATAAATCAGTTGAATTGGAGATGTTTTATTATGATCGAGACTTTGGAAAATATAAATGAAAATGATTTTGAATTTGTAATAAGTATTTTTATTATATTTAATTTTAGTTTAAGACATTGTACAAAAATATTAATATTAAACTTAATATAAGATAAGATAAATATATAAATAAAATTAATTAAATAAATCATTTATTATACTACAAAATGTCTTTTTTATTTATCCAGCTAGTCTTTGAAAACCCGAGCCACTTAACCAAAACTTTATTTCCTTTTCGCCTTACAACTTTTTCAACTAGGTATGTGTGGGGAAATCGTGTTTTTTTCAGTTCTTCTTTATAGAATCCGCCCTGAATCTGGCTACCATCTAAATCTTCAAGTAAGTATGTTTTAGGGTATGTATTCTTCACCTTTCTAATTTTAAAGATTTCAGTTGTATAGTTTGGTGTATACCCTTTCTCAAAGACATGTTTATATTTACTGATACGAACGTGATCCCCCTTACGGAATTTACTTGCAACAAATATTTTCAGGTGATTATACGAAGTTTGTAATATTTGTTTTTCATTGGAGGAATTGACTTTACTTGGACTCATTTTTATTGTTCTATGCACTCTATAATTGCACTTATATTTTCCATTGAAACTAAACTCACGCCACATTAATTCTTTAAGAGTTCTATTGAAAAGTTCAACTATTGATGCTATTAGAGTACTGAAGGTTGAATAATGATTTATCCTATAACTTTTCATTAATACCTTAAATTTAGAATTAAAGAATTCAGTGCCATCATCAGTTTGCAAGTTTTTTGGTGTTCCATGACCCGATTTAAATATTCTCTCTATGGCTTGGGAAACATCATTTGCATTTTTTGATTTTAATGCCTCACCCCAAGCATATTTCGAAAATGTGTCTATAACAGTCAACAAGTATCGGTACCCATCATTAGATTTTGAAAAGGCTCCCATTTCAACCAAATCTGCTTGCCACAGATGGACCGTGCAACTCATTTACGATTTCTCGCTTAATCATATTCTTCTAATAGGCTGAAAAGCGACACCTTCTAACTCAATTGTGGTTTTTTTCGGTAATGATACCGGTTTTGTTACATATTTAAATATATAGTCCTCGATGGTTTTAGTCTTTTCCAGAATTTTGGCAAAAATTTGGTCAGCGCTGGCTGCCCTCTTATTATTCAATTCAATTTTATTTTCTAAGATTGCAATTTTTGTGAGTCGGCGATTAACATTTTGAGTTATAATTTTCCTTAAGTCTTCTCCCAACTTTCCGAGAATCTCATCAGTATAATGTTTCGTTGCTAGATCATTGTTGTCTAAAGGCTTAGATCCGTTTTTGATACGTTTATTTTGAGCATTTAGATTACCGTCCTCATCGATGAATAACCCCTCAGTAGAATTAACACGTCTTTTCAAATTTTCTGATCGTTCCTTATCAACAGAAAAATGTCCAAACTTGTCGACAGACATGATGTTTATACATGTAAAACATATTTGTCCTTCTTATTTATACCCATTAAAATATAATCCTTTCTTCACGCAATTCCTCTAATATTGAAAAAATTTCGTTATTGTGGCTGGTGTTACCCGCTCCTTTTGATGCTACTAAAATTTCCAACCGTTCGACTAACTCATTTACATCATTCCAATATACATAGTTTGGATTTGATTTCTGAAGAGTCATGTAACCAAAACCTGTTTTTGAGCGAAGTGGAGTAGATGTTGTAGGACTGAAATCTTTGTCTATCAACTTCTTAATAATATGGCTATATTTGTATGCTCGTGTACCCTTGATTCTGTTATTAGGTTTAAAGCCTACTCTATGTATATTCGTTTCTAAAATAATTTTTTTATACATTTTCAAGTCTTGATCATCATAGTTTTCAGGTTTACTAAGAAAAATTAGAGAGTACAGACCAGGAGTCAGATCACAACTCATTCCACTAGAAAATGTTATTTTATTATTTTTAATTTTTATTTCTTTATCTCCCAGTGTTAATGAATTGTTTGCAGTTTTTTTAGGTCCATAACCTTTATCCAACACATTTCCTCTGGTCAAATTACTGATATTAAAATCATAATTATAACTAGTGTTATTATCTTCTAGCTCTGCATCCACACCCATATCGGCCTCTTCTGTATACATTGGTAAAGGTGTTGTCCCTTCTTCTTCTTCACTATTTTCCGTCTCCTTTTTCTCATCTTCTATATCTTCCTCTATATTCGTCTGTGAAAAGAATTAATTATAGGAATCACTATCATCGAAAGACCTTGGTGGAGTTATGTTTCGATTAGACTGCAGATCTTTCTCATTAGTTGTAAAGTATAAATCGTCAAGCTCTCTCTCATCACCATCGTATGTTTTAATTTGCTTCATTTCACGCTTTACTTTTATACTATCTTTTACATTAGAAACCTTTTGTTTTTTATTTTCCTTAACAAGTTCATGTAAGGGTTCAGTAATAGGTTTAAAAGTCTCCTCCAATTGTAAATTAGTATGATTTTTGACTTGTTTGAGATCATCGAATTTTCGCTTCAGAGCAAATCTAGCTTTGGTTAACTGTGACAAAATATTCATTGTAGTATATTTTACAAACTTTATAGGTAAAAGATTTTAAATTTTCGAAATTTATGTAGTCACTCCTCAGTTACTATACAATTACTGTTTAGGGAACGCCATAATCTGTAATATTTATACACCATTTCCGAATAAAAAAAGATTCGATACATTTTCTTCATTATATTTAAAAAAGTGTATTTATTGTTATATTCTTAAAATCGCAATCTTTTTAATCATTACTGACTTATTTCTAAATACAAACTGTCATTACTTTTATAAATATTAAATTTTCCATCAACCATTTCATTGATGATATCATCTTGAAGAGAGGTGTACCTTTCCGGCATGTACAGGATGTGCTCCTCCAACTCGAGAGCAATAGATTCTCCAACCTTTGTTGTTTTGCGCTCCGCCTTGAGGATCGGGAATCTTACATTTTCAGGCATCCTTGTCTTCGATAGCAGTGTCTTTTTATTAAATTTATTGAACTCTTTAATTACAATATTCATCTGGTTTTCCTGATTCATGATGGTTGTTGAGGTTTTTGGACTTGGTACAGTTGTTCCACGTTGTATTTAGCTGTATTTTGATGTTTACTACCTGTATAGCAGTTGTTCAGTACTTGTTTCGTACTTGCTTACTACTTGTTTTAGCTGGTTAATAGCTGTTATTCGATGGTTATTATCTGTTTAGTAGCTGTTAACTGGTTGTTTACTAGTTGTTATAAGCTGGTCACCAGCTGTTTTGAGCTGTTATGAGCTGTTATAGTTTTTTGTTAAGAATGATCAAAAATTCTTTAGAAAATGGGATAGTCCCAGTGTTTTTGTTTTTTACTGTATTACGCCGGAGCGGTTTTAATTACTCTCCCAATTATAGTTAGTTTGAAATCGTTTTTTGACGTTCATATATTTTGTTCTTTCTAGACATTTTATTGTAGCTAATAACTATAGTTATGGGGTGTAAGGCTAGCTATTGTAGTTAAGGATACACTTATTATACCTACATAACATGAAAAAAGGAAATGATTTATTTTTACAATATAATAGTTAAAGTGGATGATATTATTATATGTTCATAATATCTGTCAACATGAATCGAAGTTGTTTATCAAAACAGCTTCGAAACAGCATTTAGACATTTTGTGAACAACACATTTTTAATTAGTTTTACAACCATAGGATACATCTTTCCACAACATAATCGGACATGTTCCCCTAAGATTTATATATCAATCTTTACATGTTTAGGTTGCGTGATATTTCTAACGTACACAGCAAACACATTTAAAATCAGAGTGTAAGTTTTTACTTCACATCGAAAGTCGTCTAGTGATCAAGAATTTTTGATCATTCTTAACAAAAGACTATAACAGCTCGTAGAAGTTAATAACAACTAGTAACCAGCTAACATCTAGTGAACAACTTGTATACATTCACCAATCATATAGAAACCAGATACTAAGCGGCTTGTAACCAGCTAATAACATCTAGTAAACAACTTGTAAACATCTACTAAACATATAGAAACCAGATACTAAACAGCTGGTAACCAGCTAATAACATCTAGTAAACAACTTGTATACATCTACTTAACATACAGTAACCAGCTAATACTAACTAGTAGACATCTACTAAACAGATAGTAACTATCTATTGATAGCTCATAACAGTTAACAACAGCTAGTAATCAAAGTCCAAGCAGCTCAACCGCCATCACGAAAACCAGATGAGTATTGTTATTAAAGAGTTTATTAAACTTATTCAAAATCTTAGACAATTATGTCTAACTCATACAAATAGTATACAAATAGAATATAACTAGAAAACTAGAACTAGAAAAATAGTTGGCAACAAATAACAGATATTACCAGGTCACACAACCTATATCATATACTTGAATTAGAAATTAAATTAAAAGACGCTCCTATGTTAGCTAAAGATGCCTTCGAAATAGTTTTAATCTTTAGAAATAATACAACATCTGAGAAACATTAAATTGTGAGAATTTTTGTACACCTATCTATGGGAACCAAGCGAAAATATGCGTTTGGAACGAAGGTTAGCAACCCATATATTTCTTACAGAGGGAGGAGTCAGAAAATTAATTATATAAAAAATATATATAATACATCTAACTATGGGAACCAAGCGAAAATATGCGTTTGAAACGAAGGCTAGCAACCCATATATTTCTTATAGAGGGAGGAGTCAGAAAATTAATTATATAAAAATATATATAATATATATTTAATTATGAATTAAATGAATTTGTTTACAATAATAAAATAAATAAAATAATATTAAATGATCCTACAAAATTTCTTTCTGACTATAATTAAAACTGAATGAAGGGAAAGTATTTTGTCCATTGAGTTACGTTGGCTACTTGCGAGTTGTTGCACGGTCGTAACTTCATCCCTTATCAATGGTCTTGAGATGTATGATCTTATCAGACGTCCTGCTCCTTAGGTCTTTGGCATGTGACTTTAATGACGGTCGGGTAATTATAGTTCACGGTAAGTTGGTTGGTATGCTTTGATAATTCTTAATAAGAGACTATAACTACTCATAACACTTGTTAACAGTTAGTTACCATCTAAAACCAAGTACTTTACAGATACTATACAAAAAGTAATCATCCAAAACCATGTACTTTACAGGTACTATACACAAAGTAACCATCCAAAAACAAGACTAAACAGAAAGTAACCATCAAAATACTGCTAGGTTACAACTAAATATAACGTGTCCAACGTGTCAAGTCCATGTCAATATGAGTACTACCCTAAACAATTATATATCTCTGGATAATCTTTAAAGTCAAAATCTATTAAATTCTGGATGGAGCAGTGGAGACGAAATTTCTACGGGACCCCACTTCAACTTTTCTGTACCAATAAAATTTTGTTGAGATTTGCTGAGGATTATAAAAAAGTTTTGTTAAATTGTAAACACGAACTAGTGTTGATGCTAACTAAGAATCTTGGTGATGTGTTTGAACAAACCAGAAATGAACAAACTTTTAATTTGGAAATGACGAATATAACCTGGAAAATTCCACATGTAACTCCGAGCGATTTTGCAAAAATTAAGATGTACGATATTATTAAAAGTGGTGTAAACCTACCAATCGCATTCCGGAGTTGGGATTCATATGTTAACCCCAAATTGGGGTATGGAAGTCAACACAGCTGGAATGTGAAATTGTCGGCTAACCGCGAAAAACCCAGATTTGCCATAATTGGATTTACACTAAATGGAGAACTTATCACAAATAACTTATCAAACTTGAAAGTTCACTTGAATTCTGAATCATATCCATATGATAATCTGAATGTTGATTTTAGTAAGAATCAGTATGCAAATTATACTTTTTAGTAGCTGGCCCGGCGGCGGTACCGTTCCTGTACGGGCCAGTGGTAATATGGGGCACCGGTAGGGTGCTTGCTAAAGGTGAGGGGTACCGGCAGGGTACTTGCCGGAGGCGAGGGGCACCGACAGGATCCTTGTTGTAGGTGAGGGGCACCGGCGGGGTGCTTGTTGTAGGTAAGGGCACCGGCAGGGTGCTTGTCGTAGGTGAGGGGCACCGGCAGGGTGCTTGTTGTAGGCGGGGTAGCCGCTGTGTAGTTATAGTTGTCCGCTAGACAACTATGGTCGCTGATGTGCTGGATGAAGAGTAACCACTGTGTGGCTGTCGTTCAAGTGGTTGGGAGTTGGCTGCTGGCAACTATAATCGCTGATGTGCTGGATGTGGGGCAGCCGCTGCGTAACTCTCTTCCGAGTGTTGGGGGTTGGCTGCTGGGCAACTATGGCCACCAATGAGTCAACTGAAGATTATGGTGAGGGGATAACTGTCCCCCTATGCCCCTGGCCTTAAGCTCAGTGGACGAATGTAAATAAGTTTGACGGCGATGGCCGGAGTAATGTTCATGAGCAGGGTGCTCTTTATTCGAGATATCAAACAGAACTAAATATGAATTCTGAACTTAAAGCTTACAGAAGCTAACTCATAGCGGCCACGCAAAAGTGCTGTGTTTGCCGGCTATGCACGAGCATCCGGTCAAATGCTGTGTCAGCGATTTGGCCGGTGCATGGTATTCGGACAGCCGGTCATCGACTCTGTCCGGTTGACTTTAGTTAACTACTCCTCCCTCAAGATTGAGGCCGCCCTCGGCCGACCCTATTTCGGCAATCACCTCCCTTAGTTGGATCGCTGATCTTCTGGCCCTGGTGAGTCGCTGATAGGTGAGACCGACACAAATCAATGCGCAAAATATTGCTCCTGCGATTAGCGCTACCATGTGTGTTCGATTGGTATTGATTTCTTCTCCGAACTTCTAAATATATTCCAAATTACGTTCATTTAGACGATGAAGGTAGGGAAGGCTCAGAGTGCTTCGACTGATGGTGATATTCAGAGAGGGCGAATTGGCTACCCCCGCAGTCCTCTTCCGGACAGTGTCGTGATTTACGAACAGGGTTTCGTTAACGGTGGTGCGTTCATCGAAAGTGACAAGGTGCGTTCCATGTACCCAGACGCTGGTTCCGTTGTCCACCTGCACTTGGGCTGACCGGTCATTGATGATGATGATTCCCTCGTCGACGTAGGTGATTGGATGTAAATCACTTGGCTGGGTCTCGCAGTGCGCTATTCCACCTGCATGTAGCTCTCTTGCGCACGAGCTCTCCGCCGTTAGTCGACAAAAGGTGACTCCTGGTGCCACCGAGCAGTTCTTAATCGAGTGGACTTCTCCGTTGCACTCGGCTATTGTATTACCAACTAATCGTAACATCACATTATGGTGTGCTACGGGGAAAATTGTGATTTTCTTACATGCTAGTTTGACCTTAGGAAATTTAATGATGAAGTGTAAAATGTTATCGGATTGTAGAACTTTTACGGACGCAACAGACAAAATGTCCCTCATGGGAGTGTCGGTGGGCTCCTCAAGCCAAACATTCTCTAAGTCTGCGTGGTCTAATATATTTGGACTAACCATATTGATTTTTGCAAGTGTAATCGCAAGTACTAAGTTCTGCAATTCCATCATGATCATCCTGTTCCGAGCAAGCAATGTCTCGTATAAATGACCAGTGTCAATTTGTGAATTTTTAGCTGATTTCAGGACTTGGTTGACTGTTGCGGTAAGCTTATTAATTTGATCTTGTACTCTATTGTTAATTTCCACTTGTCTATTGTTTGAGTTAATAAGCTGCAATTCAGTAAATTTGATCTTTTCTAAATCTTCTGCGTCTGGTGTTCCTGCCACGATTTTTAATGCTGACCCTAGAAAATCCAAACTTCTAGCCACCCTATGGTGTACGCCCAATGAGTCAAGTAGGTCTCGGAGATGAGCGGTATCCACGCTCAAAAGCTTTTTCATGTGCGATAGGGGAAACATTTCGCTCATGTTGTCCGTTTCCTCAACTACGCGCCTATATTCAGACAGATTTGCCGAGTGCCTTACGAACGCGTACTCTTTCCAAACCAGGATGCGACCATCAATGATGGGAATATATTTCGCCTGGGAATAGTCAGTTATGTGGGTCGACGCCGTAGTTAGAGACAAGATGAAGAGGACCATTTTGAACCTGTGAAATGAATTCGAAGCTATATTTTTGTTTATGACAAGGTTGCCCACCACCAACGGAAATTAGCTTAAACTTAAAAAATATGTTTTACCATCTAGCCTATAACTATTAAAAGTTGGGCCAATTGGCTACGAAAAGGATTAAAAATTTGTGCCAAGTGGCTAAACAGAAATAAAAGACATTGTTTTTTCTGGTTGGTTAAATTATTTCAGGTTGTCTTTGTGGACCACCCTCCCCTTAATGAGGACCGTGGTCCCCATGTCCGCTTCCACAGTTTTCTCCTCGCATAATGGTGAAAGCTTGTTGCCTAGCCTTTTGTTGGATTTTACCAGGACTTTGTCGCCAACCTTGAACACCCTATTTTGCCTAGAAGCATTTTCCCTTGTTCTCAGCTTGTCCTGGGCCTGTTTTATCCTCTCCTGTATTTCGTACTGTGGATGACTTGATTGTGTTACAACTACGTCGGCTGGCCTCTTGTCGATGACCGAATGGATAGACTTGTTGTATTTAGCAGTGGCCAGCAAAATTAATTCAACGGTGTCGCTGATGCCTTTGTCGATTTTAAGACATCTGGCCAGCTCTACCAGAGTGCTGTGGAAGCGTTCCACTTGTCCGTTCGAGACGCTGTGGAGAGGCGGTGCATTCGAAATGCTAACGCCGAAGTGATTTTCCAGCATGGCCAAAATGGTGTGCGAGTTCAATGATGGCTCATTGTCGCAATAGATGACTCTAGCTTTGGGGAAGACGTTAAGTAGTTGTAACAGAGCCGGTTTAAGATCCTCTATGGTTCTAGAGGGAATTGGCTGGACCATTGCAAACTTTGAAAATTTGTCAATGCATGTCAGAAAATATTTTTTATCTGTGGAGAAAATGTCTATGTGTAGCATTTCTCCCACCTGAGATGGAACTGGCGTTTCGCCGAGCTCGTGTTTCTTTGGATGTCGGTCGTATTTTGCCTTAGCGCAGGTTTTACAGTTAGTGACGATTTCACTTGCTAACTTGGTCATTTTTGGAAAGTAGTATTCTGAAAGTACTTGCTTAACATTTTCCTGCGCTGACCTGTGAGCTCTATTATGCTCGGCTGTGAGGATTTCCCGTCTTTCATCGACTGCAAAAATATCCGTAACACGGTTTTTGCAATGCCAGAACTTGGTGGCTGGGAATTGCCGGACCAATACATCCTGAATCATCGCCAGCGTGTGAAGATCGCAGTGAATGGCGTTTACGCCTTTTGGGACAATCGCGTCTGCAAGCTCCTCAAGCAACGACTCCTTGCATGTGAAGTCAATGCTATGTCGTCTCTTGTTTCCGAAAAGAACGAAGCTGCGTTTAGAGTTTAATGGCTTATCCGTAGTTTCAATGGTGTGCGTGAGTGACATTTCACTGTGAATAGTGGCCGCACACGAATAAGCTTCCTCCTGCTCCACAACGTTAAGTTGCTGTCTGGAGAGGGCATCTGCGACGAGGTTATCTTTGCCGGGCTTATAAAAGATTTTAGCGCCGGACTCGTCGATGCGAGCTTTCCACCGTTTGATTTTCGCATTTGGATTAGATTCTGCCACCGCGAAGGTCAATGGTTGATGATCAGTAAAGATGTTTATATCTTTGACTGCATATAAGTAGTGACGCAGCTTGGCCAGTGTCCAAATTATGGATAAGAGTTCCCTCTCGTTTGTGGCGTAGTTAACCTCCCTATCTTTCAATGTCCTTGAGATCATTGTTATTGGCCGTCCCTCTTGGGACAATACTGCCCCAATGCCATAGGCCGAGGCATCTGTCGTTAGATCAAATGCCTTTTTGTAATCGGGGTACCTTAGCATCACGTTGTCGGATGCCAAGATATTTCGAAGTTTCTGGAACGCTTGTTGTTGCTTCTCACAGAACTGAACTGGAATGTTTCGTGACCTGTGTCTACTAACTGTTCCGTTTTCCCCCTTCAAGATGTCCGATATAGGCCTCGCTATTGCTGCGAAGTCCTTAATGAAACATCGATAATAACTGGCTAAGCCTAGAAATGATCGTACCTCAAAAATATTTTTGGGTTCCGGAAATTCTTTTATGGCCTTTACCTTTTCTGGGTCTGTTGTAGCACCGTTACAGGTGACTATAAACCCAAGGAAGCTCACACTTTTTTTAAAAAAGCTGGACTTTTCTCCCGATACTCTCATGTTCGCATCGTACAGGCTCTTAAGAACCCAATCCACGTGCCTAATGTGATCGTTCTCATCCTCCGAAAAAATGATTACGTCGTCAACGTAAACATAGCAGAACTTGCCGATCTGCTCCCGTAGGATGTCGTCGATGGTCCTCTGAAAAATGCTGCCTGCATTTTTGAGGCTAAACGGTAGTCTGCGGAATTCGTACTTCCCCCCATTCACCGAGAAGGAAGTTTTCTCACGGTCTTTTTCCGCGAGAGTAATTTGGTGGTAGCCGGACTTTAAGTCCAGCGTTGAGAAATACTTGGCTTTGCCCAAGTTTTCTAATATCATTGAAATGTTCGGCATGGGATAACGATCAGGTATTGTTCTTTCGTTCAGTTTGCGAAAGTCCAACACTAACCGCATTTTTTTGTTCCCATCCTCATCGATTCCCTTTTTATCCACAACCCATATTGGGTTATTATAGGGGGAGACCGATTTTTGGATTATGCCGTTTTTAAGCAGATCGTCAATCTCTTTGTTGACGAAATCCGCCGCCCCCATGGGGTAAGGGTACAATTTGGTGTAAATGGGCTCTTCATCGAGAGTCCTGATGGTAGCTATTACCGACGTATTATATGGCAGGGCTTCATTAGGGTCAGCGAAGGACTTTTTTCTGTCCTTTAGCATTTTCTGGAACGCTCCCTTTACTAAAGGAGGTGCCTCTGAGCAGTCCACCCTAGTAAAGTTGACGTCTGGGCAGGTGTGGAATGAAATCTGTTCCACCTCTGTGCCCCATTTAAGTTTACCTGAAGCCAAGCATAGTGATACCCCTGCCTGTTTTAACAGGTCGAGGCCTATTATCCCGTCAAATGTTTCTAAATCCCGTAAAATAAAAAATGTGGCATTCGTGTTAAACAGTGCCACACAGCATTTCTCTGTGATTTTGGTCTTGCCGTGAATGGAATGAACTGAGAATTTGGATTCTACCGGGCGAACGCCTTTCAACCCTTTATGCGGTCGAATGAAATTTTTGGACGCGCCCGTGTCAATGAGGAACTTCATGTTCACCCCCGCTACTCTGCGTCCGATGACGGGTAGCAGGGATTTTCCCCTAAAAAATGTATTGTGTCTGAGTCGTACTCGTAAATTGAGTCGTCGTTTATTCCCGCAGCTGCGACAGAGGCAGCATCGGCATACGATTTTACGACTTGTTCGTCGTTCTGAATGACGTGATTAACCCTCTGTTGTTTCTTTGGGTTACCCGTGCGATCGGAAGTTGCGGGTCTTCTGTTCTGATAAGTGGGGACTTGAACAGGGTGGATTACCTTGGAGGCGGATGGATCTACATCCATGGGCTCCTGCGTATTTTGAAACTTGTTGTTGCGCGGCTCATTATCATTTAAACGTTTTGCTATAGTGCGGGTTTTTACCGGCACTATTTTGTGGGTCCGCCTGTGCGGGTGTCTTGTCCTGTTGACGACTTTGAGTCTTTGGACTTGACTTTCGCTCCTCTTGGCTTCTTGCGAACGTAGTCGCGAACTGATACCTCTCGTGGTTTGATTCCACCTCTTGCGCCAGGGCTAGTGCCGATGGCATATCCTTCGGCTTTGCCGAGAAAAGCACGTCAGTGAGACTGCGTTTTAGGCCCGAAATAAATACCCTTAGCGCGTCGTCACGGAATTTTTTACATAGAATTTTCGCCATACTTTGTTCGTAGGACATGTTAACCTTGTTGGTCAATAAGGTCAGCTTTTTCTCAACCTCATCGTAGTATTGTAATAGGGTTAGGCTACCCTGCCTGAGGGTGCCTAGCTCTTGTTCGATGACGTGCATCGGTCTTTTGTCGCTGTAAGTAAAGTCAAGACGACTTATGATCGCGTCAAAATTTAACACAGTTCCAAATGAGGATAGTACTGCGTCGGCAGGTCCCCTAATTTTGCTTCTAATAATAATTACCGCCTGATAGTGGCGTGAACTACCATCATATCGTCTGAATATGTGATATGCGGCCGTGGCCGCCTGTCTCCAAGAAACATACGCTTCTTGTGCCCCCGCGAATTCGGGTAGGCATTTGACTGCGTCGAGGGGCTCGCTACACTGAACGTCATCCCTGATTTGTATGGCCGCGTATACCCTAATTTCTGGGGCCGGCGCCGGTGCTTGGGCTGCGGCGGGTGCCACGCGTAACTCTGCCACCTCGCTGGCCAGTGTATTGATAGTTAACCTTAGTTGTTCCTCCCTTTGTCGATTTAAGGCGGCCTGCTCTGCCAACGCATTGTCAATGGCCGCCTGCACAACCTGCCTAAGTTGCTCGGGATCCATCCCACTACCTGCTGGGGGGTCTATTCCCGCGTTTATCGGAGTTGAAGCCCGAAGGGATTCTTCGCTATCGGAATCTGAGTCGCTCGGGTACTGGTCAGCGTTTCTATACTGACGAAATTGTGCACTCATGGGCTTAAATACCCTAACGATATGCGAACGTAAGCAATTAAACAAAAGAACAACAAAGACAAAAAGGCAACGAGGAATGCGGGGTCATATTTCTTTAAGACGGCGAACGGGTGGTTCCGTTCACTAAATTCAAAGCTAGCGAATATAGTGCTAATAGCAATAATAACTTGATATGAATTATTTGGGATATAGCGTAAATAAGAGCGATGCGTTGTATAACTCTTGTTGGGAAAAAATTTATCTGCAATACCTAAATTGTCAACCAAATTCTGATTCCAAAATTCTGAGTCCGTTGTAACTCTTTTATTTATTATTTATTAAGGCATTGATTTTTCACATGGAGTTGCAGAATTAGTTTTTATAAGTAAAAAGTTATTGTTCTTTTTAATTAAACAAATTAAAATTTTTTTTTTAATTTAAAATAAGTTTTTTCTTTTTTAGAACATATATAATTTTTTTAACTGTTTATAACCTTGTGCAGATTAGAAAATATTTAAATAAGGGGCTCACTTACATGTTTTTTTTCTGTGTGTGTGTGGTGTGTTCCCTCAAATTTATTCCAAAATTAATTTACGTTGAGCGCCAATTATACTTTTTAGTAGCTGGCCCGGCGGCGGTACCGTTCCTGTACGGGCCAGTGGTAATATGGGGCACCGGTAGGGTGCTTGCTAAAGGTGAGGGGAACCGGCAGGGTACTTGCCGGAGGCGAGGGGCACCGACAGGGTCCTTGTCGTAGGTGAGGGGCACCGGCGGGGTGCTTGTTGTAGGTAAGGGCACCGGCAGGGTGCTTGTCGTATGTGAGGGGCACCGGCAGGGTGCTTGTTGTAGGCGGGGTAGCCGCTGTGTAGTTATAGTTGTCCACTAGACAACTATGGTCGCTGATGTGCTGGATGAAGAGTAACCACTGTGTGGCTGTCGTTCAAGTGGTTGGGAGTTGGCTGCTGGCAACTATAATCGCTGATGTGCTGGATGTGGGGCAGCCGCTGCGTAACTCTCTTCCGAGTGTTGGGGGTTGGCTGCTGGGCAACTATGGCCACCAATGAGTCAACTGAAGATTACGGTGAGGGGATAACTGTCCCCCTATGCCCCTGGCCTTAAGCTCAGTGGACGAATGTAAATAAGTTTGACGGCGATGGCCGGAGTAATGTTCATGAGCAGTGTGCTCTTTATTCGAGATATCAAACAGAACTAAATATGAATTCTGGACTTAAAGCTAATAGAAGCTAACTCATAGCGGACACGCAAAAGTGCTGTGTTTGCCGGCTATGCACGAGCATCCGGTCAAATGCTGTGTCAGCGATTTGGCCGGTGCATGGTATTCGGACAGCCGGTCATCGACTCTGTCCGGTTGACTTTAGTTAACTTGCACACCTTTATGAAATGTATACAAGATTTCAATCTAGTTACTATAATCGTGAATCACAACCATTTTTGACCCCAAATGAGTTTAAATTGAAGGCTCCTATTATTGTGGTTGATCTTTCATATCAAAACGAATCAGTGAAAACTGGTCCTATTGATGTGAGAATTTCCATAGAACTGAAGACACCAAGTCATGAAAATACCCAAGCTTACTGTCTCCTCATACATGACCGTTTAGTTGAATATAACCCATTAAACGGACTAGTACAACGAGTTGTTTAACATTAGAAAAATGTTGAAAGATAGTGTTTCGATTGATGTTCAAGGTTTCTTTGATAATAATAATAATCTTATTCTAAAGGAAATTGGAATTGTATTCGAAAAAGATCCAAACTTGAATAATAGTTTTTTAATAGAACCACCATATGATTTTACTTTGCTAAATACAAAATCTCGAAAGACTGCAATTTGGTTAACCAATACACATCACAAAATTTTTTAGAACGATGGAGAAAATAATTTTCCACAAACTCGAAAGTATCTAAGGACAATTACAAGCGGAAAACAAAAAATCTTTGTAAAGGTGTGGAAAAGAAACGATTTCTACAGAAGTTTTTTGGGAGTCGTCAGCTCATTAATATCGGGGAAATGGGCTGTCCGTCAATAAACAGGTTTAAAGGAAACCGGTTTCCCTATTGTGAAACAAACCTTAAGGGCGGGGTTTGTGCTCTTAACAATGCATACATTATTTTGACATTTTTTAAAAGTAGCTCCTAAACAATAAAATAATTTTTATACATCATTTTAAAGTTGAGACTACATGTGTAAAGACCTACAAGAAAATAAAATTAACAAAATGAAATTTCATGAGGAAATTGAACAATTTATTGAAGAATTTAAAGGACAGATAATTGGTCAGCATTTTCAATATATTCTAAACACAAAAACTATGTTTATGAATCGAGGTGGACATGATCTCAAAACTACGAATTATGGTGAACACTTTACATTTGGTAATCCAGAAATGACGTCGGAAACGTGCGCCTGCTTCTTCTATGCAAATCGTCGGAATCAAAGCAGAAAATTAATTTCTATATATAATAAAAATGTTCACAATACCAAAATAAATGAATAAATGTATTATTATGCTACAAAATAAACTTCTGACTTTTTATTTCGAGTTAAAATTACAGGTACGGAGAATGGAAAATATTTCCTTGACTGAGATTTGTCGGCTAGTTGTTGTGCGGTCGTGATTTCAACCCCTATTATGGGAACGTATTAGAGCTAGAAGTCAGCCATGAGGTCGTTGGCGTGAGGCCCATGATCTTGTCAACGAGCGTGCGCCTTCAGGCTTGTGCATGTGTCCCTTTTATTGCGCCTGTCAATGAGCGTGCGCCTTCAGGCTTGTGCATGTGCCCCTTTTATTGCGGTCAGGTAATGGACAGGTGCGCATGTTCGGGTAGCTCTTGCTTGAATCCCTTCTATGACATGTTTATGACCCATTTGTGGAAAGGAGAGAATCTTAGAGAATTTACCAGTTAAACGTTCTGGGGCGGAAACAAAAATGTGTGTTTGAAAATATTCCCCATCTGAGAATCATTAACTTGTGAGATTTATTTTATTGGGGTTCTTTTGATTTCTAAATTAATTTTACAATCATAGAAAATATTATTCCTCAACATGATCGGACATGTTCCTCTAAGATAACCATCTTTGAATACTTTGGGTGTGCGACCTTTCTCACGTGCACAGCAACACCTGTGATAATGAGGCAAAAGGGTACGTGATCAAACCTTTCCCCAACATGATCGGATATTTTCCTCTAAGATAACAACCTTTGGATACTATGGTTGTGCGACCGTTCTCACGTGCACCTTTCTCACCTGACTATTAATTGCACATAATGAGGGGAAGGATACATGATCAATATTGTCACATGGGGATGTGGGGGCGATGGGAGCAATTAAGTATACTCTTTATAGATATGATCGTGACATTTTTATGAGTTCAAAGTCCATTAAAATCACTTAATTTATTGGATTATGCTAATTGACCCAGAACCCGCATAGGTTAATGAGCGGGAGGGGGGCTTGGGGCCGCCTTTCCCTACTACTGAGATCACAGCGTTTATACAGACAGACGGACATGGCTAGAACGACACGGTTAGTGATCTTGATCAAGAATATATATACATCGAAAACGCTTCCTTTTACCTTACAGGATCAGGCTAGGCATTATAACCTGAGAGGAGGCAATGGTCGCCAGCGGTGGGTGACGTCGTGTGGGCCAAGGAACACCATTTATCAAAAGCGGCTGAAGGGCTCGCAGCAAAATATGCCCCAAGATACGACGGACCTTACCAAGTCATGCATTTTGCGTCACCAGATATCTGCAAAATTCGACACGTAAATACAAAAAAAGAGCGGACCATCCACGTAAGCGAGCTGAAACAGCAACAAACGCAAAACACAAGAGAGCAGCTACAACAAGCAGACACAACAGACGCATACTCCAAGGATAACTCCAAGGATTCTCAAGGAACACGACGAAAAGAGTCCAAGGATACCTCCAAGGATTCTCAAGGGATACTACGAAAAGAATCCAAGGATAACTCCAAGGATTCTCAAAGGACACTACGAAAAGAGTCCAAGAATAACTCCAAGGATTTTCAAGGGATACTATGAGAAAGGAAGGAGGGAGAAAGGATGAGAGAGAAAGGAGTGATGAAATTCGGAATTTTACCCATGTGCGATAGTTATTGTCCCAATTGTAATATGTTGTCCCAATTAAGATTGTACGCCAACCTTTTAGTTAGAGTTCTCTTTATTCAATGAATTCTTACCGCTATAACAATTCTTTGTACAGCTACTGAGAGTGTAGCTGCGCCGCCAGAGACGCCGGCGGAGCAGCGTTCAATGCTTATGTATAGATGTATGTATTAGTAGCCGCTGGCGAAGAGTCGCCGCGGCGGAGGGGAGGTCTTATGTTCACTTGGTGAGCGGTCGCG
The DNA here is from genome assembly GCF_014743375.2 of Drosophila subpulchrella. NCBI lineage: Eukaryota > Metazoa > Arthropoda > Insecta > Diptera > Drosophilidae > Drosophila > Drosophila subpulchrella. The sequence continues at coordinate 1,111,014 of NW_023665596.1, read as the reverse complement.
CATGTCAAATATGCAGACTAAGCACTGTCCAGTCCCAGCCCAGTCCCAGTGCACTAAACGGCGATCATATTACCGGACACTTGAAAAACTGTTTAGGACTTGTATTTGTGGCTTACTTATTGTAGCCAAGTGGATATTATCTGTATAGTATTAATAAGGTTTAGGAATACAATAGTTTGTACATATAAGAGTTATATAAGTTTTGATGTTGATTAACGCGACTTTTCGACTGATTTTGCGACTGAAATGACCACTTTTCGACCAACGACTTCTTTTCCCAACTTCTCTGTATCTTGATTCGGCTGATGGTGATGGACTATCGAATATCATTTTAGAAAGCAGCGTGATAAGGACTGCCCACCTATGTCCAATCCACCAGCTCACATTCGGCCATTCTGCAAAACATCTGTCCCAGATGCATCGTCCTCTTCAGTTGAAACGTTTTCATCTTCCTCCTCGTTGCTAGCATAGCGCCACAGCTTCATGAAGTCAGCGCTAGTAGACGTTTGTAGTGGACCCTCAAAATCATACCTGCCGTTGCGTTTAACCTGTATGACTTCATATGGTCCCATGTATTTGTTGGCTAACTTTTTGCCGGTTATAAACTGCGTCACCTTGATGGCAACAAGATCGCCCAACTGATAACCATGATGTCCTTTTCTCTTCTTGTCAAAGTTTTTCTTGTAGATCTCTTGAGCTTTTTCGATTTGGTGACGAGTTTCTTTCCAAATTTCGTTACGTTCTACTTGTTGATTTATTATCATCTCATCTTCAAGGATCTTTAGGAGTTCGGCACTAGAGTTGTTCCTCATTCGCATCCCAAACATAACTTCGAAAGGCGTGAAGCTAGCTGATGCGTGGACATGTGCATTTATGGCCTGCTGTACTTGTGATGTATATTTATACCACTTTGCGGGCTCCGATTCTGAAATCTTTTAGAGTACCGAAATAATTACTCTGTTGACCCGTTCGATTTGTCCGTTGCGCCTTGGCACACCGGCTTTAGTCTCAATGTGATCAATACTTTTCGCTGTGCAGAATTCCTTGAGAGTGTGATGTAAATGCAGCTCCTTTATCGCTGATGATTCTCTGTGGGCTGCCAAAAATTGAGACCCAGGACTCCAAGTGTTTGATAACTTCCTCTGCGTTCGTTGACTTAGTGGAAAACAACCAAGTGTATTTAGGAAAGCTATCCACAATTGAAAAAATGTAGCGGTCGCTTTTTGATGTCATGTCTAATGAGCCCAGATGATCCACATGAAGCGTTGAAAGGGGAGTATCTCCTTTGTTTATAGCGTGCAAGAAGTCGTCCAGCACCCCAATTTCTGATTATGTGTGATTCACTCGATACAGTTGGAAATAGTCTGCTTTACTTTCTTCTCAAGGTGGGAAATGTGGAAATCCTGCTGGATTGCATGCATAGTCTTTTGCGTTCCCATGCGTCCAAAGTTATTCGAACTTGTTATAATCTCTTTCTCCATGCATTTTGGTACAGCTAAAAGTTCTTGCCCACTTACTTGCTTATAGATTAAGTTGTTTCTGATTATATAATCGGCATACGGTCCATGCTTCAAAATTTCCCGAACAGCCATTAAATGTTCATCATTTTGTTGGGCTCTCTTGATCTGCGTGTTAACTTCGGATGACACGATCATTATAGGGAAACGACTAAGGCTGTCGACATGTTGCATTCTAGTTCCTGCGCGATGCTCCACGTTGAAGGTAAAGTCTTGAAAGTACATCAACCACGGCGTAACTTCTCGAGGGACATCTTTTTTTGAGATTGTCTGCCTGAAAGCTGCACAATCCGTTACCAGGTCAAACTCAATACCCAGCAAATAATGGCGAAGACTCTTTGTTGCTAGGAAAGCTGCCTTTACCTCAAGCACGTAACTGGTGGCTTTTTCATCTTGTGGTGTGGTTTTCTTACTCCAGTAAAAAGCGAGGTGCCACTTCCCAGTATGTTGTTGCAGCAGCGTTCCACCGAAGCCATGTTTTAAAGCATCTACGTGTAAATGAGTTTTGGCGCCTTGACTCCAAACCTTCAGGACTGGCTATCCTATAAATGCTGCTTTTAATCGATCAACGGCTTGTTTCTGTTATCCTTCTATTTTGAAAACGGCATTCTTTTTTAGCAGCTGTGTTAAGGGTTTAGCAATAAAGGCGTAATCCTTAACAAACTTGCGAAAATTCCCTGTTAGGCGGAGGAATGCCTGTATACCTCTTATGTTGACCGGTATAGGAAAGTTTTTGACTGCCTTGATTTTCTCTTTTCCTCGCCATATCTGCCCATTTTCTATTTCGTACCCAAGAAAATTGATACGCTGTTTTAGAAAGTGGAATTTAGACCACTTTATACTGCTGGGCCTGCTTCAAGTCGCGTTCCATGTTGCTTAGACATTCATCGGCTGTTTGTCCAAAAACAATAATGTCATCGATGTACATTTCCATAATACTTGCATTTATCAGCTGTTGAAATTTATATGTGACATACCTTACAAAAACTGCGGGAGGATTGCAATACCCGAATGGTGCTCTGTTGAATTCGAATAGACCCTCTTTGGTCACGAATGCAGTGTATTTTCGGCTGGCTTCATCAATTTCGACATGGAAAAATCCATTTTTGAGATCGAAGACTGAAAAATATTTCGCATTTTGCATCTTGTCAAGCACTTCGTCTATGAGTGGAACTGGGAAGCGATCTTTAAGAACTTTGGTGTTTAATATACGGTAATCTATGCACAGTCTGTATGTCTTATCCTTCTTCTTGGCTAGCACAACTTTACTAGCAACATCTGAACATGACTCTCTTACAATTCCCAGCTGCAGCCATTCCTCCACCTGTTTGCGAATTATTTCCCCTTCTGCTGCTAAAGATCGGCTTGGATGTTCTCTAAAAGCTATGTTGGTGCAATTAGGGATGATTGTCATCTTTACAGGGCAGGTTAGCTTCACGTCAGACGGCTGGTAGTCATCAACCATTTGCTTGACTGCTGTTTTGTATTCGCCTGGAACGTCTAGCTCTAATTCATGACTCAACACATTGTAAATATTATGGTCATTCTCGTCAACGGTGTCATCTCCTCGTTTGAAAGCGTATTTTCGATTCTCCAGCACAACAGTAAACTTTTTTAAGAAGTCGGGAACGATGAGAAACCTATGTAGCGTTTGCATTCCATCTACCTCCACGTCGACATTCAGTGCACCCAGCACGGAGGTTGCAATGTTTCCGAGCCCGTACAGTTTTGCAAAACTTCTATGCACGGGGATTTCAGCGAACTTATCCTTGTAGGTCCTCATACGCATAAGCGACACATCAGCTCAAGAGTCTACTAGGCATGCCACACTCTTTTTGTTGATCGCTAGTACTTTCTCCCTTACACCGATAATTGGCTTTTCACCTGGACAATTCCTTGAAGTATGCCCACCTCCGTTGCATTTAAAGCATTTCATCTCCTCTTTACATTCGGCTCTCATATGCTCAGTTGAGCCGCAATTGAAGCATTGCCTCTGGCTCTGATTTTGTTTCTGATCGAAACGCTTTGCTACTTTTCCTGCTTTACCTAGCTCATTCTGATTCACTGCTTGCTTGTGCTGTATATTGGATTTCGTCATCATTTCGATCGTTTCAAATCGGCTTCGTATCTCCTTGAAAGTTGTCGCACTGTATAGAGGGTATTTGAGATCGTCACGAAGCTTTAATCCATCTGCGATATATCGGATCACCGACTCATCCTCCACAATTCCAAGAGCTGCTATCTTACGCATATGCAAAACATATTCGTGGAAATTCTCGTTGTCGTTTTTCTTTCGCTCTCGAAGCTGCTTGTGTACTTCAACACTGGTCAGCGTCTTGTCAAATTCGTCCAAAAGTACTTCGCATAGGGTATCATAGTCCGAAACAGTGGTGGACTCCAGGAATAACATTGCAGTTCCCTTCATTTTCATACGAGTGTTCACATATTTTTGCTTCAACGTTAGCTCGTAGGCACTGGCGTTTTCGTTGAAACATTTAAGCCACTGTCTAATTGTAATTGATACTCCATCAAAATCGTGGACAACTTTAGAGAAGCTCTCAATTGGAACAACGGTCCTGCTTGAATCACTTTGCCAAATTTTTATAGCAAGCAGTTTTAGCACTTCGCTCAACTCGTTGCTGTTGGTGTAGACTTCTTCGCGACAACAGATTTTTCACTTGCTCGACGGTTGAGCCCCCATGTAAGATAATTGGATATTATCTATAGTTTATTAATAAGGTTTAGGAATATAATAGTTTGTACACATAAGAGTTACATAAGTTTTGATGTTGATTTACGCGACTTTTCGACTGATTTTGCGACTGAAATTACTACTTTTCGACCAACGATTTCTTTTCACAACTTCTCTGTATCTTGATTCTGCTGACGGTGATGGATCTAAAATGATATTCGATATCATTTTAGAACGCAGCGTGGTAAGGACTGCCCACCTATGTCCAATCCACCAGCTCACATGTATATGTAATAATATTAATGCGAAACACTGAGTTCAATATGTGAACATACTATACCTCCCCTTCCTTATCAAAATAACGTAATGATATGGAGTTATTGTCTTAGTATATTAATTTGTATATAAGAATCTATATATATATAAATTTATGCATTTCAGTTAGTAATGTTTTTTTTTGCTTAATTATGTTTTTACTATGTATGGCCATATTTGAAATATTTGTAAGAGTAATGAACTGATTATGAAATAAAAGTTTTTAGTTTATCTCTATGTACTGTTTGCTTCTTATTTTTATACCCGTTACTCGTAGAGTAAAAGGGTATACTGGATACGTCGGAAAGTATGTAACAGGCCGAAGGAAGCGTATCCGACCCCATAAAGTATATATATTCTTTATCAGGATCACTAGCCGAGTCGATCTAGCCATGTCCGTCTGTCCGTCTGACCGTCTGTTCGTCTGTTCGTCTGTCCGTCTGTCCGTATGAACGCTAAGATCTCGGAAATTATAAGAGCTACAATACTGGGATTAGGCATGCAGATTCCTGAGATTCCTGCGCAGCGCAAGTTTGTTTCAGAAGAGTGCTACGCCCACTCTAACGCCCACAAACCGCCCAAAACTGTGGCTCCTACAGTTTTGATTCTTATCAATACTTATCGATTGACCCAAAAAGAAGTTAGCCACGCCCACTTTAACGCCCACAAACTTCAAAAAATCGTAAATATGAACGTGGATATCTCGAAAACTATAAAAGACAGAGAACTGGGATCTCAGATTTAGATTCCTTAGCCTTGTACGCAAAAAAAAAATTTGCCACGCCCACTCTAACGCCCATAACGCTTAAATCTGTCTACCGCCGGTAGGTGGCGCATTCCAATCTTGCTTTGCTGCTTGCATATCTCCATTTCTCTTTGGTCCCTTTAGCTGAGTAACGGGTATCTGATAGTCGATGTACTCGACTATAGCGTTCTTCCTTGTTATTGTTTGAAATTATTATATTTTCGATATCTTCTAAACTTTCTACAGTATATGTTCAAGTATATTTAGAATCTAGCTTATGTCCTGTTTCATTTTTCAAGAAAACTTTATCTTCTATAGATATATCTATATCATTAGCCATAAGGTCATAAAATTCTTTGTTTTTCCTCTTATTTTCCTCTATCATACTTCTAGCTCTTTTATGTACTATTTCTAATCTATATTTACTCTCTCTAGCATAATCATCTATGTTATATATAGGCTCTTTGTTTTTATGGTATCAAATTGTTTTGGCAAATTTGATGTTTTGCCAAAAACTTACTCATATGGACAGTAATCATGTGCCATTGAGGGTGTAATGTTGAAGCAGTATACGAAATATTTTAACCATACGTCCCAATCATTTTTATCAATCGATATGTATGAGCGTATGTATTCGTTAAATGTTCTGTGACTTCTTTCTACTGTACCAACTGTCTGGTGGTGGTGTGCTGTAGATATTATATTTTTAATTTTTAAATATTTGCACAAGTCGTTTATGATTTAATTTTTATATTCGGTTCCCATGTCCGAAATAAACGTCTTTATTGGACCGTACCTTAATATAAAAGATTCGAAAATAGCTTTTGCGACAGTGTTTGCACTTTTATTGGCAATTGGAATGGCAACTAAATATTTTGTTAGATCACATATAAGTGTGACTGCATATTCGTTACCATAATCTGATTTTGGTAGCGGACCAATTGTGTCTCCTATCACTGTCGAAAGCATTTATTGGAATGTCTGTGATTGTCATAGGAGTCTTTGTATGTGCTGTCACTTTTGATTTTTGACATTTTCTTATGTACTTAGTAATATATCGGGTCATACCTTTCCAATAATAATATCTTTTGACGTTGGCCAAGGTTTTAGTTATGCCAGTGTGACCTCCTTGTACTGGATCGTTATGAAATGTAGACAGTATAGCTTCTTTTTCTTTATCATTATATATTACGGTCACCGGGTTGAGTAGCGCTACTCTCAATGATTTCAGTGTCTTATTGCCCATTTTTTTAAAATCATCTATTGAAACTTGTTCAAAGATATTTTCCCACGGTGCCACTTTTAGTTGGCTGATTTTATATATACCGGCTTGCATTTCAAGCCTTTGGAAGAACTGACCTAACTAAAGAATTGCATTGGTAAATAAATCGCTAACATTATATCTTGCAGTAATTTGTTTTCCATGTTTGAAGAAACAGGTGATATTATTTACGTGCAAGGTCACTACTTTACGTACTTCGTCATTATTGATGACTCCGTATATGTTGGGCTTTGAAGCTTTTTCTATAGATTGCCTGGGCAACTCTATTTCTTTTTCTCCTGCGCAGGATTTCTGTCTACTTGATATCTTGTAGTGAGTTTATTTATATTTCTGGTAATGTCTTTTAGCTCTTCGATGGTTATTCTCGATAACGCATCTGCTACGTAATTATCTTTATCCTTTAGATACTCTACAGTGAAGTCGATCTCTTCTAATTCAAGCCTTATTCGCGTGAGTTTGGAACTCGGATTTATCATGGAAAATAGGTACGTAAGTGGTCTGTGATCTGTTTTGACAGTGAATTGTCTACCATAAATATATGGTCTGAAGTGTGTTATTGCCCAATGAATTGCTGTAAGTTCTTGTTCCGTTGTACTTTTTTCACTTTCACCCTTTGCGTATGCAACTGGGAGTTGAAGTCCATTTTTCTTTTAAGTTAAAACTGCTACACAAGCTTGCTTACTAGCATCTGTTAATATGTAAAATTCTTTAGTGAAATCTGGGTATTGTAACAATGTCGGTTCTATTAAAGCCGATTTAAGATGTTCGAGCGCATGCTGGCAGTCAGCTGTCCATTCAAATTTTAAATTTTTTGCATAACTTAGTTATGTGACGAGAATAGTCGGCAAAGTTTTTAATAAAACGTCTGTAATAATTACAGAATGCAACAAATCTTCTAGCGCTGTCCGCATCGTGTGGGACTGGATAATTTTTTATGACGTCGTATTTTTTGTCGTCGGGCTAGATTCCTTTATCAGTGCATTTATGTCCTAGAAAAGTGGCTTCATGCATAAAAAATGAGCATTTTTCAGGATGTAACTTCAGGTTGTATTTCCTACAATTCTCAAAAACATCAGATACGTTTTTAAGCATATGTTTTTCGGAACAGCCAATGACTATTAGATCATCCATGTAAAGAAATGCTTGAGAAGGATCTAGTCCAAGGAATGCTATAGTCATCATCCTCCTCATCATCCTTTGGCGCTATTTTTTAGCCGAATGGTAATCACGTGAAGCGATACGAACCATTGCTTGTCGAGAAGGTCGTTATATCTCTAGAGCAGGGGTCGGCAGCGACCTATCTAGTGAGCATAGGGAAGTGTTCTGCCCATCCTCTGCTCGCTCACGTATAACGTAGACGTTCGTATGTCTTCGGCATGGGTCTTCGGGTCTTTTTTTTCTCAGCTTTGGCGCGCTTGATAGCTCCTGTGGCAGAGAATTTTAGTGCAAAACAGAGAAACGTCAGGCTTCAGCGCGCTGCGCGCCAACTTCGTTTTTTTTACACTCACACTAATGCAAGGCAAACTTGTGATGGTATGTGTGTGCCGACCGCTGCTCTAGAACTTTTTTCAAGCTTGATTTGGTGAAAGCCTGACATTAAGTGGAGACATGAAAAATATTTTGCTCTGCCTAGTTGGTCTAAAATGTCATCAATTCTAGGTAGAGGGAACTTATCAGACAATTGTTTTTTATTGATTTGACGATAGTCAATTATTAATCGCCATTTCTTTTTATCTGAGCCCGGGATGGCCTTTTTCGGAACTAATACGAGTGGGCTGTTATATGCAGATACAGATGGTTCCACAATTTTATCTTTTATTAATTTTTGTACCTGGGTTTGAATTTCATCTTTTTGAATGTGAGGACTTCTGTAGTTTTTGATATAAACCGGTTTTTCATCCTTCAATCTCAGCTTTTGTCTATAAAAATTATTTGTACTTAACGATTCGGCTTCCAATCCGAATACATCGCTATATTGTGTGCATAGGGTTGACAGTTGTGTCCGGAATTGTGGAAGAAAATTTTTGGAAAGTTGAGATAATACAAACTTTTCTCTATTTTCTTTGCTTGATTGAACTACGATGTAGTTCGAACGTGATTCATAATTTAATTTATTAGTGCTAACTACTTTATCTGTATTTGTTGTGTTAAGTAGTCTAATGAATGAATTTTCATTGGATGCTATGGTACTTGCTATGTACATACCATGCTCAATCAACACACTGTCTTCAATTGAATCTATTTTAATTTTTCGGACAACTTGGGATCTTGCTGGCCGAATTATGGAGTTATTGCCAGAACTGTATTTTATCGGAACATAAATTGGGAATTTTAAGTTATTTGGTCTAATTATAAGCCAATCTTCGGATGGCTTGAAGTCTAACTGACAGTTGTATTTTTTGATAAAGTCGATTCCTAATATTCCATCACAGGGAATGGCGAATTGTAAATTTACAATATGAAAATTATGTGGGATTATATATTAAGAAGTCTGTATCTCAATGGATATTTGTCCTATAGATCTTGTAATTTCTTGACTGATTCCTTGTATGTTTATTACATAGTCGGATTGAATGTTAGGAAAAACATCTCAATTTTCTTTGAGTATAGATATGTCTGCACCAGTGTCTACTAAAAATACAAGTTCTTTTCCGGTTGCGACATTTTTGAAAGTTACAAATATATTTTGGCAATTATCGATTTAGCGTCGCTTGTGAACAGATGTGTTTACTTTTGTGCTCTGAGTTTTTGTCTTTTTCGGTGATTTTTTGCGAGTTTCTTGTGTTTGTTTTTTAACAAAGCTTAGCCTAATAGTTGTGTTAGTGTTTTTGACTTGATCCCCCATTAAACGGGTATGTGGTTATAGATATTTTAACATTTCTATTAGATTTGTTTAATCTCCTAGCTTTGTTAGTGTAATTTTACACTCACTAATCTTGCTAAAACTCTTTTATTCCCACTCTCTCTCCCGCTCTATATTACAACTGTAATTTAAACTCTCTTGGAACCTGCCGATTTTCTGGTAGATTTTTGGAGTGCTTTTCTCTTATTCTCTCTCTCTTGCTTGCTTTACATTGTAACTGTTCGTGCGTAAAGTTGTCAGTGTCCCACAAGCAACGCTCAGTCGATAGAAGATTTATTCTCTCGTGCTCTCTTACATTTAAACTAAAACGCGATCTCGCGCTCTTATTTTTTTTCGTGTTTTGTGCCTTTGTGGTTTTGGAATTTGATCCCAGTGCCAAATTTACTTAAGGTATTTTTCATATTTTATTTTATTTTTATTTCATCTCCTAAAATGGCTCTTGTCTGCTGTAAGAAAAATTGTACTCTTTCGGCTTCGACTAAAGACCCTTTTATTTTCTGCTGGCTCTGCGAATCGATGATGCACGTTAAATGCGCATGATTTACTGGCAGAGTCAAAGACTTCATTGATCTGAATTCTGGTCTCATGTGGTCATGTGGATCCTGCAAGGAAATGGTAGTTGAGATGAGCGGCCTTATGAAGCAGACTCGAGACAGCCTTTTGAATCTCTCAGGTGCTTTTAAACAGCTCAATGAGGGGTTTAATTCCGTTTGTGCCCAATTTAATAATAAAAAATTACTAACTGTGTCGCCTAAACGCAAAAAAGCCAGCTTAGCGGCAGTTAACACGGTCACGGTATCCTCCCCTAATCCGAACTTGGTAGCTGCAGCAGTTTCTGTCGACACTGGGGTAAGCGAACCAACTGCGCCTAGGGATACAGCTGATTCAGGTGGAGTCACTGTTTCTCGAAGTCTGGTGGTAAAAAAATCTTCAGTGCCGGCTACGGTGCCGACCGTACCTATAGGTACAGTAGGAACCGATTCTGGCTCTCAGCTTAGTGTGGTTCAATCTGCTGCTGGGGGACGTAAGAAACTGTCAGTTGTTCCTCATAGGAAGCAATTATTTGTTTCTAGATTCACCCCAGATACTACATCTGAGGATGTTTTGGAATTTATACGTGAAAAATTCCCATCCGAGAATATTTCAGTTGAACAATTTCGATTTTCATAGGCTCGTAGTATATCCTCTTTTAAAATATTTGCACCGCCTGATGTGTTTAAGGTACTACTTTCTGAAAGCTTTTGGCTTAATGATGATTTAGTAATAAAAGAATTTGTTCCCAATAAACCGAGAACAAATAACAGACCCTCCACTGCGCCAAAAAACTAAAAAGTTTATTTTTGGCTTATCAAAATGTTAGGGGACTAAATATGAAGCTACCCAAGCTTTATGCTGACTCCTCTGCATTTACTGCAGATATTTTGGCTTTTACGGAAACTTGGCTGAAACCAGAGATATCTGACTCTGAAGTTCTGTCAAATAACTTTAATGCCTATAGGACCGATCGCTCCTCACGTAGGGGAGGCGGTGTGCTAATTGCCGTTACCACTAGCCTCACATCTAAAAAAATTTACTTTGATACCCATAACGAAATTGAATTTGTTAGTGTGAAAGTTTCCTTGCAATCCATATCTATTTTTGTAACATGTTCCTATATTCCACCTGGCTCTGATTTAATAATTTATGAGCACCATCTGTCTGCCATAAAATCTGTTCTATCCCTTCTTTCTAACAGAGACCTTTTGATTGTTTTGGGTGACTTTAATCTCCCTGATATCTCTTGGTCTTCTCCTACTGACTCACTTGTCGCTATACCTCTATCCGCCCATGATTTTGTAGATGGTTTTCTAGAATTATCGTTACAGCAAGTAAGCTTTATACGGAATTCATTAAATAGACAACTAGATGTCGTGTTTGTTTCAGACCCGTCTGAAGTCACGGTATCTAGAATTGACGCTCTTGTTGTACCTGAAGACCGATATCATCCAACAATGGAATTGACAATCTGCCTCCCATGCGTCGATACCCTCTCTCCTTTAGTTCCTCAAACTAAAATGAGATGTTTTCGAAAATGTGACTATAAAAAACTTATCGATATGATTTCTCAATATAATTGGACAGACTTGTACAATTGTATGGATATTGAAAGTGCCACTGAACTCTTCTATATAGTGTTAAATACTTTTTTAATGAATGCGATAGGCTTCCTTCAAAGCTAAACAGGCCTCCTTGGTTTACCAATGCGCTTCAAAGACTTAAAAACCTTAAAACAAACACCTATAAAAAGTATAAAAAATCGGGTAAGCCATCTGATTTTTCGAAATATGTGGTGGCTCGATCGGACTTTAATGTTCTCAATAGTCATTGCTATTCTATGTATTTAAGTCGATGTAAATTTGAATTTTCAAATGATCCGAAGCAGTTTTATAACTTTGTCAATGCCAAGCGTAAGTCGTCAGCATTGCCTTCATCGGTACGTTTTAAATCAATGGAGGCATCGACGGATTCTGAAATTGCTGATTTATTTGCCGAGTTTTTCCAAACTACTTATAGTTCGGCTGCTTGGTCAAATTCTAACTACCCTAATCCCTTAAATAAGGCAAATTGTATCTTTACCCCTGAAATTACGGAAATTTCTCTCGTAAGAGACTTAGAAAAAACAACGCCAACTTATTCTCCCGGTCCTGATGGACTCCCCGGGTGTGTGCTTAAGTTTTGTGCGTCAACCATATGTAAACCGATTCTTAAACTTTTTAATTTGTCTATTTCATCGTCAGTTTTTCCTACTATCTGGAAGGACTCTTTTATCATTCCACTTCACAAAAAGGGTGCGAAGGCGGATGCCCAGAATTACAGAGGTATTTCTAAATTGTCGGCAATTCCTAAAGCATTTGAACGTATTATTACTTCTCATTTGCAACATTTATGTTCCTCGCTAATATCACCGTGTCAGCATGGTTTTGTTAAGCGAAGATCGACCACCACCAACCTTCTGGAATTGTCATCTATTGTAATAAATGGATTTAAGAATAAAATGCAGACTGACGTTATATACACAGATTTTAGTAAGGCCTTTGACTCTGTCAACCACTCTCTTCTCTTATTTAAATTAAATCAGCTTGGGTTTCCACGTAATCTATTAACTTGGATTTCAAGTTATTTGAATGGTAGGACTCAGAGGGTTATATTCAAGAACTCTGCCTCAAAACTGATCTATGTGACATCTGGAGTGCCTCAGGGTAGTCATTTGGGCCCTTTGCTGTTTACTTTGTTTATTAACGATCTTCCCTCTATCATAACACACTCTCGTGTACTAATGTATGCTGATGATGTTAAGCTTTGTTTATCACATAATGATATAGCGTCGGGTTTCAACTTACAGTCAGATATTGATTGTTTTCAGGGATGGTGTGAGTATAACCTTTTAAATTTGAACTGCCTTAAATGCAACGTTATGACTTTTCATAGGGGTACTCCTACTTTTGTTAGTTACTCTCTTCAAAATACGCCACTCGACCGCATATATTCAGTTAATGACTTAGGCGTTCTTCTGGACCCAAAACTTAAATTTGACTGCCACATAATGTCCACTGTCAGCAAGGCCATGAGTGTTCTTGGGTTTATAAAGCGTTGGTCAAAAGAATTTGATGACCCTTATACAACCAAATTATTATTTACCTCCCTTGTCCGTCCTATTTTGGAATATTGTTCTTCGGTTTGGAGTCCACAATATCAAGTGCACATTGACCGTATTGAGTCGGTACAAAAAATATTTCTTCTTTTTGCCCTTCGTAGTTTGAACTGGGATCAAAACGTAAGGCTACCTTCCTATCAGAGTAGATTACTATTGCTTAATTTACCTACACTTGTAAATCTAAGAACAATGCTTGGTACTATTTTTATGCAAAATCTTATTAGAGTGATATTGATTCTGTAGAACTTGTAAACCGCCTAACTTTCAATGTCCCTGCTAGACTAACACGAAATTATTATCCCCTAAATTTGCCACGATGTACATCAAATTTTTGTCTGCACGAGCCCCTTCGCGTTCTATGTAATAATTATAACAATCTTTACCATTTAATTTGCACATTATCTTCTATCCCGGTATTAAAAACTAATATTTTAACTCATTTGCTTCATTCTTAGTTGCTTCTTTTATTTTCATTTGTGTCCCGTCTCTATTTGTTTTTTGTATCTTCCTCGCGAACTCGCATTTTTGCCCAAATTTATAGAAGGGCCCCGCGCGTAACAAGCACGTGCTTGGTGTCGTTGGGCCACTTGTTTGTACTGCTCGTAGTGCATCAACGTCCATCATATATATATATATATATATATTGATTGTGTGAATTTTTGTGGTTCCTCTTGCTCGGTTTGCTAAAGGTTGTTGGGACTTTCCCGAAACGTTTTGGGCTACCCTAACATTATTGTTATTATTATTGTTATAGTAATAACCCCTATTTTGGTGGTTATTTCCTCTATAACTTCCTCTATTTTGGCTTCGTCCTCTATTATTGTTATAGTAACCACGGTTACTATTATTGTTGTTATAAGAGCGGAAATTAACTTTTCCGCGGTAATTTCCACGGTTACTTCTATTGTAAAACAGGACCGTGTTTGATTGGCCTGTTGCATCTGTACAACTGTTTACGAATTTTGACATGGCATCATCCAATGTGTTGAATGTGCCAGCCTCCATGATAAGTTTAATCTTATCGATTGTACAGTTTTGGTCATTGCTTTGACGGCATGTATTTTGCTGTACTGAGTGGCTAATTCTGTGGACAGTCCGTCATTTATGTAGGCTCCTTCTAGTGCCCTTGCCAATTTCTCTACTTCTTGAACGTATTGATTGGCTGTTTTCTGTCTCTGTTGGATATTCGATAGTTTTTCTTTTAGCCTAGTCTTGATCAGATTAACTGCTAAAGCTTCATGTGATTCCTTCAGGGAGTTTACCAAATTTAAGGAATCTAAGAAACTTTTTAAATTTTCTGTCTTACTATTATACTCTGGTATGAGTGATGAGGCTAATTTTAGGAATTCAATTGGTGTGATAGCCATTTCTTCTTGTTCCGGTATTATGACTGGTTTATTCTCAACAGTAATACAATTAGATTTAGATTCTAGCCCATTTTCTTCTTTTGGCTCAGGTAATGTGATTACGGCAGGTGTTGTTAAGTCATTTATATTTTTCTCGTCTATATTTTCTTCTTCTTCTTCTGAATCTATTTTTTCAGTAGTATCGGTATCTGACTCTAGTTGTTGACTAGGTTCAGCCGTCAGTGGGGTATTAAGAACAGTGGGAATAGATATATCCAAATCGTATTTTTCTTTGACAGAAATAAGATTGGATCTTATCCGTAGGAATAATTTTGAGGCATATGACCAGTGTGACTGGTTTAGTTTTTCTCTGTTATTATGTACTAGCGTTCGTGCTTCATTAAAGCATTCTACTAGTATTTTAGCGTGTTTGTTTATGGTGTCTTCTTGTATATTTATGTTTTGATTTAGGCATTTAAAGGATTTGTCAAACGTAATTTTTACTTCTGTCAGCCTATCCTTTATTTCTTTCCATTCCATGCTGCTTTTGTCACTATTACATTACCAAGAAACGGATCTTAATTTACTTCCGAAAAATTTTTACAATTTGGTACTGTACTCAGAATAATTCCTTTTTGTGTTGCAGTGCAATGGATCAATGGTGAAAATTTTAGGTTATATCTTTTAATGTATTCTTTTTCGAGCTCATTGATTGACATTGGTGAGTTGTGCAATTGAAGTATGGCTTGCACTCGCTCAGAAAATTCGGGGTCCTTTCCAAAGGTTTCCCTTATCGCTTTATTTGTTGGCATAATTAAAATATTTTTAGCGAGGTTTGTGTTTATTGTTCACCTATTTTTCCATTCGTACCTATCCATCTATTTGCATAGGAAATTACAGGGGCTCTATTATCTTTTGATATATCAAAATTACCCTATTCTCTATTCTCAAAATCTAGTTCTTTTTTTTGTGTTCTTTTACGATCATGTTTTTTTTAAATTTGTATTTATTATCTTTATTTTTATTTTATTAATTTCATTATTCAGAAACTATGTTTCTTAGACAATCAATTCATATCTCATTACTTAGACCATTATTTTGAAAAAGTTTTGTTTTCAATTTATATATATTTCTTTCAAAATTTTTGAATATATAATTTTATTATAAGTATCATAATGTTGTGCGTACGCATTAAGATCTTATCTAGATCGTTTGCTTGGCTTAGGGCCCTTTTTGTTATACACCTGTTGTGTAATAGGTTTGCTTTATAAAGTATATATCCGCACAAAATTATGACAATTATCAATAACAATATATTTGTTAAATGGAGATCGATATTTGACGATTCTATTTTATTAATCACGTTTGCAGTGGAGTCCACTGTTTTCGGATCGATCAATCGCATTTTGTTTATATAACTTATCTCATTACTTTCATCGAATTTACTTATACTATTATCTTTCATTAGAAATTTATTTTTTATTTTTAATTTAATTAAATTTTTTGAGTTATTGTTTTGATTTTTTTTTTTGATTCAGAAATATATCTCTTTTACAGTTCTCTGCCTATTTGTTCGTATAGCTTTACGGGCTATACTGCTGTTGGGCAGAAAGGGTTCCGCTCAATTTGACATATTTTTATTATAATAACATATATTAACTTAAATTTGTTTTGATCTTTATTTTTTTTAAATCCGTTTTTCTTCAGACCCTCTATTGCATCAGCTGGGCGTCGCCGGGGTTGGCACGCTGATGCTCCATCGACGGCGTAGGGGTTTTGGCCTGCCCCCACACTTGTATTTTCTGGTGCTGCTGTCCGGGGCCTCTGGGCTCAGGCGGTACCGGTGCTGGTCATATCACAGGTTTATTGGCAAGTTGATTTGGAGCAATTAGATCTGGACCAGTTGTCCAAGGCAATCGGCTGGTCGTTAAGGCACTTGATTTGGGGATGGATGTTTTAATATTATTCGTTCTTTAATGATTTTCATTTTTGCTGAGTGAGTTGTGAAATGGAGCGCTTGATTTTGAGACTTGATTTTAAATGATCAAGCTCAGCTTGTAATTTTTGGTCTGGTCGACACCTCCGCGTCTACCCCATCACTCAAAAAATCTGATGACCAAACGGAAATCAACATGATCGGAACGACGACAAAAAGTCTGAGTGAGTGACTTTTTGTCGTCGTTCCGATCATGTTGATTTCCGTTTGGTCATCAGATTTTTTTCAATTTACTGGGTTGTCCTTCGTCCTGCGATCTTATGAGGTCCTGCAATCTTCTGAGGTCCTGCAATCTTCGGATTGCATGACACGGTCGCCATGTGATAGTTATTGTCCCAATTGTAATATGTTGTCCCAATTAAGATTGTACGCCAACCTTTTAGTTAGAGTTATCTTTATTTAATGAATTCTTAACTCTACTACAATTCTTTGTACAGCTACTGAGAGTGTAGCTGCGCCGCCAGAGACGCTGGCGGAGCAGCGTTCAATGCTTATGTATAGATGTATGTATTAGTAGCCGCTGGCGAAGAGTCGCCGCGGCGGAGGGGAGGTCTTATGTTCACTTGGCGACAGAGCGGTCGCGCATGTCAAATATGCAGACTCAGCACTGTTCAGTCCCAGCCCAGTCCCAGTGCACTAAACGGCGATCATATTACCGGGCACTTGAAGAACTGTTTGGGACTTGTATTTGTGGCTTACTTATTGTGGCCAAGGTCTACAATGTATATGTAATAATATTAATGCGAAACACTGAGTACAGTGTGCATTCAATATGTGAACATACTACACATGAAAGATGCAAAATCACCATGAACCAGGGTAGGGGGCGCCTCGATAGGCAGTCGATTGGCACTGGATGATAGTGCGTATCGGTGCCCAGTGGGAACAAATGGAGGATCGGGGCGGGGGATTTGAAGTTGCTACGAGGAGGACGATCAGCGCTGTAGAAACTCAATGGAGGTAAAAGCGTCGAGGGAGCATCGAGGGAGCAACGAGGGAGCGCCGGGGGATCGACAGGAGCATCGAAGGCTAGGATATGCAAGGAAACGCCGGAGAGTAGGATCGAGCTTTTAAATGTTTCCCAAAGTAAGAGGGGAATTTGAGGAGTTGAATAACTCCCCACAAATCCCAGCAGCAGCAACAACAGATGGCCGGCCGCTTACCAGATACGCGGCGAATTCGCCTAGTTTGGAGACCAAGGTTGGAGAAGAAGAGAGTTTGGAGACTAATGTGGGGGAATAAGATAGTTTGGAGACCAAGGATGGAGAATGAGACAGTTTGGAGACCAAGGTGCGGTGAATGAGTGAGTGGAGACTTGGCGGGCAGAGCGAGAGTGCCGTGTGCAAAAGGGAAAAATGGAACTCCACCGGACTTTGGACTTTGCCGTGAACCTTAGACCGGTAGAAGAAGTTCCACATCTCGGCAGCGGAGCGGGACACAGGCGTGCCACATGCATCACGGGAACCAGCGGGACGGCAGCATTAGGCAGAACTTCTGTTGGAAGCTGTTCGTAAAGGACAAGTGGGTCAAACAGGAGCCACAACAATTCAAGTCGCGGAAAAGTAGAACCGTGAGACCCTACAAGGAGCAAGATCGCTACGTCGAGACGTTCGGGACTGGGATACCAGGAATCTCCGAACTGAGACACAGGTAGCTGAGGTCCAGAGGGCATCACACGGCTAGGTCAAGGACATCTGTTTATCCCTGTCAGCTAAGTCGCGGCGTAACGCCTGGAGAGTCGGTAAGAGTTTGAGCGGTGAAGGCCTACGACTAGAAATCGTGAGTTCGGGGAGAAGCCTATCTAAACCAAGTGTACCTCGCCCCAAGCACTAGTGGGGTCCCGGATCGGCGTATGCCCGAAGCCCCGAGTACCAGAAGCCACGCTACGTCCAGCCACGCAGTCAGCACAGCCAGAAGCAATGCGCAGGACATTGTCAGCAGCAAGCACGACAGCCACGCAAGACAGATCGAGCTACGCGGAAACGTCCCAAACAATAAGCAAAAGCGTGAGGCTAGAGTGGTACGTTCGTTTACACTAGGCGTAGAAGCGAAGTGAAGCGCGAGGCAGCTTCCTAGCGTTTAGCCTTGACTGTCCGCGCGATCTGAGCAGAAACCCCAGTGGGACCATCCGGGACAGAACGAGGGACAGGAAGGAAGTGTGTCGAGTCGACGCGTCGCGGACGAGCAGCGATCGAGCATCTTCAGGGAGCTTCAAGGATCTTCAGGGAGCTACAGCACTGGAGCATCGAGTCAACGAGGCGAGAGGTCATCAAGACAACCAGGGCCGTTGAAGATACCTATGCCCACAAGTGGCGATATCAAGGCATCCGAGCTACCAAGTCGTTTGGAATAATATACCCGCAATAAACCCTCTATGCCCCATGAATTCTGTGCTTTCTCACTGAGCTACTGGGCGGTCACGTTTATATAAATTTCACGGGACGAACACACAATCTACTGAGCTAGCCGCACGAATCTCGTAGCGAGCAGTCCACAAAAATCAGTTCGTTAAAAGGTCCCACAACTCTCAAGATGAGGATGAATTCCAAAATTTTAAAACATCAGAATCTTACTCAAATTCAAACCCGTACTTTTTCTCAGAATATAACAAAGGGGGTAGATTTCAATATAATACCTTTCAAAACAGATATAATAGCAAATAACAGAGACAGAGTAAGACTTTGAGTAGAACATTTTTGGACAACAGCCTCGGAAGTAACACCACAGTTATAAAAATTAAAATTTATAATAGTCATGCCCTCACTATCGCTTAATTTTCGGGACCGGTGCTGCTAGCACGTCAAGGACTAACAATCCATTTAGTTTCTTTCGTCACGTGACACAGGCTCGACTGGTGTTCGACTCTCTGCTGTAGGATTTGCTAGTGCTGAACTCGCTGTAATTCTACTTGTTCTTCATAGCGGGTTCCCATATACCTCCTTTTTTCACCAGTCTTAGCTTTAAAGCTTGGTTGTCGGTTGGTTCTCCTATCTCGTTTGACTTAATTATTTGCAACCCCATCTTTTGCCTGTAGTTCGTCTGGGGAATTTTATTTAACTGAATATGATATCAATCGCCGAGAACAAAGTGTGTTTCATTTAGAGAACAAACTTCTACTACTTTTTCAAAGGGCCAGTCGAATGCTGGCCCCAAGTATGCAAGTGCACAAAACTGCGGATCCATGACCCGACACCTTCATTCCGTTTATCAATAACACCCTACTTCTATAAGAATTATATTATATCGTTTCATGACTATAATAACTATATTCTGACTGCTTTCATGACTTTACATGCCGGAAAGAGAATATAAAAGGATCAGAAGATGTAGTCAACATATGGAAGAAATCTTTATTTTCCCTCATTGTTGATGTGCAAAATGAATTTTTTTACAACTTCTTCAAAGCAATAAATTTATTTTTTTATGTTGTTAAACAAGCTATAACTTTTGTGAATCTAGATTAAGTCCATATTTCTGCACTTAAAGAGCTTTGTCGCCCGCTTAAAATATAATGGATCGTGAAAATGCCCTCTCAACGGTCTCCTGAGTCGACCATGCATTCTGTAGGAGTTCTCTATTTTATCATAGATTTGGACAAGTTTTTTTAGATGCAGGCTTTTCTTTGGAAAACAGGGACTCTTATTTTGCAGCACATTTATCACCGTCGAATAATGGCATTCACCTCAAATAAAATCTTATTAAAGCACTTTATTACAAAATTAGTTTAGTAAAAGTGTGAGATTTTGACAGGCACATTATACTTTGTTAAAACATTTTATAAAAACAGTTTACAATAATAAAATCGAATCAGATCTTCAAACACAAGTAGCTTTACCTGCCTTAGCTCGAATAAACCATATTTGATTTCAGCTAAGATTACATATTTTTTCAAAAACTCATATTCTAGAATTTGTATCTCTGCCAATAAATTATTTTTCTCTCTCTGCTCTCGTACTTTAGTCTAAGGTTCGTCTATATTATAAAGAATTCGCTGTGTACTAATATCATTCCTGCAAGTGGAAAGTCGCTTTGTACGTATCCTTGCTCACGTCAATATAAATCTTCATCCAATCCCAATCCACGTCAATACTAAACAGCAAAGAACTCTTTTAAGTCTAATAATTTTTCCATCATTAAGAATTTACACTTTAATCTCGTACCAACATCCAGACATGGTATGTTTTTCAGCCTTCAATTAATAAACGTCTGCACTTATAAGAGTGTGAGTGGCACCCTGTTGAAACAAACTTGCGCTACGCAAGAAGCTCTCGAATCTCAATGCCAAATCCCTAATTTAGCTAGCCTTTATAGTTTCCGAGATCACAGCGTTCAAACGGACGGACAGACATACGGACAGACGGACAGACGGACATGGCTAGTGTTTGTGCCTAACCGAGGTAGACACTTCTGGGTCAAGCCGCGGGACAAAGGGTAATGAGCACTTATCGCAGGAACGGGGACGCTTTGATGGCAGGACGATCGCGTCGCGGCATTGGTAACGATGGTTACTGCGATGCCGAACCACAGGCGATGCGGGAACTGCGCTGAGGTTGACCTAGCGTGTTAGGGAATTTTGATTATGTTAGCAGTTTGGTTAGCTAGCTGGGCTGACGCTGCAAAGTGTGCTGACTGCATTTGCAGGTCAGTGTGCCGTTGAGCCGGTGAGACAGTGAGACGATGAGTTAGTGAGACCTATAATATGCTGATCAGCAATTCTCATCCGCAGTGGGTGCTACTGAGCGCCTGGTACTGTTCCTTACTTGGCTACTGCTTGATTTGTTGGCTGCTGGTCGTGTTGACCACCCTTGGGTATGAACAGCTAGATCGACTACGCTAGTGATCCTGGTCAAGAATATATACATATTTTATAGTGTCGGAAACGTGTCCCACCCAGATCAATTTCACGCAGCCCAAATAAAACGGATGCTGTAAGCATCCAAACCGATATTGTAAACATCGGAGTCCCAAGCGAGAACTGAGCCCGCTAACGTAAACAAAAGATCCCCAAAGCGAGCCCCGAGTCCGCTAACATAAACAAAAAGATCTCCAAAGCGGTCCCTAAACCCCGCTAATGTAAACACCAATTTCCGGCCAAGATTGAACTTCAAATTTAATTGGCAAATTGCATCATCCTATTTTCCGACTCTCTTCAGTCATTCTCTTTATCAATTTTTGGGGATAAATTCTCGTAAGCCGAGGTTTGATTATTAATCATTGAACTGGAGATCAGGCAGTCCGTTTTTGAGATCCGAATCGACAAGTAGAACAAATCGAGAAAAAGTAAACGAGCAGTGAATAAAATAAGTTCGACCTATTGAAAAATTGTAATAGTGAATAAGTGATTAAAAAAATACAAATAAATTTTTTAAATTAAATCACGAGTGAGAAACTTAATTTGCATGTTCCGTTGCACATAAAAGCGGGGTACTTATAGACATATCCGACTATGCAAATCGTTTATAGTAATATATATTTTAAATTTCACATAATAATAAATAATAATAACAAACTTAGAAATTTTTTAAGAAATAAAAATATTTTAAAACCCACACAAAATATTTTAACTGGTTGTATTTAAGCCTAGCGCATAGCCGGGATTTAAAGGGAGATTGTAAAGGAAGACCTCCTTTCAATTTAAATTAGCAACAATTGAAAAGGTGGTTAAAGATGTATTTAGGTAATATTTTCTAAAAAAAATCATATTTAAAACCTGTATTTATGATACCCATGAACAAAGCATGAATACGACATAAATTAACAGAACTTTACTCTTAAATCTACATTTTTTTAAACGAACCTCTTCAAATGTATGATTTTTTTCAATGGATCGTTTTCGTCTTCTTATTTCCTCAGTCTCATCAATTGGGTCTGTAGGTTCCGTTACTTCAATGGGCAGCATCATAACTCGATGTTCGTCTTCTTTATTCTAAAAAAAAAGAATGAACTTTTTTTCAAAATTTTTTGTTAAATACAATTAAATTATAGCTATTAGCATTTCGTAATGACATAATAATCCCAAACAAACATTTTGCTCAAAGAACGACCACACACCTAATCCTGGATCCGCAAGTGCTCTGAAATAATTACTTACTTATTTATTTATTTATTCTCAGGTTAGAAGGCAATTGACAAATTACCTATAATCAATTATTTTTTCTTATTGCAGCTATAGCTACGGGGGCTTTAAGCTACGTTTATTATATAATAGATGTGGGATGCGGTAGTGGAGAGACAAGGACAACTAGAAGCGGTCTCATCTACTGATCCAATACCTTTCCCTTTCTGTACTCGATATTTCAAGTAATACTCGATATTCCTAAGTAAGTGAGTGAAAAGTGGCAACGCACCGCCATACTCACTCGCTGCCAAAATCTCGCCAAGTACAGTACTATAGCACACGTATATTTTGTAAAACCTAAGTTAACCCGTCGAATGTGAATAAAGCATATCATCATACTATTTAAGTCAGCGTTATCTTTTCTAAAAAGAGGACCCTGCAATTTTTGGGGGCTCAACCGAGATATAGCCTACCATTCGACAGAACTTTCAACTTAGCAAAAACACGTGGAGTGCGGTGTAAGCAGAGAGCTGGTGAAATTGAGCAAATCGGCTAAAGATCTTCAAATCGTCATAAGCAATTTGGCTAGAGTGTGACAAAAAGGCTGGTGTGGAAAGCAGACACAGTTGGTGGCTTTTACAAAGGCAAGAACTTGGAGACCTAGCGTACGAAGTGCTGGAAGGACTAAGAGGCAGCGGATCGTGGCAGCAGATACGGGCTGGAAGCAGTGAAGATTCAGCGAGCAAGATCTTGGCAGCAAACGAAGACATCCAGAAAGTTCCAGTTGAGTTTGGAAGTCTTCATTGTATGTGTGACGCTACAAAGCGAAAAGCGTGGGAAGGAAAAACGTCGACGAACAAAAGCGACATCATTGTGCAAGTGGCTGAACTTTTGGTGGAGTGTTGCCAGAAAGTTTATTTCAAGTCGTTTGTAAAGTAGTGGGGTAACATTGAAATCAAGCAGTTCCAGAGACAGGCTGGTTAATCTATTTACAATTTGCATTTGATACTAGATTTAAGAAAACATTGTTTAATCTTAATATTCTACAGGACAAAGTTGTAAAATGGAGATAAGAGAGATCTTGGCACTGCGAGTTGAAGAGTTGCGTCGGAAGTTGTCGGAGTTGCAATTGGGTACGACTGGATTGAAAGCGGAATTGCAAAATAGGTTGTTAACCTACTATGGTCTAAGTAACGAGGGTGAGTCAGAAACGGAGGATGGTGGTGAAGATGGTCTATCAGTAACGTCCGCAGAAACCACTATAAATCGGCCAAACGCAGCAGGTTGGCATCAAGGACTAGGAAATGAAAGGCAGGGTAGATCATGGTTCACGTTGAAAGATGTCGAGGGCAGTGTCTCGCAGTTTTCTGGGTCGAGTTCCCCAGATATAAACCAATGGATAGGAGAGTTGGAAGATTGTGCAGCTACAGTTGAGTGGAACCCTTTACAGTTGTTTGTGTATGCAAAACAGTTGCTCAGTGAAGCAGCAAAGATGTTTGTGCGTAGCCAGAGGAATATCAAAGACTGGGCAAGTTTGAAATCGGCTTTGTTGGAGGAGTTTGGAATCAAGTTATCCTTAGCAGAAGTTCATCGCAGGTTGGGAAAACGTCAGCAGCATAAGGGTGAATCCTTGGACGAGTTCCTTTATGCACTTATGGAAATTGCAAAGCCCATTTGTTTGGAGGAAGAAAGTTTGATCGAGTATTTCGTTGAGGGTATCCCAGATGCTAGATCAAATAAAGCAATGCTATACCAGGCCAGAAACCTCAAGGATCTAAAGCTTCAAATAGACGCGTATCAAAAATCACGTGGATCATCCAAACCAGCAAACAAGTATGGTTCACAGGGTAGCAAGGCTGTGCACGACACAAAACAAGATGCGGTATCTGGATCAGTTAGGAAATGTTTTCGGTGCGGAGATTCGTCGCACATGAAGAAAGACTGTCCCGTCAAGGAGAAATGTTTCAAATGCGATCTATCAGGACACCGAGCAGCGCAGTGTAAGGCTGAAGTACAGGTCAAAACAGAGAGAGCAACCAATGTCGTTCAGGACGATAAAGTCGTTTCACAACCATCGCGCGAGTCCTTTTCTTCGAGCTTGGAACTGAAATCTGTGTTTTGCAGGAATTCAGAATTCAAAGGACTTGTGGACACAGGTGCTGAATTGTGTTTGATGCGTAGGCGTGTGTTCTTGAAGCTAGGCGTAGGAGTAGGCAGTCTGATGGGTCGTCAGAGAGTTTTGACAGGTATCGGTGTCAGGTGCTAACATTCGGAAGCTTCGTTACAAAGGTCGTTATCGATGGAATCGACATGTCGGTCGAGTTTCATGTCATACCTGATGATGATATGAAGTTTGACGCAATCTTAGGCACAACAATCTTAAACAGCAATGACATGATGGTAACCACGTCTGGCACTATATTTTCGCCAAGAGTCCCAAGTGTTCAGCAAAGGCCAGTGACGGGATCAGACGATCAGGGCAAAATACTTGTATGCAGCTCATTAGCGAATTCGAAAGTCTATGCATGATCAGCACGAAAGACTCTAAGACAGTTTCGGCAGTAGATTTGGAGCATTTGAGTCAGGAAGTAGCTTCTGAAGTGGAGTTGTTGATTGATAATTACAAGCCAGAAAGAAATCTCACCACCAGTCGAGATGAAGATCTTGTTGACAGACGAGTTGCCTGTTTTCCAACATCCGAGACGATTAGCTTATTGCGATCACAAAATTGTCGATGACCAAGTTCAAGAACGGCTAGAGGAAGGGATAATCAAGTCAAGTACATCCGAGTTTGCTTCGCCAGTGGTGCTTGTAGATAAGAAGAACGGGAAGAAGCGCTTGTGTTGCGATTATAGAAAGTTTAATGAAAAGATTGTCCGAGATAACTTCACAACAGCTCAAATGGACTGTATGATTGAAAAGCTACAAGGTGGACTAGTTTTTACAACTCTAGATTTGACTAATGGTTTCTTTCACGTGCCTGTTTCGCCAGAGTCCCAAAAGTATACATCGTTCGTAACTCAGAGTGGGCAGTATGAGTTCCTGTTTGTACCCTTCGGTATAACAAACTCTCCAGCAGTGTTCACCAGGCTTATCAAGGCAGTTATGCGTGATTCGATCAAGAACGAAGATGCGGTTGTATACATGGACGATGTTATCATTTCGAGCAAGAGTTTTGATGAGGGCGTGCAGAAGTTGAAGCGAGTTTTGGAAGTGGCACAAGGAAATGGTTTGCGCATTAATTGAAGTAAATGTCAGGTGTTGAAGAGCAAAGTTAACTTCTTAGGCTATGTCGTTGAAAACGGTACCATCAAGCCAGGTAATGAGAAAACTCAAGCAGTTGCTGATTTTCCGATTCCGCGCGACAAGAAAGGAGTCCAACGATTCTTAGGATTGACGTCGTACTTCCGTAGGTTTGTGGAAAGGTACGCTGTAATTGCCAAACCGTTGTCCGACATGTTGCGCAAGGAGGTGAGGTTCGAGTTTCAAGACCAGCAATTAGCAGCATTTAAAAAGCTAAAAGAAGCGTTGATCAGTGGACCAGTTCTGAAGCTCTATAACCATTCGCTTGACACGGAAATTCATACCGACGCATCCAAGTTCGGATTTGGAGCCGTTTTGCTTCAACGAGATCCCTGTGATAACTTGTGGCATCCAGTTTTCTACATGAGCCGTAAAACCAAGCCATGTGAGGAAAAGTATCATTCCTATGAACTGGAAGTACTTGCAGTTATTGGAGCCTTGGTAAAGTGGCGGGTGTACGTTCTAGGGAAGAAGTTTAAAATTATTACGGACTGTAACGCTTTTACCATGACCATGAAGAAGAAAGAGATTCCGCTCAGAGTGTCTAGATGGGCGATGTACCTACAAGATTTCGACTACGAAATAGAACACAGGTCAGGTTCGAAGATGAGACATGTCGATGCGTTGAGTAGGGTGTCACGTTATACGCTGACTGACAGTTTGTTTCATCGTTTGCGGGAAGCACAGTTATTAGATGATTGGACAAAGGTGCTCAAAAGTGTCGTTGAGACCAAAGGCTATGAAGACTTCTACATAGTGAACGAAGTTCTGTTCAAAGATCCTAATAAAGACTTGCTTGTAGTTCCTTCACTGATGGAGACCGAGATTATCCAAAACAGTTACAATCAAGGACATTTCTCATCCAAGAAAACTCAGGATTTGATCGAGAAGTGGTATTACATTCCGAAGATAAAAGAGAAAGTAGCGCGAGTAGTTGATAGCTGCGTACAGTGTATCCTTGTGAATGCGAAGGCTGGTAGGCAAGAAGGGTTCCTTACACCAATAGACAAAGGAGACAAGCCGCTCGTCACATACCATGTAGATCATGTTGGTCCGATGGAGTTAACCAAAAAACAATATAATCACATTTTCGTAATTGTAGATGCCTTTTCCAAATACGTATGGTTGTATCCTACACGAAGCACAGGGGTTGAAGAAGTGGTGACCTGTTTGGAGCGCCAGGCTGTTTGTTTTGGAAATCCGTATAGGATAGTGTCAGATCGTGGAGCTGCATTCACATCCCACCTGTTCAAGGAGTACTGCGATAGGGAGAAGATCCAACATTTGCTGATTGCAACAGGCGTACCAAGGGGAAACGGACAAGTAGAGCGCATGCATAAAATAGTTGTTCCAATGCTCTCCAAACTAAGCTTTGAAAGCCCAGGGTGCTGGTATAAGTATGTAGGTAAGGTACAGCAGATCATCAACAACACTGAGCCAAGCAGTACCAAAGTTTCACCATTCAAACTGCTAACAGGATTAGATATGCGTATCTCAGGAGATGTCCAGCTCAAGTCATTGATACAAGATTGTTTAATTTCGGAGTTAGATGATGAACGCGACAAACTGAGGAAGGAAGCAAGGGAGAACATTCAGAGTATCCAAGCGGAAAACAAGAAAGCTTTTGATGCAAAAAGAAAGGTAGAAAAGAAGTTTCAGTTAAACGATTTGGTAGCCATTAAGCGCACCCAGTATGGTACTGGTTTAAACTTGAAAGGAAAGTACCTAGGGCCGTATAAAGTAGTCAAAGTAGGAAACCATGGAAGATACGAAGTTGAAAGGTGATGGGCCATATAAGACATCAACCGTCGCAGAGTACATGAAGGCATTCGGGACGAATCCTGCGTCAGGAGGGCCGATTGTGGGATGCGGTAGTGGAGAGACAAGGACAACTAGAAGCGGTCTCATCTACTGATCCAATATATTTCCCTTTCTGTACTCGATATTTCAAGTAATACTCGATATTCCTAAGTAATACTCGATACCCAGTTGCAACGTGAGTGAAAAGTGGCAACGCACCGCCATACTCAGTCGCTGCCAGAATCTCGCCAAGTACAGAACTATAGCACACGTATATTTTGTAAAACCTAAGTTAACCCGTCGAATGTGAATAAAGCATATCATCATACTATTTAAGTCAGCGTTATCTTTTCTAAAAAGAGGACCCTGCAATTTTTGGGGGCTCAACCGAGATATAGCCTACCATTCGACAGAACTTTCAACTTAGCAAGAACACGTGGAGTGCGATGTAAGCAGAGAGCTGGTGAAATTGAGCAAATCGGCTAAAGATCTTCAAATCGTCATAAGCAATTTGGCTAGAGTGTGACAAAAAGGCTGGTGTGGAAAGCAGACACAGTTGGTGGCTTTTACAAAGGCAAGAACTTGGAGACCTAGCGTACGAAGTGCTGGAAGGACTAAGAGGCAGCGGATCGTGGCAGCAGATACGGGCTGGAAGCAGTGAAGATTCAGCGAGCAAGATCTTGGCAGCAAACGAAGACATCCAGAAAGTTCCAGTTGAGTTTGGAAGTCTTCATTGTATGTGTGACGCTACAAAGCGAAAAGCGTGGGAAGGAAAAACGTCGACGAACAAAAGCGACATCATTGTGCAAGTGGCTGAACTTTTGGTGGAGTGTTGCCAGAAAGTTTATTTCAAGTCGTTTGTAAAGTAGTGGGGTAACATTGAAATCAAGCAGTTCCAGAGACAGGCTGGTTAATCTATTTACAATTTGCATTTGATACTAGATTTAAGAAAACATTGTTTAATCTTAATATTCTACAGGACAAAGTTGTAAAATGGAGATAAGAGAGATCTTGGCACTGCGAGTTGAAGAGTTGCGTCGGAAGTTGTCGGAGTTGCAATTGGGTACGACTGGATTGAAAGCGGAATTGCAAAATAGGTTGTTAACCTGCTATGGTCTAAGTAACGAGGGTGAGTCAGAAACGGAGGATGGTGGTGAAGATGGTCTATCAGTAACGTCCGCAGAAACCACTATAAATCGGCCAAACGCAGCAGGTTGGCATCAAGGACTAGGAAATGAAAGGCAGGGTAGATCATGGTTCACGTTGAAAGATGTCGAGGGCAGTGTCTCGCAGTTTTCTGGGTCGAGTTCCCCAGATATAAACCAATGAATAGGAGAGTTGGAAGTTTGTGCAGCTACAGTTGAGTGGAACCCTTTACAGTTGTTTGTGTATGCAAAACAGTTGCTCAGTGAAGCAGCAAAGATGTTTGTGCGTAGCCAGAGGAATATCAAAGACTGGGCAAGTTTGAAATCGGCTTTGTTGGAGGAGTTTGGAATCAAGTTATCCTTAGCAGAAGTTCATCGCAGGTTGGGAAAACGTCAGCAGCATAAGGGTGAATCCTTGCACGAGTTCATTTATGCACTTATGGAAATTGCAAAGCCCATTTGTTTGGAGGAAGAAAGTTTGATCGAGTATTTCGTTGAGGGTATCCCAGATGCTAGATCAAATAAAGCAATGCTATACCAGGCCAGAAACCTCAAGGATCTAAAGCTTCAAATAGACGCGTATCAAAAATCACGTGGATCATCCAAACCAGTAAACAAGTATGGTTCACAGGGTAGCAAGGCTGTGCACGACACAAAACAAGATGCGGTATCTGGATCAGTTAGGAAATGTTTTCGGTGCGGAGATTCGTCGCACATGAAGAAAGACTGTCCCGTCAAGGAGAAATGTTTCAAATGCGATCTATCAGGACACCGAGCAGCGCAGTGTAAGGCTGAAGTACAGGTCAAAACAGAGAGAGCAACCAATGTCGTTCAGGACGATAAAGTCGTTTCACAACCATCGCGCGAGTCCTTTTCTTCGAGCTTGGAACTGAAATCTGTGTTTTGCAGGAATTCAGAATTCAAAGGACTTGTGGACACAGGTGCTGAATTGTGTTTGATGCGTAGGCGTGTGTTCTTGAAGCTAGGCGTAGGAGTAGGCAGTCTGATGGGTCGTCAGAGAGTTTTGACAGGTATCGGTGTCAGGTGCTAACATTCGGAAGCTTCGTTACAAAGGTCGTTATCGATGGAATCGACATGTCGGTCGAGTTTCATGTCATACCTGATGATGATATGAAGTTTGACGCAATCTTAGGCACAACAATCTTAAACAGCAATGACATGATGGTAACCACGTCTGGCACTATATTTTCGCCAAGAGTCCCAAGTGTTCAGCAAAGGCCAGTGACGGGATCAGACGATCAGGGCAAAATACTTGTATGCAGCTCATTAGCGAATTCGAAAGTCTATGCATGATCAGCACGAAAGACTCTAAGACAGTTTCGGCAGTAGATTTGGAGCATTTGAGTCAGGAAGTAGCTTCTGAAGTGGAGTTGTTGATTGATAATTACAAGCCAGAAAGAAATCTCACCACCAGTCGAGATGAAGATCTTGTTGACAGACGAGTTGCCTGTTTTCCAACATCCGAGACGATTAGCTTATTGCGATCACAAAATTGTCGATGACCAAGTTCAAGAACGGCTAGAGGAAGGGATAATCAAGTCAAGTACATCCGAGTTTGCTTCGCCAGTGGTGCTTGTAGATAAGAAGAACGGGAAGAAGCGCTTGTGTTGCGATTATAGAAAGTTTAATGAAAAGATTGTCCGAGATAACTTCCCAACAGCTCAAATGGACTGTATGATTGAAAAGCTACAAGGTGGACTAGTTTTTACAACTCTAGATTTGACTAATGGTTTCTTTCACGTGCCTGTTTCGCCAGAGTCCCAAAAGTATACATCGTTCGTAACTCAGAGTGGGCAGTATGAGTTCCTGTTTGTACCCTTCGGTATAACAAACTCTCCAGCAGTGTTCACCAGGCTTATCAAGGCAGTTATGCGTGATTCGATCAAGAACGAAGATGCGGTTGTATACATGGACGATGTTATCATTTCGAGCAAGAGTTTTGATGAGGGCGTGCAGAAGTTGAAGCGAGTTTTGGAAGTGGCACAAGGAAATGGTTTGCGCATTAATTGGAGTAAATGTCAGGTGTTGAAGAGCAAAGTTAACTTCTTAGGCTATGTCGTTAAAAACGGTACCATCAAGCCAGGTAATGAGAAAACTCAAGCAGTTGCTGATTTTCCGATTCCGCGCGACAAGAAAGGAGTCCAACGATTCTTAGGATTGACGTCGTACTTCCGTAGGTTTGTGGAAAGGTACGCTGTAATTGCCAAACCGTTGTCCGACATGTTGCGCAAGGAGGTGAGGTTCGAGTTTCAAGACCAGCAATTAGCAGCATTTAAAAAGCTAAAAGAAGCGTTGATCAGTGGACCAGTTCTGAAGCTCTATAACCATTCGCTTGACACGGAAATTCATACCGACGCATCCAAGTTCGGATTTGGAGCCGTTTTGCTTCAACGAGATCCCTGTGATAACTTGTGGCATCCAGTTTTCTACATGAGCCGTAAAACCAAGCCATGTGAGGAAAAGTATCATTCCTATGAACTGGAAGTACTTGCAGTTATTGGAGCCTTGGTAAAGTGGCGGGTGTACGTTCTAGGGAAGAAGTTTAAAATTATTACGGACTGTAACGCTTTTACCATGACCATAAAGAAGAAAGAGATTCCGCTCAGAGTGTCTAGATGGGCGATGTACCTACAAGATTTCGACTACGAAATAGAACACAGGTCAGGTTCGAAGATGAGACATGTCGATGCGTTGAGTAGGGTGTCATGTTATACGCTGACTGACAGTTTGTTTCATCGTTTGCGGGAAGCACAGTTATTAGATGATTGGACAAAGGTGCTCAAAAGTGTCGTTGAGACCAAAGGCTATGAAGACTTCTACATAGTGAACGAAGTTCTGTTCAAAGATCCTAATAAAGACTTGCTTGTAGTTCCTTCACTGATGGAGACCGAGATTATCCAAAACAGTTACAATCAAGGACATTTCTCATCCAAGAAAACTCAGGATTTGATCGAGAAGTGGTATTACATTCCGAAGATAAAAGAGAAAGTAGCGCGAGTAGTTGATAGCTGCGTACAGTGTATCCTTGTGAATGCGAAGGCTGGTAGGCAAGAAGGGTTCCTTACACCAATAGACAAAGGAGACAAGCCGCTCGTCACATACCATGTAGATCATGTTGGTCCGATGGAGTTAACCAAAAAACGATATAATCACATTTTCGTAATTGTAGATGCCTTTTCCAAATACGTATGGTTGTATCCTACACGAAGCACAGGGGTTGAAGAAGTGGTGACCTGTTTGGAGCGCCAGGCTGTTTGTTTTGGAAATCCGTATAGGATAGTGTCAGATCGTGGAGCTGCATTCACATCCCACCTGTTCAAGGAGTACTGCGATAGGGAGAAGATCCAACATTTGCTGATTGCAACAGGCGTACCAAGGGGAAACGGACAAGTAGAGCGCATGCATAAAATAGTTGTTCCAATGCTCTCCAAACTAAGCTTTGAAAGCCCAGGGTGCTGGTATAAGTATGTAGGTAAGGTACAGCAGATCATCAACAACACTGAGCCAAGCAGTACCAAAGTTTCACCATTCAAACTGCTAACAGGATTAGATATGCGTATCTCAGGAGATGTCCAGCTCAAGTCATTGATACAAGATTGTTTGATTTCGGAGTTAGATGATGAACGCGACAAACTGAGGAAGGAAGCAAGGGAGAACATTCAGAGTATCCAAGCGGAAAACAAGAAAGCTTTTGATGCAAAAAGAAAGGTAGAAAAGAAGTTTCAGTTAAACGATTTGGTAGCCATTAAGCGCACCCAGTATGGTACTGGTTTAAACTTGAAAGGAAAGTACCTAGGGCCGTATAAAGTAGTCAAAGTAGGAAACCATGGAAGATACGAAGTTGAAAGGTGATGGGCCATATAAGACATCAACCGTCGCAGAGTACATGAAGGCATTCGGGACGAATCCTGCGTCAGGAGGGCCGATTGTGGGATGCGGTAGTGGAGAGACAAGGACAACTAGAAGCGGTCTCATCTACTGATCCAATATATTTCCCTTTCTGTACTCGATATTTCAAGTAATACTCGATATTCCTAAGTAATACTCGATACCCAGTTGCAACGTGAGTGAAAAGTGGCAACGCACCGCCATACTCAGTCGCTGCCAGAATCTCGCCAAGTACAGAACTATAGCACACGTATATTTTGTAAAACCTAAGTTAACCCGTCGAATGTGAATAAAGCATATCATCATACTATTTAAGTCAGCGTTATCTTTTCTAAAAAGAGGACCCTGCAATTTTTGGGGGCTCAACCGAGATATAGCCTACCATTCGACAGAACTTTCAACTTAGCAAGAACACGTGGAGTGCGATGTAAGCAGAGAGCTGGTGAAATTGAGCAAATCGGCTAAAGATCTTCAAATCGTCATAAGCAATTTGGCTAGAGTGTGACAAAAAGGCTGGTGTGGAAAGCAGACACAGTTGGTGGCTTTTACAAAGGCAAGAACTTGGAGACCTAGCGTACGAAGTGCTGGAAGGACTAAGAGGCAGCGGATCGTGGCAGCAGATACGGGCTGGAAGCAGTGAAGATTCAGCGAGCAAGATCTTGGCAGCAAACGAAGACATCCAGAAAGTTCCAGTTGAGTTTGGAAGTCTTCATTGTATGTGTGACGCTACAAAGCGAAAAGCGTGGGAAGGAAAAACGCCGACGAACAAAAGCGACATCATTGTGCAAGTGGCTGAACTTTTGGTGGAGTGTTGCCAGAAAGTTTATTTCAAGTCGTTTGTAAAGTAGTGGGGTAACATTGAAATCAAGCAGTTCCAGAGACAGGCTGGTTAATCTATTTACAATTTGCATTTGATACTAGATTTAAGAAAACATTGTTTAATCTTAATATTCTACAGGACAAAGTTGTAAAATGGAGATAAGAGAGATCTTGGCACTGCGAGTTGAAGAGTTGCGTCGGAAGTTGTCGGAGTTGCAATTGGGTACGACTGGATTGAAAGCGGAATTGCAAAATAGGTTGTTAACCTACTATGGTCTAAGTAACGAGGGTGAGTCAGAAACGGAGGATGGTGGTGAAGATGGTCTATCAGTAACGTCCGCAGAAACCACTATAAATCGGCCAAACGCAGCAGGTTGGCATCAAGGACTAGGAAATGAAAGGCAGGGTAGATCATGGTTCACGTTGAAAGATGTCGAGGGCAGTGTCTCGCAGTTTTCTGGGTCGAGTTCCTCAGATATAAACCAATGGATAGGAGAGTTGGAAGATTGTGCAGCTACAGTTGAGTGGAACCCTTTACAGTTGTTTGTGTATGCAAAACAGTTGCTCAGTGAAGCAGCAAAGATGTTTGTGCGTAGCCAGAGGAATATCAAAGACTGGGCAAGTTTGAAATCGGCTTTGTTGGAGGAGTTTGGAATCAAGTTATCCTTAGCAGAAGTTCATCGCAGGTTGGGAAAACGTCAGCAGCATAAGGGTGATTCCTTGCACGAGTTCCTTTATGCACTTATGGAAATTGCAAAGCCCATTTGTTTGGAGGAAGAAAGTTTGATCGAGTATTTCGTTGAGGGTATCCCAGATGCTAGATCAAATAAAGCAATGCTATACCAGGCCAGAAACCTCAAGGATCTAAAGCTTCAAATAGACGCGTATCAAAAATCACGTGGATCATCCAAACCAGTAAACAAGTATGGTTCACAGGGTAGCAAGGCTGTGCACGACACAAAACAAGATGCGGTATCTGGATCAGTTAGGAAATGTTTTCGGTGCGGAGATTCGTCGCACATGAAGAAAGACTGTCCCGTCAAGGAGAAATGTTTCAAATGCGATCTATCAGGACACCGAGCAGCGCAGTGTAAGGCTGAAGTACAGGTCAAAACAGAGAGAGCAACCAATGTCGTTCAGGACGATAAAGTCGTTTCACAACCATCGCGCGAGTCCTTTTCTTCGAGCTTGGAACTGAAATCTGTGTTTTGCAGGAATTCAGAATTCAAAGGACTTGTGGACACAGGTGCTGAATTGTGTTTGATGCGTAGGCGTGTGTTCTTGAAGCTAGGCGTAGGAGTAGGCAGTCTGATGGGTCGTCAGAGAGTTTTGACAGGTATCGGTGTCAGGTGCTAACATTCGGAAGCTTCGTTACAAAGGTCGTTATCGATGGAATCGACATGTCGGTCGAGTTTCATGTCATACCTGATGATGATATGAAGTTTGACGCAATCTTAGGCACAACAATCTTAAACAGCAATGACATGATGGTAACCACGTCTGGCACTATATTTTCGCCAAGAGTCCCAAGTGTTCAGCAAAGGCCAGTGACGGGATCAGACGATCAGGGCAAAATACTTGTATGCAGCTCATTAGCGAATTCGAAAGTCTATGCATGATCAGCACGAAAGACTCTAAGACAGTTTCGGCAGTAGATTTGGAGCATTTGAGTCAGGAAGTAGCTTCTGAAGTGGAGTTGTTGATTGATAATTACAAGCCAGAAAGAAATCTCACCACCAGTCGAGATGAAGATCTTGTTGACAGACGAGTTGCCTGTTTTCCAACATCCGAGACGATTAGCTTATTGCGATCACAAAATTGTCGATGACCAAGTTCAAGAACGGCTAGAGGAAGGGATAATCAAGCCAAGTACATCCGAGTTTGCTTCGCCAGTGGTGCTTGTAGATAAGAAGAACGGGAAGAAGCGCTTGTGTTGCGATTATAGAAAGTTTAATGAAAAGATTGTCCGAGATAACTTCCCAACAGCTCAAATGGACTGTATGATTGAAAAGCTACAAGGTGGACTAGTTTTTACAACTCTAGATTTGACTAATGGTTTCTTTCACGTGCCTGTTTCGCCAGAGTCCCAAAAGTATACATCGTTCGTAACTCAGAGTGGGCAGTATGAGTTCCTGTTTGTACCCTTCGGTATAACAAACTCTCCAGCAGTGTTCACCAGGCTTATCAAGGCAGTTATGCGTGATTCGATCAAGAACGAAGATGCGGTTGTATACATGGACGATGTTATCATTCGAGCAAGAGTTTTGATGAGGGCGTGCAGAAGTTGAAGCGAGTTTTGGAAGTGGCACAAGGAAATGGTTTGCGCATTAATTGGAGTAAATGTCAGGTGTTGAAGAGCAAAGTTAACTTCTTAGGCTATGTCGTTGAAAACGGTACCATCAAGCCAGGTAATGAGAAAACTCAAGCAGTTGCTGATTTTCCGATTCCGCGCGACAAGAAAGGAGTCCAACGATTCTTAGGACTGACGTCGTACTTCCGTAGGTTTGTGGAAAGGTACGCTGTAATTGCCAAACCGTTGTCCGACATGTTGCGCAAGGAGGTGAGGTTCGAGTTTCAAGACCAGCAATTAGCAGCATTTAAAAAGCTAAAAGAAGCGTTGATCAGTGGACCAGTTCTGAAGCTCTATAACCATTCGCTTGACACGGAAATTCATACCGACGCATCCAAGTTCGGATTTGGAGCCGTTTTGCTTCAACGAGATCCCTGTGATAACTTGTGGCATCCAGTTTTCTACATGAGCCGTAAAACCAAGCCATGTGAGGAAAAGTATCATTCCTATGAACTGGAAGTACTTGCAGTTATTGGAGCCTTGGTAAAGTGGCGGGTGTACGTTCTAGGGAAGAAGTTTAAAATTATTACGGACTGTAACGCTTTTACCATGACCATGAAGAAGAAAGAGATTCCGCTCAGAGTGTCTAGATGGGCGATGTACCTACAAGATTTCGACTACGAAATAGAACACAGGTCAGGTTCGAAGATGAGACATGTCGATGCGTTGAGTAGGGTGTCATGTTATACGCTGACTGACAGTTTGTTTCATCGTTTGCGGGAAGCACAGTTATTAGATGATTGGACAAAGGTGCTCAAAAGTGTCGTTGAGACCAAAGGCTATGAAGACTTCTACATAGTGAACGAAGTTCTGTTCAAAGATCCTAATAAAGACTTGCTTGTAGTTCCTTCACTGATGGAGACCGAGATTATCCAAAACAGTTACAATCCAGGACATTTCTCATCCAAGAAAACTCAGGATTTGATCGAGAAGTGGTATTACATTCCGAAGATAAAAGAGAAAGTAGCGCGAGTAGTTGATAGCTGCGTACAGTGTATCCTTGTGAATGCGAAGGCTGGTAGGCAAGAAGGGTTTCTTACACCAATAGACAAAGGAGACAAGCCGCTCGTCACATACCATGTAGATCATGTTGGTCCGATGGAGTTAACCAAAAAACGATATAATCACAATTTCGTAATTGTAGATGCATTTTCCAAATACGTATGGTTGTATCCTACACGAAGCACAGGGGTTGAAGAAGTGGTGACCTGTTGGAGCGCCAGGCTGTTTGTTTTGGAAATCCGTATAGGATAGTGTCAGATCGTGGAGCTGCATTCACATCCCACCTGTTCAAGGAGTACTGCGATAGGGAGAAGATCCAACATTTGCTGATTGCAACAGGCGTACCAAGGGGAAACGGACAAGTAGAGCGCATGCATAAAATAGTTGTTCCAATGCTCTCCAAACTAAGCTTTGAAAGCCCAGGGTGCTGGTATAAGTATGTAGGTAAGGTACAGCAGATCATCAACAACACTGAGCCAAGCAGTACCAAAGTTTCACCATTCAAACTGCTAACAGGATTAGATATGCGTATCTCAGGAGATATCCAGCTCAAGTCATTGATACAAGATTGTTTGATTTCGGAGTTAGATGATGAACGCGACAAACTGAGGAAGGAAGCAAGGGAGAACATTCAGAGTATCCAAGCGGAAAACAAGAAAGCTTTTGATGCAAAAAGAAAGGTAGAAAAGAAGTTTCAGTTAAACGATTTGGTAGCCATTAAGCGCACCCAGTATGGTACTGGTTTAAACTTGAAAGAAAAGTACCTAGGGCCGTATAAAGTAGTCAAAGTAGGAAACCATGGAAGATACGAAGTTGAAAGGTGATGGGCCATATAAGACATCAACCGTCGCAGAGTACATGAAGGCATTCGGGACGAATCCTGCGTCAGGAGGGCCGATTGTGGGATGCGGTAGTGGAGAGACAAGGACAACTAGAGCGGTCTCATCTACTGATCCAATATATTTCCCTTTCTGTACTCGATATTTCAAGTAATACTCGATATTCCTAAGTAATACTCGATACCCAGTTGCAACGTGAGTGAAAAGTGGCAACGCACCGCCATACTCAGTCGCTGCCAGAATCTCGCCAAGTACAGAACTATAGCACACGTATATTTTGTAAAACCTAAGTTAACCCGTCGAATGTGAATAAATCATATCATCATACTATTTAAGTCAGCGTTATCTTTTCTAAAAAGATTACCCTGCATAGATTACATTTTTACATTTAGACTATGTCTAGGTTTTAAATGACATGGTATAATTTTATTACATTTAAGAGCTCCATGGAAGCTAGGATATTAAGGGTGTTGGGAGTAAGGAGCTCAGACGGGTTTGAGGATAGGAACTTCTTTTTTTCCGATAGAAAGAGAGGACATTCTAGGAGAATGTGTTTGGTAGTGATTTGAGGAAATAAGGTCGCCCGCTAAGGGACAGCTGGAGGAGCCATCACCAGCCATTATCAGGATTATTATTATTATTATTTATTGTTTTAGGCTTCCTAACGCTACAAGTTTTAAAACTTATAAATTACAGCGCTAGTCACAACTGGTAAACATATTTAAATTTTGACAAAATTGGTTCTTAAATCTAATGACATACATTGTTACATTTATTGTTGAACATTTAGATAAATAGAAATTAAGTTAAATCGAAATTAAAAAACTAAGGAAAAGGTTTTGGGGATAAGTCGCAATGTTAAAATAGTATACCTTATAGTAAAATATATACCTTATAGTAGACTAGAACTGCTATTTTTTAGGTGTGAGAGAAGTTTTGTCTTAAATATTGTTGCGCTCCTAGTTTCTTTTATGTAGTTGGGAAGCTCGTTCCACGTTCTAATCGCATTTATAAAAAATTGTCTATTTGAAAGCAGAAACCTGTGTCGGATGCAGATAATATTCTTTGTTCTTGTAGATCTGGAGAATTGTAATTTTTCAAATAAGTACGATGGCTCCCTGGTGTATATAACTTTGTGTAAAAAGATTATTGTTCTACTTTTCATATAATCTGCCAAGCTTATATCAAATATCTTGTAAGATATTGGTCAGATTTATGCAAATTAAATATAAAACGCGCAATACTGTTGTATGCTATTTTCAGCTTATGTTGACTTGCTACATCACAATTTGCATAGATCTCTAGACCATAAAAGAGTGTGGGTATTATACAAGACTTGGCAATTAGAAGACGCACACTAACAGGTAAGGAACATTTAACTAGTGACAAGGATCTTATTAGTCCGTATGTTTTGCCTACAGCTTTGTTTACGTGGTCATTCCAGTTCAAGGTTCTATTAAATGTGATACCCAAAGTATTGGCGGTTTCCACGTACTCAATTGGTGTTTTGTTAATCATCAAGGGGAACAGTTCAATATTGCATAATTTCTTCTTAAAAATGATTAAGCACTTTGATTTCAATGGATTGATGGCTAGACCGTTGTTTTTTGCCCATTCATTTACTCTTCCAAGCTCCATTTTACAAATATCTAAACACTCACTAATTCTGTTTAGGGGCGACTAACATACATCTGAACATCATCAGCATATAAATGGACATTACATTTCGACAGCACAGAAGAAAGATCATTTATATAAAGTGTGAATAATAGTGGTCCAAGAACCGAACCATGGGGTACACCACGCTTCAGATAGGCAAACGAAGAACAAATATTTGACGATACAACATATTGACGACGATTTTTAAGATACGAACACAAAAGTTTGACGGCAGTATTGGAGAAGAAATACAAATTTTTGAGTTTTGAGCACAGGATATCATGATTTACTGTGTCGAACGCTTTGCTGTAGTCCAGCAATAGTAAGAAGGTGACATACGAGTTGTCCGTCTGTTGACGTATATCTTCGGTTATTTTTAAGATGGCTGAAGTGCAGCTACGATTTTTTCTAAATCCAGATTGATGGTCATTTAAGAGGCTATTGACAGATATAAAATTATTTATTTGTGATGCGACAATATTTTCAAACACCTTCGAGAGGTACGGAAGAATAGATATCGGCCGATATTCTTTGTTTGATTTTGGTATTGGGATAATTTTGGCGGTTTTCCAGCAATCAGGGAACGTAGACGTGGTAAGAGCCGTGTTAAATGTGTGCGTAAGGTATGGGATAAGTTTAGGAAGTAGAATTTTTATAAATTTAGGATGAATATCGTCAGGTCCAATTGCGTTAGACTTAATTTTAAGAATATTATCTAAAACATCACATTGGTCAACACACATAAATCTAAACCTAGTATCACAGATGTTTTCAGGTACTGAATTCAGGTACGTGTTGGTTGGGACCTCTGGAATTTGGCATTCTGCTAATTTAAGGTTGAGTTCATCTATGTCAACATCTAGTTCCTGTGATGGCTTTTGTTTACCTATCCCTAGAGTTTTAATCTGTTTCCATGTTTGACTCGAAGAGGTTGAGTTTTTAAATTTTTGGCTAAAATAGTTTGATTTTGCAGAGTCGATTAGTTTGGTAACCGTTTTCCTCAGGGATACAAACATGCTGTGGTGTTGCGGTGTTTTGTATCTTTTCCACTTCTGGTATGCTTCATTTCATTTTATAATTGCCAATTTTATATTATTAGTAAACCATGGTTTTTCGGACAGTCGAATTGTTTTACTTTTAACTGGGACAAAACTATCGTATAAGTGGCTAATATTATGTTGTAGAAGTTTAAGTTGACGATCGACTGTTGGAAGACTGTAAATATTGTTCCATACACACAGGTCAAATGCTTCGTTCAACAGTATGTAATTAATATTATTAAAATCACGATAAAATATTGTATGGTCCGTGTAGTTTAGGTCAAAGTTATAGGTCAGGTATATAAGGTCATGTTTTGAAAAGGACGGAACGATTAGCTGATCATACAAACATATTTTATTAACATCACTCACAAAAAACAAATCTAATAATGTGTTACGTGTTCTGCTGAAGTGGGTTGGAAATGAAAGATTCACTGGTTTCAGACTTAGCGATTCCATGTTGCTGGTAAGGTGAGATTCCCTCAGAATATCACTATTAAGATCGCCTGCAAGGATTACATCAGTGAAGTTTACTGTAATGTCTGTCAGAATATTGATTAAATCATCATAGTTTGTGTTGCAATGCGGACGATAAATGCAGCCAATTAACAGATTTTTCTCAATAATCGGGTTTTGTATTTCAAGAAAAATATATTCTATTGCACTGTTTATTGTGTGTTGGCAAATAATTTTGGCTTTTAATTTTTTGTTTACATATATAGCAACTCCTCCCCCATGACTAACACGATCAGAACGGTACACATTATATCCATCACACGATATTAGCACATCACATAGACTCTGGACAAACCATGTTTCAGACACGCATATAACATCAATTTCCGAATTTACAAACATGTACCTAAACTCTTCAATTTTCTTTGGCAGGCTTCGGGCATTAATATGACAAATCTTGAGACCAGGTCTCTGCTTTGCCAGGATGCACAGAAGGGCACGACTATTTGCTGTTGAATTATTAAGGTTTTCTTCCATTGTGAATAGTTTTAAATTTCAAAATAAAAAAACAAGGACTGCACACCAGACAAAAAATTAGGCAGACTACTAAATTAACAATGCGACTGATCCTAAACATATGAATAACAAGAGATAAAGATATTAAACTAATTGGAAATCCTAATATAGAGATAAAAAATATTTTAATTACGAAATGAATTATTCTCTAAAGCGGCATCTCTGCTTGAGTTGATTTCGCCCACATCACTACTCAGATCAAAAAGCTCATTGGAGCTTTGCACGTAGTAAGCCTCTCCTCCGTCTATAGGCTTAACAAATACGTCTCCACGGCGAGTAAAGACGGCCGCTACGCGCTTTTGTTTTTTGAGGCGCATGGCATGCTTAAAAATTTCGTAATTTCGGCGAGTCAAAACCGATCAGCTGTAAGCTCAGCTGCGATTTGGTTGTTTGTCGGTGCATTCCAATCGCCCGCAGCAGCACAGCTTTTTCGCGCACGTGATCCATTTTTATTATTATTATTGGGTCAACAAGTGAGTTTCTTTGGCGCGGTCGGACTCGAAAAATATACCTAACTCGCGGAGGAGGGGTCAGGTGTAGTGAGAAACAAAGTCGATTGAAAAGGGTGTTTAAATTTTCGCCTTCGACGTGCGGTACACCATGCCAGCGCAGGTTGCATGCAACATCCGCGACCTCCTGTGCATTGCACTTTGCTGCCAGTTGAGCATCTAGTTCACACACTTGTTGTTTCAGTGTATTCACCTCTTTTGCCTCGGTTTCCAGCTCTCGCACTCGTTTCGTAAGGTTGTGTATTTCGGTGTTCATTGCATCGAATTTAGTCTGTATAGTGTTGAGAAAGCGGGCCTCGCTCTCTCGATACTCTCTACCCAGTGACTGCCGGGCGACTTCCTGCAGCATCACGCAGAACAACCCCGTTTCCAATCCGGCTCCCACTTCCTCAAGGTCCAATATGCCTATTGGGACTCGGAGCTGGACTACAGATGGTGGGGGAAAGATGGCGAAGAATCCGTGGGACGAGAAGGAAGCCTTGAGCATCTAATTTACATAAATAAAAACATTCGATGAACATTTCATTTCTGTTTATTTTAATTTCTTTGTGCACCAGCAGACTCTTCTTTTCCGTTTGGCAACAAGCCCAGCTGCGTGACAGACCATGCCACATGCATTGCGGGTGAACTTTGAAAACGTCGGTCACACTACAAAGAATAAGATTTTTCGACTAGTGAAACTCTTAACCGATCTGAGTACTAGGCTTCAGTCTTGAAAACTTAACCAAGTCTTGGCGGCTGAAGTTGCTTGCTTTAATGTTGTAATTTTTTAAAGACAGTTTGTTGGGGTTGATAAGTTTATAGTGGTCTGAGGTATTTTCCCATAGTGATGCGAATTGTTTTTTGAATTTCTGTTTGATAAATAGTTGTACGTCCTTGTAGTTGCAATTATTTTCGTAGAAAAGTAGAAATAAGTGTACTTACTTGAAATGGTGAGGCCAGGGATTTTAAGGGAATTACCTTTGTTAAGAGAGTATGCTTGTGATGTGATCGTAAAATTGCACCTATTTCTCGGCAGATATGCAGACGTTTGAATTTTTGCACGGCTTAATATGTCTGTGAATAGACTGTTTATAGACATTGTGTTAACATTTTATATAGTATAGTGAACTCGTCTGTATAGGAAAAGAATCTGAATCCCCAATGGACTTCAATGGTGCGGCATAGTTTGTTGTACGTTATTAGGAAGAGAATTACAGACAGCGGTGAACCTTGTGGGATCCCATTGTACAATGGTCTGTCTTCAAAAAAAGTGTTGCTCACTTGACATGTGACTTCTGGTTGATAGGGCTGCGGTAGTCTAACAGAGTTAGGCATTCAGATACGAATATGCCCTTTCGAAAACCGAGCTGTCGACTACCAAGGAGCTTGCAGTTTATTGCAAGCCACCAGAGTCGGTTTGCTATGATTTTGTCTAGCACCTTCGAAAGACAAGGGTTGAGCGATATGGGATACGAGGTTACAGATGTTTTGGGAGTATCGAGTTTATGGATCGGTATTATGATACTGTTCTTAAATTGCTGAGGGATGTGGCTGTCTAGGATGTTGTTGTACAAAATAATTAACCGGCTTGTTAATGGCTGACTAAAGTTTTTAATCATTGGGTATGAAATGCGATCAAGGCCGGGTGTCTTTCCATTAAGGCTGTTTAGTGCTGCTTTAAACTCAATCAATGTGATCTAAGATTCTATTAACAATGCTTCCGCTTCCGGGTTGTGGGTTAAATTCATTGAATAGACTCTGTTCTTATTGGTTTGGAATGAATCGGTAAATTTAGGATCCGAAGACGATTCTGACCAATGAGTGGCGAGGACTTGGGCTATGGACTCTGAATTCATAATGTTTATGGATGGAGTTGTGGGAGATGTTATGCAGAGTATATAATTTCTGGTTTTTCTTCCGCAGAATGTATTGATGTTTGCCCAGATTTTTGAGGGACTTGAATTGGGGTTGATTTCCGCAGTAAACTTTTGCAGTGAGCTGCGTTTTGCATGTTTCAGTTCTCTTTTAAACAAAGCCTTATTTTTCTTGAGCTGTATGATGTTCTCGAGCGTTATATTTCTTCTTAGTTGTTCGAGGGATCTGTTCCACCAAGGGACGGTTTTCATTTTATTAAATACTGGGTTTGATTGCGGGACTGCTGTGCTTGCGCGTTGATGGATTATTTTTATAATGT
The DNA here is from genome assembly GCF_014743375.2 of Drosophila subpulchrella. Taxonomy (NCBI): domain Eukaryota; kingdom Metazoa; phylum Arthropoda; class Insecta; order Diptera; family Drosophilidae; genus Drosophila; species Drosophila subpulchrella. The sequence goes on along the minus strand of NW_023665596.1, from coordinate 1,066,923 downwards.
TAGCGTCTTCTTGATTTATTTAGATGCTTGGTGTGCTTTTGTTGTGAAAAATTTACGTGAGTGATGTAAAGAGGGGCCAATTTGCGGCTTTACGGTTTATATGGATGGGAAAATGTTCACTACCGATGAGTTCATAATCGGATTTCCATTTGCTTTGAGTGGCGAGGTTCGAGGTTATTATTGTTAGGTCCACGTGTGTCATTGTATGGCAAGTTGAGAAATGGTTTGGGGAGCCATCGTTAAAAATCGTACATCCCTTTCTATTATTGTTAGGCGATCCTCAGCTTTGGTGTCAGCTGTTGAAGTCACCTGCTATGATGGTAGTTTCATTCTGGTTACCATACATATTTTCTAAATTTCTTAGTTCAACATTGTTGTCTGGGGCAATGTATGTGGATATTAGAAAAATCTTTTGTTTGGAGTAAATAATAACTCCGACAGATTCAATATTGTTGTTAAGATTAGCTTGTTCGTTCTGTATTGAGTTGTGGGCTAGGATTCCTACTCCACCGTGGGAGTTCTTTGATGTGTTTTTATAAATGAATGTGAAGTTGATAGGGATGGGAATGCTATGAAGGGAATGTAAATGGGTTTCTTGGAGGCAGATGGCTTTTGGGTTATAACTTTTAAGTAATAATTGCAGTTGGTCGTAATTTTGTATGTACCCGTTACAGTTCCATTGCAGGATTATTACCAATGTGATAATTTAAACAGTTGTTTTCTATATATCTACTTAGAGTTCTTCCTCAGAGCTGTTGTGATTGGCTAGTCTGCTTAATTCATTAGTTAATTTGGTTGTATTTATAGGCTTTGTTTTATCTGATCTATTTTTGGCTTTGAGAGGGGGTTCTGATGTTAGGTTTGTCTTATTTTTATTTTGGCTTCTAAGCTTACGGTCGGATTCAGTCATCTTCTTCTTAGGGAAAGTCGTAGTGGCATATGATGAGATTTCTGTTTCCATTTTTTCGATGACGGTGCGTTTAGATGAAGTGGTGGGTTGGTGATCCATGATGTCGTTATATGTCCTTATCTGACGGTTGGTGCTTGTGCTGGTAGGTCCTTGGGTGCTGACAGTCTATTGGGCTTCATTTTCTGTAATCGTAGGTTGATGGGTGGACGTTATCTTGGAGTACGGAGTAGATTGATGGATGTGTCATATATTATATATTCTTGTAGCGGTTTTGTGGTCAACTTTTTGTAAGGTTTTTATTGTTGTTATTAATTTTTGTTTAATAAAGGTGGGGCATTTTCTATCTAGTGCGCTGTGATTGAACTGGTTGTTTAAGGGGGTATTCTAGTCCAGAAATTTAAAAAAATCGAAAATTTTTTTTTTCATAATTCGATAGTTTGGATATCCAAAAATATCTCCCTAAACGGATTTTTCAAAATTCAAAATATTTTTAAAATTATGGCTGACTAAGAGAATGTAAGTTATACGTGCTATTCTATCAGTTACACTGCCTGAAATTTAAATGCGTTTTTCTCCAAACTACTTTTTCTGATACGGTAGCCATAATATTTCAAGTTCTAATCAGCCGATTTACTTAAAATTTGGCATGAATATTCTTTCAATATCTCTCTATCGCATGAACTAACAAAAATTAAGAATTTAAAATTTGTAATATTTTTTAAAAAACTCGATAAAATTAAAAAATTAGTAAAAAAATCGAACTTTTTTGAGTGGCCGCCATTTTATGGAAAAAAATTTTTTTTTTAGTTTTGCTGGTTCATGACATAGCGACATTCGTACTGATTAAGAATCTTTTTTTTTTATTTTTAAGATGACCACAAGGGTAGAAATCATGGCGACGAGGACACGGCCTTTTTTTTTCCCCCTCTACTTCAAGAACGCATAACTCGATGAAAAAAAAAATTTTTTTTTTTAATTTTATTTTATGTACTCTTCTAAGTTAAATAAACAAATGATAAAAAAACCCGACACTAAAAATATTAATTGTTTAGTTTTAATTAATTGTTAAAAAAGGCTCTAACTTAGAGCCTCTAGACTAGAATACCCCCTTAAAACTTTTATTTGTCGCATTCGGTGTCCTCTGTGGTGTGTGCTTCTGCGGAATTGCTTGTGCAGGTTTTGGGGTTTCTGCAGGCTTTGGTCGGGTGTCCAAACTTCAGGCAGTAACGGCATATCAATGGGCGTGGAGTATGTGGTCGAACTTTAACTCACTCGTATCCTATCATCAAGGTTTCGGGTAGGGTCGTTGATTCAAACGTGACGGTTATAGGTCCTGATTCTTGTAGAATATTGTTCTTCATGATACGTATTTTCTCAATGTTAGTTACCTTTTGCGACTTAAGCTCGCTTAGTATATCCATTTCATCTATGTTGCAATAGAGTAGATGACTCCTTTTGAGGAATTTAAAGTTTCATGCTCAGCTACGAAAACAGTGAAGTTGTGGAATCGCGTTTGCTTTAGTAATCTAAATGCCTGGGTTGCGCCTTTGGTTTTTACTAAAAGGGTTCCCTTTCTATTCTTGTTACAAGACTCCACATCGCCACCGCAGGTAAAGTCAATGACCTTTTTGATCACGAATGGTGAAACTTTTCAAATGCCTCATTGTCCGTTCTGGTGATCGTGGGAAATTTCGGCTCGAATATTGTTGTCTTTGTAGACAGAGTGGGGATGTCTAAGTCCGGTGGTCGATGCATTGGGCTTCCGCCCGCTACACAGGGCACTTGTGCCTGTTTATAACGGTTGTGATGTAACTTTTGTTTTTGGGTTTTTTCCAAATTTTCTTTGAGCACTTCTTTGTTTTTACCAAAATGGGTAGAATTTTGTATTTGTAACTGCTGGTACCCGCGAAGTTCTGCCGATAGCACGTCTTTACTCGATGAGGCTAGGACTGGTACTTGAAGTACTGGAAAACGATACAGATGAAAATCTAGGTGATGGGGCGGGATTGGCTTGATCGCTGAAATAATAGGGAAGCCCAAGAAAAAAGGTAAGCAAAATCACGGGAGTTTCGCGATGTATTTGGGTGTTTATTTGGACACTTTAAAAATATAACTTCTTCTTTAAACACAGATCGCAGAATTTTAGTACTGGAACAATCCTAGTCGTGAACGAATTTATTTTTGAAACGTCTGCCATTCGATATGTGTCTTTGGACTGAACGTGGAGAGAATTGGCGGATCGGAAGCTATCGACGGCATCAAAGGTTTGAAGGCGCTCAGTCAAAAAGGAATCAAGCTCGAGCAACGTAGGAGTTTCGGCTTTATTACGGATTGATGGCTCCCATAATGAGAGCGTGAGCTTTGGTATTTTTGTCGATCGCAAATAAAGCAGGATAGGGTCCCAATTCTTAATATTAACGCCGGAAAATTGTAAGGATGTTAAGGAACCTTGAAACGTGCGCTGAAGTTCCTTTAAGGCTGCTCCAGACTCCTAAGCTATGGGATGCACATAGAAGATACTTTTCAGGTAACTATTCACCTGGTTAGGTTTTTGCAGGATGAGCGAGAGCCATGGGGATCTGGAAACTATGGAATAAGCTTCCCCACTTGCTTTTGAATTTAAGTGGAATAATTTTTCAACGGACGTTAGACTTGGATTGTCTATGTATATCGCCGTGAAAAGGTCCGAAAAGTCGTCCAGCGAAGACAATCGACCGAAAAAACCTCTGTGTCGATAGGAGCGAGCCGACAACCATAAAACGTGGAATTATTTGACGGAGTTACTGGAGCTTGAGGTATTTGGAAGGAGCTCTGCTGGATTTGTTCCATGAGCTGCGCGGCAAAAATTTGATAAGTGGAGTACGTTTTGGTAATACTTGAATTTAAGTATGGATTAGGTGTCCGCGGCGCTCTCGTCTGCAGCCACAATTCAATCGGAGCATATGTCATGCTGCCTTTACAGTTTGCCACAAGGAATTAAAATGATTGCGAAGGATTTTACAGGCGAACAACGTTGGGGTAGGAGCACCAGGAGCGTTCACAGTGGCCTCAAAGTGTATCAGACATACAGCTGTGGTTATACATCGGGCTAAAGCGGATTTCGCTGATGTTGCCATGACGAAAAATAGTTTATAATTTTAATTCAGAAGTAAGGAAAAGGAAATGGGCTAGAAACTAATTGAAATTTAAAAATCAATCGAAGTCCGTAAAAATATACGGCCACACTGTAGGATAGGAAAATGGATGTTCGGACTTGTGAAAAGATTTACGGACTTTAATTTTCTTTGTTTGGAAGGATCATTTATTGTGAGCCCTTGACCCACTGTACAGTGGAGAAAATGTTGATGTACGTACTCTCAGGTAAAAACACCGTGCTAAAATAAAGTACAAACAGCCTTGATTTAAGCATTGAGCACATTTTGGATTTAAAAAATATATATAATTGAATATAAGTAAATAAAATAAAATATATAGTTCCCAACTGTTTATTCTGAAAGTTGTCCTTTTATGAGGGGCATTAATTACACAGTAGTAATGCCCGTGAACGGCAAGTCGTAAGTAAACTTAAAATATTAATACTATTCAGATATATCTCGTTAATTTTAGTTTCCAATATTTATTTTTCTTACTAGTATATCATTAAAACACTATTTAAATTTGCAATATATGTATTTAGATTTAAGAATTATTCGTCCTTAGTCATGCCTTCAACTTTTTTACTTCAATATTAAATCGTTCTTGTTTTTAGTATAAATATGACGAGATTTAAGAACTAGACCGAAAGGTTCTGAAACCTAGTATTTTCGGTCTTGGAAACACGTTCTTGAAAGCTGCATTTTGTTTTTGGGTTCTGCATTTTCCATGCTTGGCGATGTTCTGAAACCGAAAATATTTGATTCAAGCACGAAATACTTGATTTTATTTCTGAGTGTGTGTATGGACAGTGTTCATAAGTGGGGTGCGAATAGAGGAATAACGTTGCGGGAATTGTGGAGACTTCGCTTATGTTTGTTTGTCGGTGCGTTCGTTTGTCACCTGCTCAATTTGATTGCAGACTGGAGTACATTTGTCGATATTGTAACTTTGTTATTAATTTTAAAAACAATTAATTGCAGTAATTGTAGGTCGAGAAAAGTAGTTGGAGTGGACTGCATTAGAAAAAGTAGTTAAAGTGGACTGAATTAGAATATTTGACGACAAAGATAAAATTCCCTTATTTTTCACAATTTCTCTGATGGAAAACTACTAACTAATTTTTATTTCTCTTGGAATTTATTGTCCACTGTATGCTTTAATATCGGCTTAAAGCGATTTCATGAGGATATTTTATTGGCTTTCCATAAAGTACATATAACTTTGATCAGGTTCACTAGCCGAGTTGATCTAGACCAGTGGTCGGCACACACATACCATCACAAATTTGCCTTGCATTAGTGTGAGTGTAAAAAACACGAAGTTGGCGCGCAGCGCGCTGACGCCTGACGTTTCTCTGTTTTGCACTGCAATTCTCTGCCGCAGCAGCAAAAAAGCGCGCCGAAGGTGAGAAAAAAAAGACCCGAATACCCATGCCGAAGTCATACGAACATCTACGTTATACGTGAGCGAGCAGAGGATGGGCAGAACACTTCCCTATGCTCACTAGATAGACCGTTGCCGACCGCTGATCTAGACATGTCCTCAAGTCCGTATGAACGGTGAGATCTCAGAAACTTTAAGAGATAGAGTGTTGGGACTTAACACTTGGACTTGGGTCTAGCGCCCACATTTTTTAATATTTTTTAAACATTTATATTTGTACTTATTATCAATACCTATCTTCATGCCAAGAATTATTAAAACCGGATCAGAGTAGTTGGGAAAGACGGCTTCTGGGACAATTTGCATATTAAAGGCCCCCGCCCCCTTACTAACTAGCATATTAATGACCCCCGCCTCTCACTAATTAACATAATAATGGCCCCCGCCTCTTCATTAATATATGCGGGTTCGGGGACAATTAGCATAATCCAAAAAATTATCTGATTTTAACAGGTTTAGATGTCATATAAATGTCACGATCATATCCATAAAGAGTATACTAAATTACACCCACCCCCACACCACCATGTGACAATACTGATCACGTGACCTTTTTCCCCATTATAAGCAATTAATATTCAGCAGGTGTTGCTGTACTCGGGAGAAAGGTCGCACACTTTCCCCACATCCCCATGTGACAATATTTATCATGTATCCTTTTCCTCATTATCAGCAATTAATATTCAGCAGGTGTTGCTGTGCACGTGAGAAAGGTCGCAAACCCAAAGTATTCAAAGATGGTTATCTTAGAGGAACACGCCGATCATGTTCGGGAATAACGTTTCCTATGATTGTAAAATTAATTTAGAAATCAAAAGAACCTTAATAAAATGAATCTCACAAGTTAATAATTCTCAGATGTCAAATATTTTCAAACAGACATTTTTGTTTCCGCCCCAGAACGTTTAACTGGTAAATTCTCTAAGATTCCTTTCCACAAACGGGTCATAAATATATCATAAAAGGGATTCAAGCAAGAGCTTCCCGAACATGCGCACCTGTCTATTACCTGACCGGAATAAAAGGGACACATGCACAAGTCTGAAGGCGCACGCCCATTGACAAGATAATGGGCCTCACGCCAATGATCACACGGCTGACTACTAGCTCTAATACGTTCCCATAAGGGTTGAAATCACGACCGCGCAACAATTCGCAAGTAGCCGACATATCTCAGTCAAGGAAATATTTTCCATTCTCCGTACCTGTAATTTTAACTCGAAATAAAAGATTAAAATTTTTTTTTTAGCATAATAATACATTTATTCATTTATTGCGAACATGTTTTATTATATATTGAAATTAATTTTCTGGCTTCGATCCGGCGATTTGCATAGAAGAGGCAGGCGCACGTTTCCGACGTCAGTTCAGGATTACAAAATGTAAAGTGTTCACCATAATTCGTAGTTTTGAGATCATGTCCACCTCGATTCATGAACATAGTTTTTTTGTTTAGAAGGTATTGAAAATGCTGACCAATTATCTGTCCTTTAAATTGTTTAATAAATTGGTCAATTTCCTTATGAAACTTCATTTTTTTAATTTTGTTTTCTTGTAGGTCCTTACACATCTAGTCTCAACTTTAAACAAGAAAGGAAGTTAGCTTCGGCAAGCCGAAGCTTATATACCCTTGCAGCTATAATTATTAAATTTAAAAACACAAAAAATGATATTCCCAATAGTATAAGATAATATGTCAAAAAACACCGAAGCTATAATTTGGTTCATATTATTTTCGTATCAATTTTCCGATCGTTCCTATGGCAGCTATATGATATAGTCGTCCGATTTTGATAAAATTAAATTCGAAATTCAGAACTAATTAAAAAATGTTATTTCCAAGCGTAGGAGGTTATATGTTAAAAAACACCGAAGCTATAATTTGTTTCATATTATTTTCCTACCAATTTTGCGATCGTTCCTATGGCAGCTATATGACATAGTCGTCCGATTTTGATAAAATTTAATTCGAAATTCAGAACTAATTAAAAAATGTTATTTCCAAGCGTTGGAGGTTATATGTTGAAAAACACCGAAGCTATAATTTTTTTCATATTATTTTTCCACAAAATTTCTGATCGTTCCTATGGCAGCTATATGATATAGTCGTCCGATTTCGATAAAATTTAATTCAAAATTCAAAATTATTTAAAAATTGTTATTTCCAAGCTAAGGAGTTTATATGCTAAAAAACACCAAAGATATAATTTTTTTTCATTTTTTTGTCCGATTATTCCTATGGGAGCTATAAGATATAGTTGTCCGATCCGGCTGGTTCCGACTTATATACTACCTGCAAAAGATATAAGACTTTTGGGAAAGTTTCAGCCCGATAGCTTTAAAACTGAGAGACTAGTTTGCGTAGAAACGGACGGACAGACGGACAGACGGACAGACGGACATGGCTAGATCGACTCGTCTAGTCATGCTGATCAAGAATATATATACTTTATGAGGTCGGAAACGTCTCCTTCACTGCGTTGCAAACTTCTGACTGAAATCAATATACCCTCTGCAAGGGTATAAAAAATGTATAAAAATTATTTTATTGTTTTGAAGCTACGTTTAAAAAATGTCAAAATAATGTATGCATTGTTAAGAGCACAAACCCCGCCCTTAAGGTGTGTTTCACAATAGGGAAACCGGTTTCCTTTAAACCTGTTTAATGACGGACAGCCCATTTCCTCGATATTAATGAGCTGACGACTCCCAAAAAACGTCTGTAGAAATCGTTTCTTTTCCACACCTTTACAAATGATTTGTTTTCCGCTTGTAATTGTCCTTAGATACTTTCGAGTTTTTGGAAAACTATTTTCTCCATCGTTCCAAAAAATTTTATGATGTGTATTGGTTAACCAAATTGCAGTCTTTCGAGATTTTGTATTTAGCAAAGTAAAATCATATGGTGGTTCTATTAAAAAACTTTTATTCAAGTTTGGATCTTTTTCGAATACAATTCCAATTTCCTTTAGAATAAAATTATTATTATTATCAAAGAAACCTTGAACATCAATCGAAACAGTATCTTTCAACATTTTTCTAATTGTACTAGTCCGTTTAGTGGGTTATATTCAACTAAACGGTCATGTATGAGGAGACAGTAAGCTTAGGTATTTTCATGTCTTGGTGTCTTTAGTTCTATTGAAATTCTCACATCAATGGGACCAATTTTTATACCCTTGCAGAGGGTATATTGATTTCAGTCAGAAGTTTGCAACGCAGTGAAGGAGACGTTTCCGACCCCATAAAGTATATATATTCTTGATCAGCATGACTAGACGAGACGATCTAGCCATGTCCGTCTGTCCGTCTGTCCGTCCGTTTCTACGCAAACTAGTCTCTCCAAAAGTCTTATATCTTTTGCAGGTAGTATATAAGTCGGAACCAGCCGGATCGGACAACTATATCTTATAGCTCCCATAGGAATAATCGGACAAAAAAATGAAAAAAAATTATATCTATGGTGTTTTTTAGCATATAACCTCCTAAGCTTGGAAATAACATTTTTTAATTCATTTTGAATTTTGAATTAAATTTTATCGAAATCGGACGACTATATCATATAGCTGCCATAGGAACGATCGGAAAATTGGTAGGCAAATAATATGAAACAAATTATAGCTTCGGTGTTTTTTAACATAAAACCTCCAACGCTTGGAAATATCATTTTTTAAATAGTTCTGAATTTGGAATTTAATTTTATCAAAATCGGACGACTATATCATATTGCTGCCATAGGAACGATCGGAAAATTGGTAGGAAAATAATATGAAACAAATAATAGCTTCGGTGTTTTTTGACATATTATCTTATACTATTGGGAATATCATTTTTTGTGTTTTTAAATTTAATAATTATAGCTGCAAGGGTATATAAGCTTCGGCTTGCCGAAGCTAACTTCCTTTCCTGTTACTGATTCGTTTTGATATGAAAGATGCACCACAATAATAGGGGTCTTCAATTTAAATTTATTTGGGGTCAAAAATGGTTGTGATTCACGATTATAGTAACTAGATTGAAATCTTGTATACATTTCATATAGGTGAGCATACTAATTCTTACTAAAAACAACATTCAGATTATTATGGATATGACTCAGAATTTAAGTGAACTTTTAAGTTTGATAAGTAATTTGTGATAAGTTCTCCATTTAGTGTAAATCCAATTATGGCAAATCTTGGTTTTTTCGCGGTTAGCCGACAATTTCACATTTCAGCTCTGTTGACTCCCATACCCCAATTTGGGGTTAACATATAAATCCCAACTCTGGAATGCGATTGGTAGGTTTACACAACTTTTAATAATATCGTACAATAATATCGTACATTTTCCAGGTTTTATTTATAATTTCCAGTTTAAAAGTTTGTTCATTTCTGGTTTGTTCAAGATTCACCAAGATTCTTAGTTAGCATCAACATTAGTTCGTGTTTACAATTTAACAAAACTTTTTTATAATCCCCAGCTAATCCCAACAAAATTGTATTGGTACAGAAAAGTTGAGGTGGGGTCCCGTTGAAATTTCGTCTCCACTGCTCCATCCAGAATTTAATAGGTATTGACTTTGAAGATTATCCAGAGATATATAATTTTTTAGGGTAGTACTCATATTGACATGGACTTGACACGTTGGACACGTTGTATTTAGTTGTTACTTAGCAGTATTTTGATGGTTACTTTCTATTTAGTCTTGTTTTTAGATGGTTACTTTTGTATAGTACCTGTACAGTACTTGGTTTTGGATGGTTACTATCTGTATAGTATCTGTAAAGTACTTGGTTTTAGATGGTAACTAAATGTTAACAAGTATTATGAGTTGCTAAAGTCTCTTATTAAGAATTATCAAAGTACACAAGTTAAAGTTTCTAAGATGTGTTAGCCAAACACACTTGCAGTGAACTATCATTACCTGACCGTCATCAAAGTCACATGCCCAAGACCCAAGGACATTGAATAAAATACTTCCCCTTCATTTGTACCTGTAGTTTTAATTACAGTCAGAAACAAAATTTGTAGGATCATTCAATATTTTTTTATATATTTTAATATTGTAAACATATTTCATTAAATTCATAATTAATTATATTTTATGTATATTTGTATATAATTAGTTTTCTTACTCCATCCCTCTGTAAGAAACATGTCTGTTATTAATCTTCGTTCCAAACGCAGATTTTCGCTTGGTTCCCATAGATAGATGTAAAATAGTTCTCACAATGTAATCTTTCTCAGATGTTGGATTATTTTTAAAGCATTCAATTGTTCTAACCCATAATAATATTATAACATATTTCGAAAGCATCATTAGCTAGCATAGGAGCGTCTTTCAATTTAATTTCTGAATCAAGTTTATGATAAAGGTGTTGGGACCTGGTAATACCAGTTTTTGTTGTCAACTATTTTTCTAGTTCTAGTTTTCTAGTTCTATTCTATTTGTATACTATATGTTTGAGTAAGGCATTATTGCCTAAGATTCTGAATAAGTTTAATAAACTCATAAATTACAATACTCATCTGGTTTTCGTGATTCATGATAATGGTTGAGCTGCTTGGACTTAGATTACTAGCTGTTATTAACTGTTATGAGCTATTATTAGATGGTTACTATCTGCTTGGTAGATGTCTATTAGTTGCTTACTAGTTTTTATTAGCTGGTTACTACATGTTTAGTAGATGTATACAAGTTGTTTAGTGCCTGGTTTCTATATGTTTAGTAGATGTATACAAGTTCTTTACTAGATGTATACAAGTTGTTTACTAGCTGTTTAGTATCTGGTTTCTATACGTTTAGTAGATGTATACAAGTTGTTTAGTAGATGTATACAAGTTGTTTACTAGCTCTTTAGTATCTGGTTTATATTTGTTTAGTATCTGTTTACTTGATGTTTATTAATTATTATTAGCTGGTTACTAGTTGTTATTAACGTCTCGTAGACTTTTATAGTCTTTTGTTAAGAATGATCAAAAATTCTTGATCACTAGATTTACACTCTGATTTTCAATGTGTTTGCTATGTACGTGAGAAAGAACGCAAAGCCAAAATATCTCAAGATTGATATATAAATCTTAGAGGAACATATCCGATTATGTTGAGGGAAGATGTATCCTGTGATTGTATCACTAATTAAGAAATAAATTGTTCACAAGCTGTCTAAATGCTGTTTAGATGCTGTTTTGATAAACAATTTTGATTCATAATGACAGATACTAAAAATATATATTAATATCATCCACTTTAACTAGTATATTGTTAAAATAAAACATTTCCATTTTTCATGTTCTTTCATCTTATGTAGGTATAATAAATGTAATCTTAACTACGATAGCTAGCCTTACATCCCTTAACTATAGTTATTAGCTACAATAAAATGTCTAGAAAGAATAAAATATATGAATGTCAAAAAACGATTTATGACTAACTATAATTGTGAAAGTAATTGAAATCGCTCCGGCGTAATGCAGTAAAAAACAAAAACCACTGTGATTATCCCATTTTCTATCACCATAACATTTGTGTATACCCACACCTAAATGACCAATTGTATCCTTTGTCCAAAAATGTCTGTGACTTTCACTTATAAATTTGTCACCGATAATTTAAATCCCATTAAGCAAACCACCCATTGCTAACCGTACCATAACCCCAGAGTCAAGTTGGTTACCTACAATAAACATAGGTGGTGGTGTAAAGGATTGCTAAAATTGCTCGACGCAGGCGCAAAGGTCATAAAAAAAGGTCATGAAAAATATAATTGGGAAAGTTTTTTTTATTTGCGAACCATTTATAACTGTTATTAACAACACAAATAGTTGTTACAAAGGATTTGCTTAAATGCCTCGATGCAGGCGCAAAGGTCAAGGTATTGCAAAAAATTCATGGAATATTATCCCTTCATAAAAGAGGTCAAAAAATATATAATTAAGAAAGTATTTTTTATTTGCGAACAATTTATAACTGTTACCAACAACACAAATAGTTGTTACGAAGGATTGCTAAAATGCCTTCATGCAGGTGCAAAGGTCAAGGTAATGGAAAAATTCATGGAATATTATCCCTTGACCAAAAACGAAAATCTCTTCTATTTGAATAAAAAAAAATATATATATTTATTCAATACTTTGATATTCTCCATCAAAATGCTTGATAAATATAGTTGTTTGATATTCTCTAACTAATTGAGTAATACGTTTTCATGTGTCTATTAAATTTACCAAAAACAGTATTAGTCTTCTCTCATAAAATTGATCTTTTGGATCCCTCTAATTCCCCACCGGTGAAATATATGTTCCTCATATTTAATAATGATTGTTTGTCAACCCCGACCAACCTCCGCAACATAGATGGGTACTTGTAATTCATATTAAGATCCATCCTTCTCTAACTAATATCCTTTTATCCATCATGTAAAGAGGTTTAGAATTGTGTTGCATGCTTTAACTCCTAGCCACACCCACCACTGTAACAGATTTGACTTTTCCAATGGCTGCCCCAGCTACCTAAACTGTACATTTCTTTTGATTTTCTCTTTTTCTTTCTAAGCAATGTACACAATTTTTAAACTGGTTCTGACCTCCCTCTTTAATGGCATCCTCTACTTTATTTTCGTTATATTTCTGATCTTTTCCTAACAGTAGGTTGTTAAACTTTTATAATTTTATGGGATTATTGAGCACCCGAAATCCCAAATATTAACTCATAACATGTAACTAGCAGAATATAGTCAAAGATATCAGACTCTAAAAAGACAAGATTTACCTACAATTCAATTTACTATCTAAAATCCCTGGAGAAGAGTTTAGTATTTGCAGTTTAATTTTTTAATTAATTGATTTCACAGATTCCCGCTGGAGAATACCAATTTTTAACAAATGGATGCTAACTCCATACCATTCAGACACTGGTTTACAACCTCATAGAACTGACTCTCAAGGTATCTGTAATGCAAAATATATTGTCAAAATTATTTATTTCAGAAAAAATCAATATTAAAAAATTTCGAAAACTGGTTTTGGAGTTCATTTTATTCTTAGAATTAAATTATTAAAAATTATTAAGCCAACAGAGATAACAATATTTTTGTGATAATATCCCATGAATAATACAAAATTCTTATTTGTATATTTTCAAAATTATTTATTTCAGAAAATTATTCATTAATCGCATTCAAATAATATTCATAATACAAGGGTGGTCAAAAGTATTTTCACAAAAAAAAAGTTAAATATACTCATAATTTGAATTTACATCTTGTTAACTTTGGCATCAATGGAAAGGTAATTTAAATGCCGTTTGAATGATACAATACATTTCTTAACCCATTCAGTACTTTTTGAAAAGGACGAATTTGTGTGAAAATGTCCTTTTTGAACTTTTTTTCTCGACTTGAAAACTTAAATTTTTTGATGCAAAAAGTTTCTGCAAACAAAAATAATAGTAACTGCAAAAAGAATTTTTCAAAAATCATTTTGCTTATATTTTTTATAATTTTTTGAAAATGCTTAGAAACATGCATTTTAGCCATATTTTTCTCTTTTTCATACAAATTTTTTCCGACATTGTCACCTTCAAAAAATCATAAAAAATATAAGCAAAATGATTTTTGAAAAATTCTTTTTGCAGTTACTATTATTTTTGTTTGCAGAAACTTTTTGCATCAAAAAATTTAAGTTTTCAAGTCGAGAAAAAAAGTTCAAAAAGGACATTTTCACACAAATTCGTCCTTTTCAAAAAGTACTGAATGGGTTAAGAAATGTATTGTATAATTTAAGAGGCATTTAAATTACCTTTCCATTGATGCCAAAGTTTACAAGATGTAAGTTCAAATTATGAGTATATTTAACTTTTTTTTTGTGAAAATACTTTTGACCACCCTTGTATATCTTACAATTTTTTAGATTTATTAATAGAGTTTCCCAATTATTAATAATAAATGATATTGCATCAGATCTATTTTTAAGATTAAATATTAAGATAGGGTCGTCCTCGCGAGACATAGCGCTGACCAACTCACATTGGTCTGCCTCACCATTAAATTTAAGACATTGTAAGTCTGATATTGAATCCCTTATACGAAAAATCATCTCCTTAACTTCCAGTAGCAGTTGTGACAGAGGATTATTTTCGATTTCCGCATCGTGAAGATCAATTTGGTGTTGTAACTTGGTTGTCTCCATCATCAGCTCAGTGATTCGATTTTCCACGTTTTCAATATCAAAGAGATGGGAATCGATATTGTTTTCGCTCTGCAAATCCACAAAGCGCCATTTCAGGATGTCCAACTCTTCTATACTATCGTAATAGATACTACCGAATTCCCGTCGCTACTCCTTGAAAACCTTTAAAATTCCTTAAAGATTCTTATTTCAATCAACATATCTTCATTTATTTTAAAGTCACAGTGGTTGATTTGGCTGTTGATTTCAGTCATCTTTTGTCTTTCGATTTAAATTTTGTACTGTTTTAGGGTTTGAAATCTCATCAACCAGGAAAAGACAGAACGTAGAATCGAGCAGGTACTTTATATCCAAGGATCAAACCCCCTCCCCAAAAATCAAACCACCATCCCATGCGATTAGCTTAAGTAAAACCATTCCACACTGTATCAAAGTGAGAAGAAGAATACATAAGAAACCGGAAATCAAAGGCAAAGTAAGATTGTAGGCCAATACATATCGATGTTGGGAACTGTTGTTATATGAGAATGCATACATTTATCTGTATTTAATATAATAGTTGTTGATAATTATAATTTTATAATGGTTATCATTAAGTAGGAAGAGCGGTACAGAATTTTTATTCTTAATATTTAATCTTAAAAATAGATATGATGCAATATCATGTAATATTAATAATTGGGAAACTATTGATAAATCTAAAAAATATTAAGATATATTATGAATATTATTTGAATGCGATTAATGAATAGTTTTCTGAAATAAATAATTTTAAAAATATACAAATAAGAATTATGTATTATTCATGGGATATTATCACAAAAACATTATTATCTCTGTTGCCTTAATAATTTTTAATAATTTAGTTTTAAGAATAAAATGAACTCCAAAACCAGTTTTTGAAATTATTTAATATTGAATTTTTCTGAAATAAATAATTTTGAAAATATACAAATAAGAATTATGTATTTTTCATGAGATATTATCACAAAAACATTATTATCTCTGTTGGCTTAATAATTTTTAATAATTTAATTCGAAGAATAAAATTAACTAAAAAAACCAGTTTTTAAAATTTTTTTAATATTTATTTTTTCTGAAATAAATAATTTTGAAAATATACAAATAAGAATTATGTATTATTCATGGGATTTTATCACAAAATCATTATTATCTCTGTTGGCTTAATAATTTTTAATAATTTAGTTCTAAGAATAAAATGAACTCCAAAACCAGTTTTTGGAGTTTTTTAATATTGATTAGAAGAAAAGAGGCGGAAATATATTGTGCATTACAGATACCTTGAGAGTCAGTTCTATGAGGTTGTAAACCAGTGTCTGATTGGTATGGAGTTGGCAGCCATTTGTTTAAAATTGGTATTCACCTGCGGGAATCTGTGAAATCAATAAATTAGAAAATTAAACTGCAAATACTAAACTTTTCTCCAGGGATTGTAGATGGTAAATTGAATTGTAGGTAAATCTTGTCTTTTTAGAGTCTGATATCTTTAACTATATTCTGCTAGTTACATGTTTCGAGTTAATATCTGGGATTTCGGGTGCTCAATAACCCCATAAAATTATAAAAGTTTAACAACCTACTGTTAGGTAAAGATCAGAAATATAACGAAAATAAAGTAGAGGATGCCATTAAAGAGGGAGGTCAGAACCAGTTTAAAAATTGTGTACATTGCTTAGAAGGAAAAATTGAAAATCAAAAGAAATGTACAGTTTAGGTAGCTGGGGCAGCCATTGGAAAAGTCAAATCAAAAGCATGCAATACAATTCTAAACCTGTTTACATGATGGATAAAAGGATATTAGTTAGAGAAGGATGGAAATATCTTAAATATGAATTACAAGTACCCATCTATGTTGCGGAGGTTGGTCGGGGTTGACAAACAATCATTATTAAATATGAGGAACATATATTTCACCGGTTGGGAATTAGAGGTATCCAGAAGATCAATTTTATGAGAGAAGACTAATACTGTATTTGGTAAATTAAATAGACACATGAAAACTTATTACTCAATTAGTTAGAGAATATCAAACAACTAGATTTATCAAGCATTTTGATGGAAAAAATCAAAGTATTGAATAAATATATATATTTTTTTATTATCCAAACAGAAGAGATTTTCGTTTTTGGTCAAGGAATAATATTCCATGAATTTTTCCATTACCTTGACCTTTGCGCCTGCATCAAGGCATTTTAGCAATCCTTAGTAACAACTATTTGTGTTGTTGGTAACAGTTATAAATTGTTCGCAAATAAAAAATACTTTCCTAATTATATATTTTTTGACCTCTTTTATGAAGGGATAATATTCCATGCATATTTTGCAATACCTTGACCTTTGCGCCTGCATCGAGGCATTTAAGCAAATCCTTTGTAACAACTATTTGTGTTGTTAATAACAGTTATAAATGGTTCGCAAATAAAAAAAACTTTCCCAATTATATTTTTTATGATCTTTGCGCCTGCGTCGAGGCATTTTAGCAATCCTTTACACCACCACCTATGTTTATTGTAGGTAACCAACTTGACTCTGGGGTTATGGTACGGTTAGCAATGGGTGGTTTGCTTCATGGGATTTAAATTATCGGTGACAAATTTATAAGTGAAAGTCACAGACATTTTTGGACAAAGGATACAATTGGTCATTTAGGTGTGGGTATACACATATGTTATGGTGATAGAAAAGGGGATAATCACAGTGGTTTTTGTTTTTTACTGCATTACGCCGGAGCGATTTCAATTACTTTCACAATTATAGTTAGTTATAAATCGTTTTTTGACATTCATATATTTTATTCTTTCTAGACATTTTATTGTAGCTAATAACTATAGATAAGGGATGTAAGGCTAGCTATCGTAGTTAAGATTACATTTATTATAACTACATAAGATGAAAGAACATGAAAAATGGAAATGTTTTATTTTAACAATATACTAGTTAAAGTGGATGATATTAATATATATTCTTAGTATCTGTCATTATGAATCAAAATTATTTATCAAAACAGCTTCTAAACAGCTTTTAGACAGCTTGTGAACAATTTATTTCATAATTAGTGATACAATCACAGGATACATCTTCCCTCAACATAATCGGATATGTTCCTCTAAGATTTATATATCAATCTTGAGATATTTTGGCTTTGCGTTCTTTCTCACGTACATAGCAAACACGTTGAAAATCAGAGTGTAAGTTTTTACTTCACATCGAAAGTCGTCTAGTGATCAAGAATTTTTGATCATTCTTAACAAAAGACTTTAAAAGCTCGTAGACGTTAATAACAACTAGTAACCAGCTAATAATAATTAATAAACATCAAGTAAACAGATACTAAACATATATAAACCAGATACTAAAGAGCTAGTAAACAACTTGTATACATCTACTAAACATATAGAAACCAGATACTAAACAGCTAGTAAACAACTTGTATACATCTAGTAAAGAACTTGTATACATCTACTAAACATATAGAAACCAGGCACTAAACAACTTGTTACATCTACTAAACATATAGTAACCAGCTAATAAAAACTAGTAAGCAACTAGTAGACATCTACCAAGCAGATGGTAACCATCTAATAATAGCTCATAACAGTTAATAACAGCTAGTAATCAAAGTCCAAGCAGCTCAACCACCATCATGAATCACGAAAACCAGATGAGTATTGTAATTTATGAGTTTATTTAACTTATTCAGAATTTTAGACAATAATGCCTTACTCATACATATAGTATACAAATAGAATACAACTAGAAAACTAGAACTAGAAAAATAGTTGACAACAAAAACCGATATTACCAGGTCCCAACACCTCTATCATAAACTTGATTCAGAAATTAAATTGAAAGACGCTCCTATGCTAGCTAATGATGCTTTCGAAATATGTTATAATATTATTATGGGTTAGAACCAGAGCTCGCAAATAACTGTTGACCGTTTCTCGTTGTCTGGAAATATGTGTCTTTTCCTGACTCTTTACGAAAAGACTCAGAGAGCAACCGATTTATGGGTTCTTGAATGAGCTCGCTCGCGCTCAGAGCAAAACCTTTTTTTCTATTCTGTTTTGTTATGGTTGTTCCAGGACCGTTTTGTCCTGTTCAGGTGAGGCAAACGGTCTTTTGCGTATGTATTGGTATACACTCACTCGCATAGGCAAGCAAATCGTTAATCGTCGGTATTGCAGCCGAACGGGCATTCTCAGCCTTACACTTTATATTAAGTGAACGAAGAAGTTCGATTAGTGCAGAGAATCTGAACGCCTTATTAGTTATAAAGCTTAACACATAATATATAAAAAATGTTAAATGTTAAAATAAAATGTAAAAACAACATATTCTGAAACTTTTTATTGCCTTTTGATATCAATTTATTATATGGAATATGGAATCGAAATGGAACTTGTTAACCAAAACATTTGAAAATAAATTTAAAATGTTGTATTAAACAAATTATATTATTTCTTTTTCACAACAACGAAAGTAAATGTAAAGACCGTTTGCCTTGAGTTTTTCGGTCAATCGGTCAGCGTTTCTCGTTCCGCTCTTTACGCACTGCTCATTAAGGAGCAACATACAACGAGTTCAACGAAAAGCGCTCAACAGAAAACATAAATGATGACAGCAAGTGTCTCTTGCTCAGAGCGAGAGCGAGACAGTAGGACCTTTTTCGGTTTTGCTCGCAACGAGAGCACGAGAAGAAAAACGGTCAACAGTTATTTGCGAGCTCTGGTTAGAACAAATGAATGCTTTAAAAAAATCCAACAACTGAGAAAGATTACATTGTGAGAACTATTTTACATCTATCTATGGGAACCAAGCGAAAATCTGCGATTGGAACGAAGATTAATAACAGACATGTTTCTTACAGAGGGATGGAGTAAGAAAATTAATTATATACAAATATACATAAAATATATTTAATTATGAATTTAATGAAATATGTTTACAATATTAATATATATAAAATAATATTGAATGATCCTACAAATTTTGTTTCTGACTGTAATTAAAACTACAGGTACAAATGAAGGGGAAGTATTTTATTCAATGTCCTTGGGTCTTGGGCATGTGACTTTGATGACGGTCAGGTAATGATAGTTCACTGCAAGTGTGTTTGGCTAACACATCTTAATAAGAGACTTTAGCAACTCATAATACTTGTTAACATTTAGTTACCATCTAAAACCAAGTACTTTACAGATACTATACAGATAGTAACCATCCAAAACCAAGTACTGTACAGGTACTATACAAAAGTAACCATCTAAAAACAAGACTAAATAGAAAGTAACCATCAAAATACTGCTAAGTAACAACTAAATACAACGTGTCCAACGTGTCAAGTCCATGTCAATATGAGTACTACCCTAAAAAATTATATATCTCTGGATAATCTTCAAAGTCAATACCTATTAAATTCTGGATGGAGCAGTGGAGACGAAATTTCAACGGGACCCCACTTCAACTTTTCTGTACCAATAAAATTTGGTTGGGATTGGCTGGGGATAGTAGTATGGAAACGCGGATTCTGGGACAATTAGCATATTAATGGCCCCCGCCCCCTTACTAATTAGCATATTAATGACCCCGCCTCTCACTGATTAACATATTAATGACCCCCGCCTCTTCATTAACGTATGCGGGTTCTGGGACAATTAGGATAATCCAATAAATTAAGTGATTTTAATGGACTTTGAACTCATAAAAATGTCACGATCATGTCTATAAAGAGTATACTTAATTGCCCCCAACCCCACACCACCATGTGACAATACTGATCACGTGACCTTTTTGCCTCATTATCAACAATAAATATTCAGCAGGTGTTGCTGTACACGGGAGAAAGGTCGCACACTTTCCCCACATCCCCATGTGACAATATTGATCATGTATCCTTTTCCTCATTATTAGCAATTAATATTCAGCAGGTGTTGCTGTGCAAGTTATCCAGCTCATGATCCCAGCCTCTTTACCCAATTTATAAACAAACTCTTCATATACAATTTCTTAGCTGAGAACGCCTTCCAGCTCGAGCGCCCAGCCGCCTTACCCAAGTCGTAAACAATTTTTTATAAACAATTCTTAGCTGGGATCCCCTTACTCAGCGTTCCCACAGAATCCCAATTAGCTCCCCCACTTCAATCGAAGTTCATTATTAAGATTCAATTGCGCCACAGTCCTCCTAACATAAACTAAGCTGGGTCCAGCTAATGTAAACACAAGCATCCGGTCAACACCCGGCGAGCCCCAAAACTGCAGCGTAATCCGTTTGGCAATTGAGCAGAGAATTAGATCATCCGATTTCCCGACTCTCTTGAGTCCAACCCTTGTCCAACTCTTAATGAGTTCCCCAATTCTCTTAAACCGAGGTTTGATTATCAGATAAGCGGCCCTTGGCCAGGCTGTCCGTTTTTGCATCCGAGAAGATCGGTTGTATAAGAAGTTAATTGTGAACCGCCAAGAATAAAAGTCGATACTAAGGAAATGTTGTGAAGTTTAAACTTAGTGAATAAAAAATAAAAATAAATTTTTTTAAATAATTCACTAGTGAAGTTATTAATTGGCGCCCAACGTGGGGCCACGCCTAATTTGTTCTAAATAAAGCTTTAAAATAAATAACCAGCGGTTTTAAAGTGAAAAGGAACTTGCGTGGTCTAATAAAAACCCAACCGACAAAAAAGTTTGTGTTAAAAATAAAAGGAGGAAATTAATAAATGAAATAATCCCCTTTTACTTACAACAATCTGCTAATTAGTAATCGACATAATAAACCTTCGGTTTAACAAAAAACTAAACGGTCTCAAAAAATAAAACCAAACAATTTACAAAGTTAAACAACAAATTTAATAACTGTGAAAGTGAAAGCTGATACAAAAAATTTTTAAAAAACTGTGAAAGTGAAAGCTGATACAAAAAAACAACTGAGAAACAAAATTCAAAAACAATTAAAAATTCAAATATCAAATCCAACAAGAAGGAAGAGCTGAGGGCAATCCCTCGCTAAACAGCGACGACCAGAAATCAAATTGAAGGAAGAGCTGAGGGCAATCCCTCGCTAAAAATTAACGACCAAAAAATAAACTGAAGGAAGAGCTGAGGGCCATCCCTCGCTAAAAACAACCAAGAAGGACGACCCCAGCAGGATCATCAAAGGAAAACAGACGATATCACACTAAATCCAGAAGAAAAGAAAACAATTAGTGAGCGTATACTGTTTATTTTTTATATTCTATTTAAGTACTATAAGCAGACAAATTTAAATAAAATCAAACAAGGTGGAAGACCTCATTTACGATTTTGAAAGAATTCTCACCATGCCCCTACCACAACCTGCAATGGCTTCTAGCAGCCAAGCTAATAACCAAGTGAGCGAATTAATTGCACATATTGTAAATAATGAATTGAATCCCTTAAGGAATGAGATCGTGAGTTTAAAAGCACAACTAAATCAAAATATAAAAAAGGTTGAAGATTTTCAAGTAGAAGTCATTGACCCAAATATTAAATATGAAACTTCCTTTGAAATTATCAAATCAGTCAGGGAATTTAAAGGAGAAGAAGACAAATATGTGAGTTGGAGGGAATCAGCAGAAATAGCCATGGGACAATATGCTAGAGGTAGCGAAAGGTTCTTTTCTGCATTATCAATCTTGAGGAACAAAATAACTGGCACAGCAAACGATGCCCTAACACACAATGGAACGGTACTAAATTTTGACGCCATAATGGCAAGGTTGGACTTTGTTTTTAGCGACAAACGTCCAATCCATATAATTGAGCAAGACTTAGGAGTACTAAGTCAAGGGAAACTGTCCATAATGGAATATTATGGGTTAGTTAATAAAAAACTAACTCTTCTAATAAATAAAACCATTATGACTTACGGCAGAAATAAGCCTTTAACTGCTGAAATGAACGAAAAACACAAAAAGACAGCTCTAAGAGTATTCATAACTGGCCTCAACGGCCATATCTCAGACGTCATATTTTCTATGAATCCGCCAGACTTACCGAACGCTATGGTAATAGTACAAGAACTAGAAAGCAATAATTTGAGGGCCCAATTCGCTAACAATTTCACATCATCACAGCGCAGGAGTTATGAGTCAAATTTATTCGGGTACCAAAACTCAAATAATAGACCCAAGCAAGGTAACAATAATAACCTTAATAGTAACCAAAGGAATACTAACAACTTGAGGTTTATTCAACCCGATAGCCAGAATAGAAACAATTATAATCAAAATAAAAATCATAATTGGAATCAGGGCAGACAGTATAATCCACAATATAATTCCCATAATCAATGGAATTCCAATAAAGCTCAGCAAAGCAAGCCAGAACCGATGGACGTAGATGAATCCTTACAGATTCAGAATAGGCCAAAATACAATCAGGGTTATAACAATTATAGTAACAACAACTATAATCAGAATAAATGGAATCAGAATAAAAAGCCAGAGACACAAACAACTCAGCAAAATAATCCTCAGAACAAAAGAGAACCAACAGGTACGGTTAACCAACCGGCAAACAAAACTATGCGATTAAATAATATCGAAGAGGACCATTTTTTAGGCCAGAATCCGGAGTAGGATTACCCTACCTAATTCGATATGATAGCAAAATAAATAAAAAGCTTAAAATCTTAATTGACACAGGAGCAACCTCCTGCTATATCAAAACAGGAATTTATAAAAACAAAAACGAGCTTCCTATATATAAAAGAGTATCTAAGGTTAATGGATATTCTATAATTAAATATTATCACATGGTAACGATCTTTGACACGCGTTACACATTTTATGAAATAGACGGGTTAAAATCAGATTTTCTAATAGGTTACAACCTATTAAAAAAAATAGGAGCTGTAATAGACACAGAAAAAGGAGTAATAAAATATGGGGGAAAAGAAGAAAAATTAATTTATGATAATGACAGTTCTTTTAACCAACTTTCCTTATCTGAAGATAAAACAATTCTTCCATTAAAGGAATTTATTATACAAAAATACTTTGATGAAAAGGCCAAAATCAGAACTGAGTCTGAAGAGGCAAATCAAAGCGAAACAAGTTTGGGATTAAAATATCCTGAACACGCCGTCGTTGAAGTATCCGACAAAAATTCTAGTTTGGGATTAAAAAGTCCTGAACAAGCCGTCGTTGATTTATCCGACAACAATGAAATAAACAATATGAGTAAATCAACTCCAGACCAAAGAATGGATTTGGAAAATGAGATAATAAATATTATCAATAAAGAGCACTCGAAGATAAACATGCAAGTCCCATTCAGGACTGATATTCGCGGTGAAATAAACACCGAAAACGATAGAGCTATTTACAGCAAGCAGTATCCCTATGCTCTATCGGCTTCAGATTTCGTAAACTCTGAAGTTAATCGCATGTTAAAAGAAGGAATTATAAGACCAAGCAAAAGCCCTTATAATTCTCCAGTTTTAGTGGTACCAAAAAAGGGATTTAATGAAGATGGTACTGCAAAACTAAGATTAGTTATAGACTATAAGAAACTAAATGAAAACACCATTCCCGACAGATATCCAATGCAAGATCCTTCAGTGATTTTGTCAAATCTTGGAAAGGCTAAATACTTTTCCACGATCGACTTGGAGTCTGGGTTTCACCAGATTCTAATGAAAGAAACAGACATTAAAAAAACCTCATTTTCTATAAATAACGGAAAATATGAATTCTTGAGAATGCCATTTGGGCTAACGAACGCTCCCAGAATATTCCAACGAGCAATGGATGATATTTTGAGAGAACAAGTAGGTAAAACATGTCACGTATATATGGATGACATTATTATATTTTCTAAAACAATAGAACAACACTACAAGGACTTAATCGTCATAATTAATATATTGCTGAACGCAAATATGAAAATTTCAATTGAAAAATCAAAGTTCTTTAAATTAGAAACCACATTTCTTGGCTACGTTGTTTCCCACAATGTAATCAAAACAGACCCCGAAAAAATATCTACAATATTAAAGTATCCAATTCCAAAAAACATTCGAGAGCTTAGAAGCTTCCTAGGCCTTACCGGCTATTACAGAAAATTTGTACAAAGCTACGCAAAAATTGCAAAACCGCTAACAAAGTATTTGGAAGGTCAAAATGGTAAAGTATCCAAAAAAATGTCTCGTAAAACTTCCATACAGTTGGACGATTCAGCTGTAAGAGCTTTCAACGAGCTCAAAGATAATTTAATTGCACAAATCGAATTGGTACAACCTGATTATAATAAAAAATTCACTTTAACGACCGATGCGTCCGATCTAGCCATTGGTGCTGTTCTTTCTCAGGAAGGAAAACCAATAACCTTCATTTCAAAAACTCTAACAAAAGCCGAACAAGTATATGCCACCAATAAGAAAGAACTTTTAGCAATAGTTTGGGCATTTAAAAATTTGCGAAACTATTTATACGGCGTTAACAACATAGAAATCTATACAGATCACCAACCACTGTCTTTCTCGATATCTCAAAAAAATCCAAACATCGAGATGAAAAGATGGTACTCATTCATTGAGAGTTACTCTCCCAAAATAATTTATAAACCAGGATCTACCAATGTAGTTGCTGATGCCCTATCAAGAATTCAAATTAACAACCTAACGGACAGTAACGAGTCGGTCTCAGATCAAAACACTCAGCATTCTGCAGAGAGTAGTTTTGAGAATGTTATACAAGAAACCCGCAAACCCTTAAACCAGTTTAAGCAACAATTGCTAATAGCAACGGGGAGGTATACAATACATGAGATGGTCAATATATTCGGAAATACCAGACATATAATAGAATTTGATACCCCTGAAAATTTGGTATCAATCTTAAGGGAATATATCCCTCCTAACATAACAATAGGTATTCACTGTACTTTAGAAGACTTATACAAAATTCAAAACTCACTTAAAGAAAATTTCACGAATAAATTCCTTTATACAAAAATATTCGTCCAAGATGTAGAAAACCCTGAAGACAGAGCATTAATAATAGAAGAAACTCATTGTAGAGCACACAGGGGACTGGACGAAAATTACAAGCAAATCAACAGACTATACTATTGGCCAAATTTGAACAAAAAACTCCAGGAGTACATTAAGAACTGTACAATTTGTAATAGTAACAAATATAATAGACACCCTGTACTAATTCCTATTGGTCAAGCACCCATCCCAAATAAAGAAGGAGAAAATTTGCATATCGACATTTTTTACGCTCAAAATTTAATGTTCATTACTTGTATTGATTCATATTCAAAATACTTAGTTGTAAAGGAGATTCAAAATAAACTCAACATAGAAACCAAAATTTCAGAAATATTGCAACATTTTCCACTTGCTAAAACTTTAATGATGGATAACGAGCCTAGTTTTTCATCAACACAATTTAAATCCTTCGCACAAAGATGCGGTATTAATTTATATTTCGCAGATCCTCGCCATAGTACGTCCAATGGACAAATAGAAAGAGCTCATTCAACCCTTACTGAAATCGCTCGTTGCATCAAAGATGAACTTAACTTAGTTGATTATTCTGAAGTTATAATTAGAGCAGCTCAGAAATATAACATGACAATACATTCCATTACCAACCAACGACCGTACGATATATTATACAATAAAATCGAACATGATACTATTCCACAGTTATTAAAACAGGCACAGGAGAAAATGTTAAGTTCTCACAACAAAGGTAGAAAGGAAAAGGACTATCTCGTAGGAGAAGTCATATATGAGAAAAAACACGGGGAAAGGAATAAGCTTAACTCTAGATATAAAAAACAAGTAGTTAAGGAGAATTTACATAATAAGGTTATCATAAACAATAGAAATCGCACGATTCATAAAGATAACATCAAATCTTAAACACAGTTTGTCTTAAATTACAGAAAATGAATTCAATAATATTTGTATTATTGATAGTAGCGGCCACCAATTCCGAAATAATGGATTACACGAACCATGATTTTTTCCTCTACAAGGATACAAAAGACATTCTTATTTATGATTCATACGCTGACCTATTTCATATAACTAATTTAAGTTTATATAAAGACATAATCAAACTCGAATCAGCACACATAAACAAAAATAATAATTTACAGTGGGAAATTTCCTATGATTTAGATATTATTAAAATGCTCCTCTCACAAATTTTACCAAGTAGGGCAAAAAGAGGAATTAATGAATTAGGCACCCTTTGGAAATGGATAGCAGGGACTCCCGATCACGATGATTTGATAACGGTGCAAAATAAAATTGATGATTTAATCCAAAATAATAACAATCAATTTGTTATTAACTCTAAATTATTTAAAGAAATAAAAACCCTATCTGAGAATCTTCAAACAGTTATTTCAAATCAAGAATTTCCATTCAGAAAACACCGTCTTCGCTTGCTCACTTACGATCTGATGAATTTAATGGATACAATTACATTAGCAAAAATAGATGTTTTCAACACTAAAATTTTGAACGCTGAAGAAATCCAAGAAATATATAAACACGAACAGAAACCTGTAGTAATTACTGACATATTAGATATATCAAAATTTAAAATCGCCATACACCAAGAATTAATTGTAATATATATAAAATACCCCATCATAACAAACCGTTGCGAAGTGTATAACGCAAGATCCATCTCACACAATGATGGAAAACTATTAATTGATAATCATGTCGCCAAATGTAACAATAGGTACTACGTAATTTCTAATTTTAAGACAGAAATATTTAATAATTATGGCACTTTAAGCCCAGAAAGTACTTGTTTTACTAGGCTACTAAATGGAGAAAAATCCCTTTGTAATAAAATCAGGGAATATAATAAAAAAA